>NW_004524693.1:976865-979476 GCF_000260255.1 Octodon degus
TTTTTTTTTTTTTTTTTTTTTGTATTTTAGGGAAGGGCCTATAGGGTGTTCAGGGTCTCACTACTAGATGGGGCTCATAGTGATCCTTCTGTTTATAGCCTCCCAAGAGCTGGGATTACAGGCGTGCGTCACCAAGCCCAGTCTCAATTGCCATCTCAGTGTGCCCCGGGGATGGGGCTGGCATGGCAGGCCTGGAGATCAAACTCCCAACCCCTGAGCCCACTTGCAGGTGCTTTAGTCCACTGAGCTATTTGGCAGGCCCTAGAAAGCAGTTTTATTTATTTATTTTTGTGGTACCGAGGATTGATCTCAGGACCTTGTGCTTGCCAGGCAAGTGCTTACTCTACTGAGCCATCTCCCTGGCCCCTGATATTTTTGTTTCAAAGTGTCAGTGAGGTACAAGGCCCCTCACTTTGCACTGATTGTGACTCTTTTGGCCACCAAGTCTGCTGGTGGAGGAGGCAGTAGGGCTTTCTGTGAAGGTGGCCTGGCTATGAAGCACTTCAGTGTAACATGCAGGAGGCCTGGACTGCCTCAGACAAATTGGTTGGGCTCAACTGGCATTAGAACATGTGGCGCTCAAAGTGCTGGCTCCTAGTGTCCATGATGAAGACAAACATGCGGACGTCCTTCCCGGCACCCATGAAGGACAGGAATTGTACTCGGCGCTCCACCAAGACCTCCTCTTCGTTCTTCTCACTGATGCCCGGTCACCATGGCTCAGGTCACATTTCGTGTTCAATGAGGAAGCATCAACTTGAGTGCTGTGCTTCTGCACAGATTTTGTTGCTTTTACTCCTACAAATTCTAGTCATTTCTGAAGTTATTCAGGTGAGCACTATTTTATACACTCTCTGCAATGAGATTGTTTCGCACATTTGTGATCCAGAAAGATTATTTGGTCACCTTCTGCGTTCCATTTTTATATTACCCTAACTTCCTAACTCATTTTTTAGAATGTTTATACATTAAGGCTCTATGGCTTTGTCCAATGTGTAGTGTCATGTATTTGTCATAACAATAGCATACATAATAGGTTTTTTTTTTTTGTACTAAAAATTCTGCTGTTTAATCTATTCAACCCTCACCCCCTTCCCTCTGAATGCCTGGTATTGCTAATAGTTTTATTTAGTCTATAACTAAACTTTTCTGTATTGTATAAAGTTTTTCAAGATAACTTATTGCAATGAACACTTGTTTTGTCCATATTTTTTCAAGATTTGATAGTTCTTTTTTTTTTTTTTTTTAAACTAGGGATCGTCAGGACCTTGTGTTTGCCAGGCAGTGCTTATGCCACTAAGCTACCTCCCCAGCAAATTAGAGCATTTTTTTTTTCATCCTTTTTTCTTTCTTGGTGTTAGGGATCAAACTCAAGACCTTATGCCAGCAGGCAGACACTTAAGCCACTGAGCTGATAGCTTATTTTATTTATTTATTTATTGCTGAGTAACATTGCATTATATTGTTCTGCTACAATATGATTATCTATTCAGCTATTTTTTTTTTTTTTTCCTTTGGCAGAACCGGGGATTGAACTCAGGTCCTTGCATTTGCCAGTCAAGCGCTTATCCTACTGAGCCATCTCCCCGGCCCCTCTATTCAGCTATTGAAAAATATCTTATTTGCTTCCACCCTTTTGTAAAAATTATGAATATAGCTAATACAAAATTCTCATGCAGGTTTTTGTGAGTATAATTTTTCACATCAGCTGAGTAAATACCTAAGAATATGACTGCTTGCATGATAAGACTGTTTGGCTTTACAAGAAATGTCAAACTGATTCCCAAAGTGATTGTGTCATTTTGCATTCCCACCAATAATGAATGTGTGTTCTTGTTGTTCCAGTTGCTCAACATTTTTACCAGCAATTGATATTGTCATATTCTTGTGTTTTGACCATTTTTATAAGTATGTTGTAGTATTTTATTGTTTTAATTTCAAAACTACATTTTAAAAAAATATTATTTCTGTAGTGCTATTGTTTCTAACATTTACATTTGTGTTTTATTCCCATAATTTCCAAGGTATCTTATTCTTAATCTTATGCTTAAATAAATTCAGAGCTTTCCAGAACTTTTGGCACTATTATTATTATTTTTTTTTTTTTGTGGAACCGGGGATTGAACTCAGACACTTGGGCTTGTCAGGCAAGCGCTTATTCTACTGAGCCATCTCCCCGGTCCCTATTTTTTTGTATTTTAGGGAAGGATCTACAGGGTGTTCATGGTCTCACTACTAGATCAGACTCATAGTGATTCACCTTTTACAGCCTCCCAAGAGCTGGGATTACAGACACGAGCCACCATGCCCAGTCTCCTTTGGCACTATTTATACCATCAGTTTTTGATCTGTTAAACTAATCCTCTAGTATATTTTTCATGAGTTAATTATGTATACAAATATTTGTCTAATTGAACAATGGTTACATTTTTAAATCTAAATATTGCTTTGCCCACTCATTTTATTGCTTCTAGGTAAAAGTTTAAGGTTAGCATGATCTCCCCTATTGTGTGTGCTCATTTTTCCTGAGTCTAAAGGAGACTTTTTATAGTATTGAAATGGGATAACCTTAATGTCCATCATTCCTGGCATATCATACATCCTGCAACCT
>NW_004524693.1:979953-989109 GCF_000260255.1 Octodon degus
AGGCCCTTGCACTTGCCGGCCAAGCTATTCTACTGAGCTGCCTTCCTGGCCTCTGTTTTGGATTATTTTTCTCAAGTTCATTTTCTTTACCTTACTGTTATTTTCATGATGTCTCTTTTTTTCAGTGCTTCCACTACGGTCTTGATTTCTATGATAGTTCTATTTTTATTTATTTTTGTATTTTAGGGAAGGGTCTACAGGGTGTTCAGCGTTTCATTACTAATAAGACACGGAGTGATCTGCCTGTTTACAGCCTCCCAAGAACTGAGATTACAGGCAACCGCCACCACGCCCAGTCTCAATTCAGGCCTGGCGATCAAACTCCCAGCCCCTGCATCTGCCTAAGCAGGCTCTTTAATCTTCTGCTCTGATTAGTTTTATATTTATAAACTATCAGGTCGGCCCTGATAGTTTTATATTTCTTTTCCATTTCTGTTTCGAACTCTTCCAACTCATTTCAAACTTGTCTGTTTTTTTTTTTTTTCTTGAGTACTTTTATTTTGTGTTTTCCTGTGTATATGTTTTAAGGCATTTCTTGTGTGTATTTTTCCCCCATTAACTTCTTTAAATTCTTAGTGGTCCTTGGTTACAATCTGCTACTGTTGGGACCGTGGAGATAGCTCAGTAGAATAAGTACTTGCCTGGCAAGCGCAAGGCCTGAGTTCAAACCCCGCTTCTGCAAAAAACAAACAAACAAATAACAAAAAAATACAATCTGCTACTGTTTCCCAACAATATATTTTATGTTTTAGTTTTTTATTTTTTTGCGGAACCAGGGATTGAACTCAGACCCTTGTGCTTGCCAGGCAAGTGCTTATTCTACTGAGCCATCTCCCCGGCCCCTCAACAATATATTTTAGTAGGTGCTCTTCATTTGTTTTTGTTTACTATTTTTCTTTCTTCCTTCTTGTAGCGTATTTGAATATGCATTGGTTCCCTTTAATGTCTTAAAGAAGGTAGTTAGTCCCCTGTAAACCAGCTATTGGTGTGAATGTAGAAGAACACCAGCTGTCACAGTCCTCCTGACTCAAGAGTCTTCAGATTTTTTTTTTTTTTCGGAACCAGGGATTGAACTCAGGCCGTTGCGCTTGCCAGGGAAGCGCTTATTCCACTGAGCCATCTCCCCGGCCCTGACTCAAGAGTGAAGATCTATAAAGTGCAAGACTTCGTGCCCGCACAGGCTCCATCATCATCTGGTACCCAGCATTATTCTAGCAATTTCTCTCGGATATAGTGCCTCTCTGTATCAGAGGTGAGGGCATGTCTTTTTTTTTCCCCTAATTCTTCAGTAAATGATTTTATTTTAAAGAGTAAAAACAAAACAAAAGCAAAAACAAAGACAGAAACAGTAACATACAACAATATATATGGTAAAAGTAGCAGTGAATGTTTAACATTTTCACTTTGACTAACGATATGCTAATATCTGTAATCTGAGCAACTACATCGAAGACAGTGAAGTACAATACAAAAAGCACAGTTGAGTACCTCTCATCTTGGTCTTCTAGATATGTACTCTAGTATCTCATCAATTATGATTATACTTTCATTATTTATTCCTCCATTTTTATTTTTAAATTAAATTAATTTTATTTTAAAAAATTTATTTATTTACTTGGTACAGTATCTCACTATGCAGCTCAGATTCCTAGTGATCCTCCTGTCTCAGCCTCCCAGCACTGGGATTAGAGGCATGCACTACTATGCCCAGTTTCAGTGGTTGGCACAGTGCACCTGGGGCTCCAGGGCTGGCACAGTCTGCGGTACTGGGGATTGAACCCAGGTTCTTGAGCTTGCCAGGCAGGTGCTTAGACAACCAAGCTATCTCTCCATCCTTCTTTTCATTTTAAAGAGCGTATAATCATACTTGATAAGCCATTGGAAATGGTACACATTTAGAATCAGAGGTATTCAACTGAGGTTTGCGTATTTCATGTTGCTGTCTTTGGTGTATACTCTCTTTCAAATAAACTAAAAAATAAAAAATAAAAAGGACAAGAAAAATTATAGTATATTGAAATGTTTAATTATTTGACCAATCGTGCAGACCTATGTCTGTTAATCTGAACATTTCTTATCTAGTTCAGAGTTTGCTAATGAGAGGCACTAGTGTGAGATATGCTAGGTGAAAAACAAGCCGAAATAGTTACCGGATTCTGGAGCCCTTTGATATTAGAACTGGATGATAAAAATAAAAACAAACAAAAAGGCAGAGAGCCCTTTCTCACATTCTGCCCAGAGGAAGCTGGCTAGGGATCGGACCAGCTGGGCGTTGGCAGTCCTACAGTGGTCACAAGACTGAAGCCAGTAATAAAATTTTAGGTTTGGAAGAAGGAAGGTGTAAATTCTTAGATAAATCACCATGTCTTAATGCTTCAGCCAAATTTGACCAATGTTATGGTCTTTGCAGTTTCTCATCTGGATGACATTTTCAATTTACTGATTTCTTGGGAACTAGTTATAAACTAAGAGCTAGCTGTTTCCTTGACCTTACTCCACCATTCTTTCCAGCAGTGTTACAAGAATTCATCTTTATAAGATATGCTTTTCATATGTCTTCTTTCATTATGGTCAAAATTTCAGTGGTGGGGCTGGGGAGATGGTTCAGTGGAATAAGCGCTTCCTTGGCAAGCACAAGGGCCTGAGTTCGATTTAATCCCTGGTTCAAAAAAAAAAAAAAATTCAGTACTTAAAGAAATACATCTTTATATCTATATATTAATACATCAAACATAATAATCCTTGCACAATAAGGGTGATTTCTTTCTTCTTCATTTTTTTTTTAACCAAACACTGCACATTGTCATGCAGTTTAGGATCTTTCTCTTTAGCAGGAAAAGATCAGCCAACCGACAAGCTTTACCATGCATAGAATTTCTTCCACCACATTGCAAATACATTGTGTTATCATCTTTTCTTTTTTTTTTTTTTGTCACATCTTCCTGATGTTTGTAGAGTTTAGAAAGTCTTTATGGTCTGGAGGAGCTGTCTACTTCAGCCTGAGCAGAAGCAAGGTGTAGATGGTTTTACTTCTCATGGTATGCCACTGCCTTGGAGACCTATTTGTTTTGTTCTGTTTGAATGTGATCTGGAGTCAAAGATACACTTTCTGCATGTCCTCTCTCATTATGGTTGGAATTTCAGTGCTCAAAAAAATGTATCTTTAGGGCCGGCCAAATAGCTCAGCTGATTAAAGTGCCTGCAAGCCGGTGCAGGGGCCGGAGATTCGATCCCTGGGCCTGCCATGCCGGTGCTGCCCCCCGGGCGCACTGAGATGACAATTGAGACTGGGTATGTTGGCACACGGCTGTAATACCAGTTCTTGGGAGGATGCAAACAGGCAGATCACTATGAGTCCGATCTAGTACTGAGACCCTGAACATCTTATAGACCCTTCCCTAAAATACAGAAAAATAAAAAATAAGTAAATAAAATAAATACAAAAAATGCATCTTTATATTCATATATTAATTCAACAAACATAATAGTACTTAGTATGTATTCTGCAACTTAAAAAGTGATGAGACTATTTAGATCTTTTATTTACTTGCTTGATTTTTTTCCATATACCTAAACTTTTTTTTGATTTATTAAAATATAGAAAGCAACTGTAACAATTCCTGCATGTTCTACTTGCTGTAGTTTTTTTTTTTTTTTTGTGGAATCGGGGAATGAACTCAGGCCCTTGTGCTTGCCAGGAAAGCGCTTATTGTACTGAGCTATATCTTCGGCCTCAAATATTTTCAAATGTATAAGCTGGGTACTTGATACACACCAAGCCCTAAGAATTGCTTGTCTTCAGGGAAAGCTAGAACCAGAGAGTTAAGAAATAAGGCAACAAGTACCCAGAGACGTTGCTAAAAATATCAGCCCCAACAGGGTATACAAATCTGAAGTTCACAGTCTCCTATTGTCATAAAGTCATATACTTCCACCCAGTATATCAAGTAATCACTCCATAGAGAAGGGATAAAAACAGAAGATTAACCATTTATTTTCAAAACAAAACCAAGGGCTGAGGATGTGTTCAGTGGTAGAGCAATTTCCTAGCATACCCAAGACTCTGTGTTCCATCTTCAGCACAAAACCAAAATAACGAGGCATGGGTGGTACAGTGGTTAGCATAGCTGCCTTACAAAACCAAAATAAAAATCCCACATCTTGTTCATGTCCAAAGAGACAGAATACGGATTATGAATACGGATATGCAGCCAGCGAGTTAAGATTTGGTCAGTTATAAAAACAAATGAGCCACATTTGAGCTGCTTGAATCAATGTGAGCTGATAAATTTTTATTCCAACTTGCAAAAGGGAGAAAAACCACTGTGTTGGTCACTGGGACAAAAATACACCTGTACTCACAATTTAAAAGAGGAGCCCAGAGGTGTGATCCAGAAAGATGTTCTTGTACTCAGCTCCTCTCTTCTCTTCTCTCTCTGCTTCCTTGCTGCCAGGCAGGCAACAGAGCAGCCAATACAGTGATTTAGTACAAGGTCTACAGAGTGTACAGGGTCTCATTACTAGATCGGACTCAGTGATCCTCTTGTTTTCAGCTTCCCAGTTACCGTCTTAGAGTGTCCGGGGGGTGGGGCTGGCATGGCATGCTGGGGATCAAACCTGGGTCCCTGCGCCTGCCTAAGCAGGAGCTTTAGTCTGTTGAGCTATCTGGCGGGTCCCAAGTCCCACTTCTGAATATGAGTCTTTTAGGGGGACATTTTAGATCTAAACCATAATAAATACTCATATCTGAACCATGCAAAACATCCATTAGATTTTAAAGATAATTCTTGGGGCTTGGGAGAGATAGCTCAGTAGAATAAGTGCTTCCCTGGCAAGCGCAAGGGCCCGAGTTCAATCCTCGGTTCTGCCAAAAATAAAGGCAATTCTTTTCTAAAAGAGAAGAAAAAGAAAAGAAATGAGACAAGTGTTTCTATTTTTTCTATTAAATTATAATGATACAAATCAGACATTAAATCATTTATATTACCTTGGAATAGTAAGGACTATTGATTTCACATGCTTATAATACTTTGAGTTATTATCACATTGGTTTAAGATCTAGACAACTGCCATCCCTTTTGATCCACAAGTGCATGTTTAGTTCTCTTTTGTGTATTGTGATATTGGGGAATGAATCCAGGGCTTTCTTACTGAGCTATATGCTCAGGCCTTTTAGTTATTTTTGAGGAGTTAACCAAGCTGGGTTCAAATTTGTGATTTTCTTGCTTTAGCCTTCCAGAGTGCTGAGATCATAGGCATGCACTACCAGGCCTGATTATTTTTAGCTCTAGAGAGTAATCAAAGAAGTCACCTTATCAGAAATCTCCTTCCTACCAGAATATCAAATTCCTTGAAATCTTCACCTTTAGTTCTTTTCTTCAGAAGAAAGGTCTCATTAAGGATACATATATTTTCAATGAGTCAATATTATTCTTTTCCGTCAAGAGTAATTGTTTTTTTTTTTTTTGCAGAACCGGGAATTGAACTCAGGCCCTTGTGCTTGCCAGGGAAGTGCTTATTCCATTGAGCCATCTCCCCGGCCCCTCCTTCAGGAGTAATTTAAAGTGCTCAATATACTGAGAGGTATTGATTCATCAGATAAATAATCATTATCAGTCCTCAAATAGAATTGTCATAGAAGAGTAAAGCCCATGTCAGCAAAAAGTTCTTAGAATCAGTCATACTCATATCAGAGTTGAAGGGCTCTTCAATAATTATATTCCAGTACAAATCCTGTCTATCACCCATAAGAAAAATAACTGAGGGGGCCAGCAAGACAACTCAGCAGTCTAAAACACCTGCTTAGGCAAGCTTAGGCAAAGTGCAGGGACTGCGGTTTGATCCCAGGCATCACATGCTGTGCCAGCCCCACCCCCAGGGTTGGCTGAGCCAGTCTCTCTCTCTCTCTCTCTCTCTCTCTCTCTCTCTCTCTCTCTCTCTCTCACACACACACACACACACACACACACACACACACACACACACACAAAGAGAGAAATTAAAAAAAAAAAGAAAAATAACAGAGGTACAATTGAATCATGCTTGTGATTCTGGGCAGCCAGGAATTAGTGTGAGAACACTGAGTGACTGTGGATTATACTTGGATTTAGGAAAGGGCATAACAATGAGAAATGAGACTTTGGATAAATGACAAGTCAAGCCTCAATCTTTATTTTTTTTTTGGCAATACCTGAAATCAAACTCGGGACCTTGCACTTGCCAGGCAGACACTTATGCCACTGAGCTATCTCCCCGATTGCAAGCCTCAATCTTTGGTAACTCCATGTAGACTTGTATAAAAACACATACAGCTGGTTCTTTGAGGTCCTGGTGAATGCTAGCTGTGGTGGTGCACATCTCTGATCCCAGCACTGGGAAGCTAGAGGCAGGAGGATCTCTGAAAGTTTGAGGGCAGCCTGGGCTACACACTGAGTTCAGTTCTAGCCAGCACTACATAGCGATATGCTCTCTCTCTCTTAAAAAAAAAATAATAAAAGGAAAATGATACATATCTTTTTTCCTGTGACATGACCTTGAATAAAAGTGAGTTTTCTTCATAACTTTATTTTTCAACTACAAAAACCTTAGGGCCTGCCAAATAGCTCAGGGGATTAAAGCACCTACAAGCAGGTGCAGGGGCCTGGGGTTCAATCCCTGAGCCTACCAAGCAGGCCTCATCCCAGAGGTGCCCTGAGACTGCAATTGAGACTGGGTGTGGTGGCGTGTGCCTATAATCCCAGTTCTTGGGAGGCTATAAACAGGCGGATCAGTATGAGTCCAATCTAGTAGTGAGACCCTAAACACCCTGTAGACCCTTCTCTAAAAATAAAAAAACAAAAAATTTTTGAAACCCTATTTTCTTTAGATGATGAAGATTCTGGGTTGGCCTATTCACTAAACCAGTTGACCCCTGTATGCTAGGCATACATGTAAAATGCAACTGATGAATAGAATTTGGTTAAATCTGGCATAAATGTTCAGACTACCTCAGCCTATTCCACATATTACCAAAGAACCCTGTGACACAATGACGATAGTCCTGCTGTGGCTTTTTGTCCTCTTCATAATATGTCTCAAGCACACTACTAGTTGTTTCTCTACAAACCCACGGGCTGTGTAAGACAATCTGGGTACAGTGGTGTGTACCTCTCATCCCCGCTACTCAGGAGGCCTAGGTAGGAAGAACACAAGGATGAGTGAAGTCTGGATGACTTACTTGAGACCCTGTCTTAAAATCATAGAAAAGACTGGGCTTGTAATTCAGTGGTGGAATGCTTGCCCAGCATGACGAGGACCTGGGTCAGTCTTCAATACTGAAATAGAAAAACTTGACCAAGATCCTATATCTCTAGATATCAAGCAGTCTCATATCATGCTAATTTTTTTGGAAAACACATTAAAGGTGGTATATAACACCTACATTAATTTTTTAGGGGTATTTCTATTGACAAATTATTAACTTTAGTTTTATGACTTATTACATTAATGTGTACTTAACTGGGAAATAGGGTATCAATTTTCTTTTTCTGTATTTTAAGGAAGGGTCTACAGGGTGTTCAGGGTCTTACTACTAGATCAGACTCTTGATCCGCCTGTTTACAGCCTCCCAAGAGCTGGGATTACAGGCGCGTACCACCACACCCATCTCAACGTGTCCCGGGGTGGGGCGGGTATGAAACCATTTATACTTGACATATTTAGGATGGAGTAAAACAGAACTAATGGCCAGCATTTTGTGTTTTTGGTGACAGCATAGTTGCTGCATAATTCTTCAACATCTACTTTGCCTTTCAGCTTGTTGTAAAATGTGACTATATCTGGCTTCATCTTGAAGATTCACTATTAACCTTTTTATTTGTTTGTTTGTTTTGAGATAGGGCCTTGCTACATAGTCCATGCTAGCCTTGAACTCACTATGTAGCATAGGCTGACCTTGAACTTACAGTGTCCTCTTGCCTGTGCCTCCTGAGTTCTGGGATAACTAGCATGCACCATCATTGCAGCTTCACTATAAATCTTAGCATTATGATGTAATGTTAACAGTATCACTACTACTTGGTTTTTCTTTGCCATTTAGGAGTTCAATGCTATAGCTTTCTTTTTTTTTTATTTTGGCGGAATCAGGGATTGAACTCAGGCCCTTGCACTTGCCAAGGAAGCGCTTATTCCACTGAGCCATCTCCCTGGCCCCTAATGCTATATCTTTCTGAAATCTGAAGATTGTGTGATGCATTTCTCTGTTGTGATCTTGCAACATCTTTTCAGGAATTTCCGCTTTGTTCTTGTGAATATTTCCTGGGCTGGTCAACTGATGTTATTTAGCAAATGGGTAGCTATTGAACCAGTTGTTGATTATGACACTTGGGTTACTTTTTTTTTTTTTTTAAATTTTATTTATTTATTTTTTTGTGTGTGGCAAGCTCAGCCCACCAGGGGTGGGGCTGGCTGGCATGTGGTGCTGAGGGATTGAACTATGGTCCCTGTGCTTTGTTAAGCTTGTTCTAAGTAGGTGCTTTAGACTACTGAGCCATCTCACCAGCCCCTAATTTTTGAAATAGGTGCAACAAGTCTGTTCACAATACCTTATAAGGACTTTTTTTTTTTTTTTTTTTGCTCCGAATGCCTGTAGGGCAGGTTTGGCTGGCTGGAGTTGTGGGGATAGAACTACAGCAACCTGAGACTGACAGCTTTGTGGAAGCAGCCACTTAAAGAATTGAGGTAGGGCCAGGCCCCCCCCCCCAACATCTTATAGTTTATTACTACATGAAGAAAGACCTGGTGGTTGAGTTCCAGGATACATTTCTAAATTCAAGATGTAAAATGTGGAGGCTGGGTAGATGGCTCAGTGGAATAAGCGCTTTCCTGGAAAGTTCAAAGGCCTGAGTTCAATCCCTGGTTCCAGGGGGAAAAAAAAAGATGTAAAATGTCTCTACATCTAGCAGGATATATATGTTAATACTGTATTTGGAAGATTTATTTGGTATATATTGCTGAAATCTTCAGCAACCATGAAATGATGCAAGCTGTTCATCAATTGCAATATATTCACACTGTATATAAATTGCTTGAAGGGTCTCAGGATAAATCCTGAGGGGATTTGACTGACCTTATCAGATCCAAAAGTTACAATTCTTGTTACATAGGTCTTGCTTTATC
>NW_004524693.1:990314-991860 GCF_000260255.1 Octodon degus
AATCGAACCGTGGACCCTGTGCATTTGTCTAAGCTTGCCTAAGCAGGAGCTTTAGACTGCTGAGCTATCTCGCCATCCCTACATAGAACTATCTAATTTTTTTTTTTTTTTTTGTGTGTGTGTGTGTGTGTGTGTGGCACCAGGGATCAAATGCAGGATCTTGTCACTGAGCCATCTCCCCAGTCCTTAGATTCTGATGATTAGAGTGATAAAGTTCTTCTCTGAAGGCTTTTAGTTCATATAGTGAAGTGTCATGGTAAATATATTTAATATATTTTTGATTATTGCTATTGATACATATAGAATGTTTTATTTGTATTTCATTATTAGCATATTTCAAGGTATAATGTAGCATATTGTCCATTAGAAACAATCTCCAAAGTTGAATCAGAGTGTTGGCATGCCGTCCAATAGGTTTCAACCTTGGCAAGAACCTAATAACATTTTCTGATGTAGTTAAGTGTTGGGATCATTCAGGCATATATGATCATTTTGTAGCATTTCGGCTAGTCAAATATTTACTCGTGTCATTATTTTCTTTCACATCTGAACCAAGGTCTTCATTCTGTACTCCTGTATCTGTCATATCTTTCTAAATTCTTTGGCTTACATGATCCAAGTCATAATAGGTAGCTAGATCACCTGATGATTCACTTTCAACCACCTCGCAAAACTGCAAAAGCAGATTTTCATATGGTATTGTGAAGAATTGGGCTAATTCTACAAGAAAAAAATCAAAAGAAAACATTTAATAAGATGAATTATAAACACAGAAATGTTATAAAGCACATAAATGTAATAAGGCACATAACATGGGTAAAACTCACCCATTTACACTTTTTTTTTCCATAATTTTATTGAGAAACAAATAGCAATGAGACAGTTTCTGTTCCAACCCACGGGTTAGTCAATGAGGACCCTAGAGGGGGAGTGGGGATGAGAAGGGACAGGAGACACAAAGAATGGAGACAAGACAGGATTCTGATCAAGTCTTGTTTATTCAGGGGAGGTGCTGGGTATATATAGGGGTGTAGGAATGAGGAAGTCTCGGCTCTAGGAGCTCAGCAGGTATCTAGGCAACGGGGGAAGGAGCCATTCCTGGGGCATAGCATGTGATTCACGGAGAATGGGCAAGGTGAGAAGGACCATAAACTTAACTCAGCAGGGGAATAACAACTTAAGAAAACGGCTGACACTATTATAAAATGGATACCAGTTAATGGCTTCCCACAAGTTTCAAACCAAATTGGTAGGACAGTTTCAATAATTAACACATTGCATACATTCCTCCTAGTGGTTAATTGTTGTATAAGATGCGGACATGATATCCTATTTATAAACACTATTAGAACAAATCCCTCTATTCATTAAGAGAATGTAACTATATAGCTATCCTAAACATTTTGAATACACAAATACAAAACGGACATTCATCTGTATTCCCTTTTCTTGTTTAGTTCTGTTATTTGAATATTATAGGTGTGTTAACTCAGCAAAATATTCTAAAAGAGTCCAGTAATCCATAATAGTATTGGGTCTTCTGCTT
>NW_004524693.1:1000293-1008550 GCF_000260255.1 Octodon degus
GTCCGGCCCACGCTGCGCCTGGACTGGGACTGGTCCTGCCGGCGCAGTGTAGCAGGAAGCTCTCCACACACTCACCGGACCTGGGCTAGGACTGGGTCTGGGGGTCATTCATTGTCTTTTTCAGTAATGTTTCAAGAGCACTTTCAGTGCTTCAGACACTCTGCTGGTATCCAAGGGCGCAGTGTGATGAAGACAAACAGGATCTTGCTTTGTGGAGTTTGCAGTCTAGTGAGATAGAGGACTCTGAATGGTTAGAGAAAGAAGACAAACATAAATAAGTGTTTGGAAAAAAATAGTGTGCTGTAGAGGAATATGAATGTGAGTTTGGGTTGAATAATATTGTGAATAAAGTACTCAGGAAGGTGTTTTTTTTTTGTCAGCTGAGCCCACCCTGAGGGCAGGGCTGGGACAGTATGTGGTGCTGGGGATCAAACCACATCCCCTGCACCTGCCCTAGCTTGCCTACACTTGCCTACGCAAGCGCTTTAGACAGCTGAGCTATCTCACTGGCCCCAAGAAAGTCTTGCAGAGGAAACCTGAAAAATGAAAGGAAGTGAGCTACAGGAGGAATATCAGAGAACAGGTGCTAAGCCAACAGCGAAGCAACTATAAAGTACTCAAGTGTATATTTATTTATTTATTTATTTTTTTGGTGGAACTGTGGATAGAACTCAGGCCCTTGCGCTTGCCAGGGAAGCGCTTATTCCACTGAGTCATCTCTTTGGCTCCTAAAGTACCCAAGTGTGACAACACTGGTGTTTTAAGGTGCTACTGATGCTACAGTGTTGTTCATAGCAGAAAATGATTGGGGATGCCATCAAAGAGGTAGGAATCGGGTGTTGTCCAAGATCAGGTGTTTTGATGTCATTCGAACAATTCTTTCTTTCTTTCTTTCTTTCTTTCTTTCTTTCTTTCTTTCTTTCTTTCTCTCTCTCTCTCTCTCTCTCTCTCTCTT
Organism: Octodon degus; assembly: GCF_000260255.1. Taxonomy (NCBI): domain Eukaryota; kingdom Metazoa; phylum Chordata; class Mammalia; order Rodentia; family Octodontidae; genus Octodon; species Octodon degus. Next base: position 1,001,249 of record NW_004524693.1, read on the forward strand.
TCTTTCTTTCTTTCTTTCTTTCTTTCTTTCTTTCTTTCTTTCTTTCTTTTTCATTCTAACAATTCTTAGTCAGCTTTCTGTGACCAAAATACCCGAGATAAACAATTTAAGCAGGAGAGGGGCCGGGGAGATGGCTCAGTAGGATAAACGCTTGTCTGGCAAGTGCAAGGGCCCGAGTTCAATCCCTGATTCTGCAAAAAAACAAAAAAACAAACAAACAAACAAAAAAAAACCCCAACAATTTAATCGGAAGAGATTTAGTTTGGTTCATGATTTTGTTGGTTTTAGTTGATGATTTAAAGATTCTGATAGTGGGTTGGGGAGATAACTCAGTAGAATAAGCACTTGCCTGGCAAGCACAAGGACCTGAGTTTAATCCCTGGTTCCGCAAAAAGAAAAAAAAAAAAAGAATTGTGTTAGTTTGGGTCTGTGGTGAGGCAGAATATCATGGCAGCAGGGCGCGGTGGAATAAACTTGCTTGCTTCATGGTGGCCTAGAAGCACAGAAGGTCAATGAGCCAGAGAGTCTCGGGTAAGAACAAAATATAGTCCCCACTGCCATGGCCCATGGCCCATGTTTTCAACTGGGTCCTGCCTTCTAAGTTTCTATTCCTCCCAATAATGACACCAAATTAAGGTTCCATCAGTGATTAAGCTACTGATAAAGCTAGAGACCTGATATTCCATCTGTGAACATAAGAGGCTTGGGGAATGCTACATCTTATTTTATTTTAATCTTTTATTTATTTATTTATTTATTTATTTATTTATTTATTTGGTACAGGGTGTCACTACACAGCTTACACTCATAGTGATCCTGCTGTCTCAGCCTCCCCAGTGCTGGGATTATAGGCATGCACCACGCCTGGACTTGGTGGCTGGCACAGCATGCTTGGGTTTTGGGGCCGGTATAGCATGCAGTACTGGGGATTAAACCCAGGCCCTTGCACTTGCCAGACAGGCTCTTAGACTGCCAAACTATCTCCCCAGCTGAAGTTACATTTTAGGTCTAACTCAAAATAATATGTTTTGAAACAGTTACAGGTTCACAAAAAGTTGTATTCAGAAAGAATTTCCATGTACCTTTCATCTGCTTCCCCTCCAATGGTAACACGCTGCATAACGGAGGATAATATTCAAACCAGAAAACCAACAGTTTGGTATAATCTACATAGCTTATTTAGATTTAACTTGTTTCATGTGCATTTATGTGTGTAAATATCTAGGTAGTTATGTTTAATTTTATCACAGGATCCACTGTGATACCAACTATAACCAACTCGTTTGCTTGTCATGAAGAGCTTATCACCTGTAAAACCACTGATCTGTCCTCCACCTACATCATTTTTTACTTTTTTTTTTTTTTGGTGGAACCGGGGATTGAACTCAGGCCCTTGCACTTGCCAGGGAAGCACTTATTCTACTGAGCCATCTCCCTTGCCCTGCCTTCATCATTTTGAGAATGTCACACAAATGGAATCATATAACTCATAAACTTTTGAGATTGTTTTTTTTTTCACTTAGAGGATTTCCCTGAGATCTATTTAAGTTGTCCATGTTGCACTTTGCTCCTTTTCATTGCTAAGTAGAATTATTTAACATGCCTACATAGACGTTGTACACAGTCTCTCACTGCAGGACATTTGGAATATGAATATTTATGCATAGTCATCTCTCCTTTCCTATGGTTTCACTTTCCATGGTTATCAGTGTCCTCAGTCAGCAAGATGGATGAGTATAGTACAATGAGAAAGAGGGGACAGTCATACTTTCATTCTAGTATATTATCCTTATTCTGTTAGGATTAATTGTTAATGCCGTACTTGTCTACTTTATAATGCTTACTGTAGGGATATACATATATAAAAGAAGTATACAGAATATAAAGTTTGAGCTATCAATGGCTGGAGGCATCCATTGGGAGTCGGAATATATACCCCAAGGCTAAAGGTAGGGGCCAGGGAGGCAGCTCAGTAGAGTAAGTGCTTGCCTGGCAAGCACAAGATCCTGAGTTTAGTCCCCGGTTCTACAAAAAAAAAAAAAAAAAAAAAAAAAAAAAAAAAAAAGTAAAGGTGAACTACTGTACTTTTTTAATGAATGTGAGTTTTCATTTTTCTGTGATTAATCTCAGAGTTCTATTGTTGAATTGTATGATAATTTAATACTTAGTTTTACAATCAAATGTGAAACTATTTTCCGGAATTACTGTATAATTTTATTTCTAAGTGCAGTAGAAATGATGGTGTTTCATTTCTGGGTGGGTCAATGATTATGTTTCTTGCATCCTTCTAGCATTGAATAATTAAATTTTTAGTTATTTAGATAAGTGTGGGGTGATACATTGTTGTGTTTTAAATCAACATTTCCCTAATGGCCAGTTGTACTGAATATCTTCGAATGGGCCTATTTTCTATTTTCATATGCTCTTTGGTTAATGTCTCTTTAGATTTCTCATAGAGTTTCTGGTTTCATTATTCCTTTTACCACTGAGAATGTTAGGTGATTCTTTATTCTAGACTTTTGTTCCAGATGTAATGCCTTTTTTCAGATATGTGGCTTGCGAATCCTTTCTTCCATCTTCAGGATACCTTGTGCTCTTCTTTTTTTTTTTTTTTTTGGCAGAACCAAGGATTGAACTTGGGCCCTGGCGCTTGCCAGGTAAGCCCTTATTCTGCTGAGCCATCTCCCCAGCCCCTCCTTGTGCTCTTCTTCACAGGGCTTTTCACAAAGCAAAATACTTTGATGATACGCAGTTGAGCCCTTCTTCTGCCTGTGGAGTGTACTTCAAATGGTGTGTAAAAGACGTATTCACCAAGCTGTTGTACCTGAGGGCCTTTTCCTTATTTTAACGGCTTTGTATTTTATTTTTTTAAAAAATTTATTTATTTGTGTGTGTGTGTGTGTGTGTGTGTGTGGCCAGCTCAGCCCACTGGGGGCAGGGCTGGCTGGCATGTGGTGCTGGGGGATTGAACCGCAGTCCCTATGCTTTGCTAAGCTTGTTCTAAGTAGGTGCTTTAGACCACTGAGCCATCTCTCCAGCCCCAACAGCTTTGTATTTTAAATGCATACCCATGATCCAATTTTTGAATCAAAGGTGAGCTTTAGTTTAGGATTTATAAGATTTTTGTTACATTTGGGGGCAATAGTGAAACAAATTGGTCTCCTTCCAAGTGTGAGAATGCTTCGACCTTTATTATAGCACTGGATATACAGAGAGCACCATGCAAAATGGTGACATAGCAGAGTCAAGTTTGAAGGGATAATACTTAGACAATGGAAAACCTCGAACCCAATTTCCTCTTTACATAGAGAGAGCTCCAGTTTTTATAGGTGGCCTCCAAGTATTTGAGGATTGGGTTATCCCCGAGAGGTCACATTCTCAGAATTAGGCAAGCAAGTTATTTAGAAAAATGCAATGTAGGATTTGAGCTCTTTGTAACTTATAGATAGCCTGGTAATTCAGAATGAATTTGAGACACAGCAACGTTAAGCAATTTGGGACAAATACTTAGTAAGTCATGTGGGTGTGAAGAAATCAGTTCTCCACTTTAGAACTGATAATAGCCACTATGCTTCCCTAGAGGAAATGACTGGCGACTAATGAAGATTCTCATAGTGCCTACAAAGAGTTAAAACTTTTTGAGTGTAAAGGAAGAAACAAAGGTATGAGTGAAATGCTTTTTTATGCATTCCCTCCGCTGTATAGAAAATTAGATTTTGTACTTATCCTTACTAAATGAGAGATACCGTACTAGGTACTGAAGCTTGTGTATTGATTTACCTCAACTGGCAAGAATTCCAAGAGAACATGGCTCACAGGAGGGAGGAGGGGAAGAGGAAGAAAGTAAAGATCTGCCTTGTATAAGAACTAAATAACTTCAGTGAATATAAACATTAAGTGTCTTAAACATGAGATAATATAAACAAGAAAGAAAAAGAGGTGGCTGGTGAGATAGCTCAGCAGTCTAAAGTACCTGCTTAGGCAAGCTTAGGCAAAGCACAGGGACCACAGTTCCATCCCAGGCGCCACATGCCACTCCAGCCCCACCCCCAGGGCCACAAAAAGAAAGAAAAAGAGTAAAGGAAATTTAAAGGAGGATGGAGGGAGGTGGGAGGAAAGCAGAGGGGATTAAAAGAAAGTATCAGCTGTATTATATATGTATATACACACACTTCATAATATGATTATAAATTGCATGTATAGCAAACATGTACCAATAAAAAAAGAAAATTACCTTTTGCTATTTTAGATCATTCAAGGAACATTAAACACTCTTATAGTTTGCTTTTTAAATATTTTCACATTAAACAATTGCCTGAGGGCTGGCCAAATAGCTCAGTGGATTAAAGCTCCTGCTTAGGCAGATGCAAGGGCGGGGGGTTCAATCCCTGGGCCTGCTGAGATGGCAATCCAGACTGGGTGTGGTGGCATGCACCTGTAATCCCAGCTCTTGGGAGGCTGTAAACAGGCAGATCACTACGAGTCCGATCTACACAGAGACCCTGCACACCCTATACACCCTGTCCTAAAATACAACCCCCCCCCCAAAAAAAAACCCACAACCAATTGCCTGAGCTAATAATTTAAAAGAAATGTGATCTGGAAATGAAGATTATTATAGATAGGCAGAAATCCAACATTATTAAAATTATTTGAGGGAAAAAGTAGTGCCTAATCTATGATACCAGGTGTCTTAGGCTATTTAAATTATGACAAAATACCATTGACTTGGCAGCTTATAAGTGGATAACTTTATTATTTTAAATTTGGTAAGCTAGACACTCAAGATCAAATGGCCAGCAGATCTGATGTCCAAAAAGGGCCCATTCTTTTGATTCATAGCAGCTGTTTGCTGTGCTCTCACTTGACAGAAGGGGTAAATAATCTCTCTATGACCTCTTCTGTAAAGGCACTGAACCTGATCTATTCGTCTTCCAAATGACCCCACCTCTTAATATATCACAACGCATGTTAGGGTTCAATATAGTCATTTGGTTGAAGCTCTGAGTGATAACTCCACATTTAAAGGACAGAGAATTTCACTGGGAGATTACGTATTGCTAAGATACATCTTGTTTTAGACTGGATTAGATCACTGTTGACAGCATGATGCGAAAGGCCAAAGCCGAAGGCCGTGTAGCCGGAAGACTTCACTCTCTTCCATGATGCAGACTTTCCTCTGTTTTTCTCGGCTCTCTTGTGAGCATACGCCCCTGGGCGTACTGTAGAGCTGGATGTGCCATCTTGCACGTTCCATGGAAGAGACAGCTATTTGAAGTGCACTTTAGCTTTCCCAGGATTTTGTCCAATCAGATTTTACTGGTACATTTTAGGTGTGTACGATGGTCATGTTCAGGAGAACGCGCCCATGTGCGTGCTGGAGTTTGAGCTTTCCTGCTGGAACACCCCTCCTGTGCGTCAGCTTCTACCTCCCCGCCCGCTTATAACAGATTTGCTTCCGTTTTTTCTTTCTTTTCTCAGCATTTTTGCTTCCCCTTCTTTCCTTTCCCTTTCTCCTTCCCTTGCTCTCCTTCCCATTTGAACATTCTCTTCCTACTTCACAATATCTATAATACATTTTGGTCATTATTTACACTTTCAGTTTCTTACAGCAGAGAAACAATGAGCCATTTACACACATGTCTGATTGATTTCACTTAAGAATATGGTCTCACAGGGCCGGGAAGATGGCTCAGTGGAATAAGTGCTTCCCTGGCAAATACAAGGGCCTATCCCGCTTCCACAAAAAAAAAAAAAAAAAGGTCTTAGGGCCGGCCAAACAGCTCAGTGGATTAAAGTGCCTGCAAGCAGGCCCAGGGGCTGGGGATTCGAACCTCAGTCCTGCTGTGCTGGCTCCACCCTCAGGGTGCGCTGAGATGGCAATTGAGACTGGGCATTGTGGTGCGCGCCTGTAATCCCAGCTCTTGGGAGGCTGTAAATAGGCAGATAACTACGAGTCCGATCTAGTAGTGAGACCCTAAACACCCTGTAAACCCTTCCCTAAAATACAAAAGAAAAAAAAAAAAGGAAAAAAAAAAAAGAATATGGTCTCAAGGTGCATCCACTTACCTAGAAATGTCTCAAACTTATCCTTCCTTATGACTGAGTAGTATTCCACTGTGTTAAAAAGAAAAAAAACCCACATTTTCTTTAACCATTCACCAGTTGATGGGCATTTGGGCTATTTCCAAGATTTAGATATTACAAACTGTTCCACTATTAACATAGGTGTGTATGTACTGCTGTGTGTGATGCTTTTAATTCTTTCAGGAGGATACCAAGGAGAAGAATAGCTGGGCTGAGTAGGACCTCGAGTTCTCCTTGTGTGAGTAATCTCCACATTGTTTCCCACGGTGATTACAGCAGTCTACATACCCAACTATAGTGGAGAAGGGTTCATTTTCCCCCCAGGCTCCCCCAGCATTTGTTACTGGCTGATTTCTTGATGATAGTAGCCATTCTTGCTGGGGTGAGATAAATTCTCAACATTATTTTAATTTGCATCTCTCAAACGACCAGTGATCTTGAACATGTTCTCATATACTTATTTCCTGTGTGTATTTCTTCATCTGAGAAGTGTGCATTCATCTCAGATGCCCATTTTTAGGGTCTTGGAAATGGCACTTCTGATATTTTTAGTTTCTTTTTTTTTTGCAGAACTGGGGATTGAACTCAGGCCCTTGCGCTTGCCAGGGAAGCGCTTATTCTACTGAGCCACCTCCCCACTCCTTTAGTTCTTTATATGTTCTAGATATTAGTCCTTTGTTGAAGAACTGCTGACAAAACCTTTTTCCCTACTGTGAGCTGTCTCTTCACTCTGGAGTGCTTCTCTTGCTGTGCAAAAGCTTTTTAATAAGACAGGAAACCAGTTGATGGTTCTTTATGATAGTCTCTGTGCAATTGGGGTTTTGTTGAGAAAGTCTTTGACTATGCCAACGTCTTCAAGAGTTCTACTTATTTTATCTTCCAGCAGATTTAGGTTTTATGTTTTAGTATTTAGATCTCTGGGGCTGAGGAGATGGCTCAGTAGAATAAGTGCTTCCCTGGCAAGTGCAAGGGCCTGAGTTCAATCTCTGGTTCTGCAAAACAAACAAACAAACAAAAAACAAAGATAAGGTGGTTAAGTATGTCTGGAGTTGTTTCTGCATTTTCTAATCTGTTCCATTGATGTTCAAGTCTTTTTTTTTTTTTCTTGTTCTTCTTGTTCTTGTTCTTGTTCTTGTTCTTCTTCTTCTTGTTCTTCTTGTTCTTCTTCTTGTTCTTCTTGTTCTTGTTCTTGTTCTTGTTCTTCTTCTTGTTGTT
>NW_004524693.1:1008650-1022533 GCF_000260255.1 Octodon degus
CTTCTTCTTCTTCTTCTTCTTCTTCTTCTTCTTCTTCTTCTTCTTCTTCTTCTTCTTCTTCTTCTTCTTCTTTCTTTTTTTTTGCCAGTATCATGCTGTCTTTATTATAGTAGCTTTGTAGTATAGCTTCAAGTCAGGGATTGTGATGACTGCCACCTTGCTTTTGTTGCTCAGAATTGCCTTTGCTATTCTGCATGTCTTCTGGTTCCAAATGAATTCTAGGGTTATTTCCTCTAATTCTGTGAGATAGGCTGTTGGAATTTTGATTGATACTGCATTCCAGTTCTGGAAGTATGGCTATTTCACTATATTTGTTTTTCCTACTCAAGAGCAAAGGAAGGACTTCTTTCCATTTTCTTATTATTTATTTATTTATTTATTTTTTGTGGTACTGGGGATCAAACTTGGGACATTGTGCTTGCCAGGCAAGCTCTTATGCTGCTGAGCTATCTCCCCAGACCCTAGATTTCTTTTCATTTTCTGTTGTCCTATTCAATCTCCTTTTTCAGAGTACTGCAGTTTTCAATGTAGAGGTCTTTTCTGTCCTTTGTGACACTGATTCCTAGGCATTTGGGTATTGTTATACTACTGACAAAGGTGTTGTTTTCCTAATTTCTCTCTCAATGAGTTTGCTATTCACGTATACGAAGACTATGGATTTTTCGGTGTTGACTTTGTATGCAGCTATGCTACTGAACTTGTTTTTTACATCTAGAAGTCTTTTGGTGGGTTTTTTTTTTTTTTTTTTTTTTTTTTTTTTTTTTTTTTTGCGTCTTCTACTTAGACTATCATGTTATCTTTGAAAAATGGTAGTTTAATCTGAAAAAAGGTGTATTCTGATGTTATGGGGTGTAACACTCTGTAGACATCTAATAAGTCCATTTGTTCAAGAGTTTGGTTCAGTTCTAATATTTCATTACTATTTTTTTCTCTAGTTGATCTGTCTTTATATGCAGTAGTATATTGAGATCCCCAAAACACTTGTATTAATGGTTATTTGATTTTTCATGTCTGGTAATATTTGTTTTACATAGATGAATGCATTTTTTTGTGGTACTGGCGATTGAACTCAGGACTCTGTGCTTGCCAGGCAAACACTTATTCTACTGAGCTATCTCCCTGGGCCCGATATTTGTTGCATATATATTTATGACTATTCTTCCTCTTTAATTGTTGCTTTTACAGGGATATAATGACTTTCTTTGCTTTTCTTAATCTATCTTGGTTTGAAATTAAATCTATCTGCAAATAGAATAGCTACCCCTGTTTTTTTCTGGGTTCCTGTCACATGGTGTATTGTCTTTCATCCTTCAACTTTGATTCAATGAATTTCTTCTTGAATTCCATGTGTTTTTAATGCAGCATATTGTTGGATCCTGCTTCTTGATCCATTCTGCCAGTCTGTGTCTTTTCATTGGAGTACTGAGCCCATTAGCATTGATGGTTATAATTGATATGTGTTGACTTATCCTTGTCATGTTACTTTCCTGTTGTTGATCTCCCACCTCGCCACCCCCCCTTTTTTTTTGGCAGAACCAGGGATTGAACTCAGGCCCTTTTGACTACTGAGCCATCTCCCTGGCCCTTCCCTCCCCCTTTTAACTCACCTCCGTTTAGGTGTTTACCTTGCCTGGTGGATTCTTTGTGTTCCAGTTCATGGAGTTGTAGTTCTTGTTATTTCTTTGTTGAATGTCCTTCAGAACACTTTTGAGCACTGGTTTAGTGTTCATGAATTTCTTCAGGTGTTCTTTGTCATAGAAGTATCTTATTTCTCTACCAGTTTTGAAATGTAGTTTTGTAGAGTACAGCAATCTGTGTTTAAAATTGTTTTCTTGGGCTGGCCAAATAGCTTAGTGGATTAAAGTGCCTGCAAGCAGGTGCAGGGGCTGGCTTTCAATTTCTGGTCCTGCTGTATCGGCCCTGCCCTCAGAGCGCACTGAGCTAGCAATTGAGACTGGGCATGGTGGCACACGCCTATAATCCCAGCTCTTGGGAGGCTATAAACAGATGGATAACTATGAGTCCAATCTAGTAGTGAGACCCTGAACACCCTGTAGACCCTTCCCTAAAATACAGAGAAAATAAAAAAACAAAGTTTTTTTTTTTAGGGCTTGAAATTCTTTTTTTTTTTTTTTGCAGAACCGGGGATTGAACTCAGGCCCTTGTGCTTGCCAGGGAAGTGCTTATTCGAATTACTGAGCCATCTCCCCAGCCCCTGAAATTCTTAACAGTAAGCTGTCTTTGACTAGTGAGTTTGTGTTGATAAGTCAGCTGTGATTCTGATGGGCTAGTTTTTCCAGTTGTAACATGGTTCTTACAGTCCATATTAGAAGGGGGACTTTGGACACATGTCCACATCTTCTGGAGAATTTTATTCTTTTGGAAGTTAGTGCAAGTAAGTGTTTCATGGAAAACAAGAGCATAGAATCAAATAATTGTAGGAATATGTTGTTAAGTTAAAATTTTTCTTTTTAGCTGTGAACTTAGCAGAGCCTTTTCTAATGTACGTTGTAACTCTCAGATTATAGTGTTTCACATTTTTCCAATTTATTTTCCAGGAAAACTGCTATTTTTAGACTACAGCTGTCTTTATTTCCCAAGAAAATATTCCAGAGAAGCATTATTTGAGGTATATTAATAACAGCTACAACGCCCTTTCACTTCAAACACTAATTCATGAAATGATACTTAACTCCAGGAAGATGTCTTTGCATCTTGGACATATAGGAAATTATATCTGTTTATTGCCAGATTAACCAAAACTCTTTGCTACAGTCTGATGCTGAATAAAAAACAAACTACTTTTTAAGGTCCTCTAGGATGAAAAATTGTTTAGAAGTGAGATGACAGCCAGTAAACAAGACAATCAAAACCAGATTTGGGCCCGAAGGTATACTTGGTGGTACAGAAGACTGTTAATGGTGGAGTTACTACTTTTTTCTTAACTTCCCTTAACAAATCTTTCTCCCTTCCACCCTTTCTATAGCCAAGTAGTCCGAGCTGTGTTTTGAACAGCTACTCTTTCCTTACCCTTGCTTTAGTAACCACTGTCCATGTCTTTGTCTCTGACATAGAGCTCTGATTTGAGTGTCACACTTACATATTGCTGTGGTTTTTGTCTAGATGTCTCCCACAGGCCTCATGTGTTCATGGGGGTGGGCTCTTCAAAGACAACTTGTTAACCTAACCGTGGAGCTCTAGTTTTCATGCCCTCACTTCAGGATGCGGAGTTACAATGGTTCCAGCTCTCATCAGCAGGGTGCCAGCGTCCTGGCTTTGTAAACATCCTCAGCCTGTGAAAGGAGGGCATAGAGATGGTATGAGTGCTGCACCCATTTAGGGGAAGGTGGCCCGCATACCAGTAAGGGAGGAAAAGAGGCTTGCTCTGTCCCTTTTTGCTCTGGTTATTTTGTATTGCCAACAACTAACTCATTCTCTCTAAAGTCTACCTCTCCTTCCTTGACACTTCAAAACTGCCACTTTTACTTCTTTTTGAAGCTATGTGAAAGACATACGCCTGAAGAGAAGGTAGAATGGGCCAGTGCAGAGGACATGGTTTGAGTGACACTACACAATCATCTCTAGTCTCCTTTGTAGATGTTGATAAAGAAGTAGAGAGCCACGTGTAGAGGTGCACACCTTTAATGCCAGCTACTCAGCATGCTGAGGCAAAAAGATAGATAGTTCAAAGACACCCTGTGCAAAATTAGTGAGATCTTATCTCAAAAAATAAAATAAAATAAAAATGACAGGAGTATAGTTCCCTAGTAGAGCACTTTGCTGGCATATCTGATATCCTGCATTTCATTCCCAGGATTATAAAAATAAGGAGAAGTAGAGAACTAAAGTCCCTGACCAGAGCAAGCACAGGATGTTATCCTGTGACTTTTTTGTCTTATAGGGCAGCTGGAAAGGAAAAGGGTGAAGTGTGAGACATCTGGCTGAGACACAGGCTGGTTTTTCTGAACAGATGTGCACTCCTGGCAGGAGGAGCCTCAGGCACTGAGCCCTGCTGTTCTCCTTGCATGGCCAGCAGTGAGGGTCAGAAGAGGCAAAGAGAAGAGCAAAGTTCTTTCATTTCGTGTTGTCAATCCAATAGCTGTAGATAGCTATGATGAAGAAAAGCCAATGGCAAATTAGACAATTTCCTCATAAAGTTTTTAGACTTTGAACTATTGTACACATTCTTCAAAAGTTTCTTTTCCTCTAGTTTAAAAGATATAGTCACGGTGAGTAGATTTTTGGCTAGTATAGATTTGATTTCCATCCAAACTAAAGGAGTAATTAACATATTTGAGGCCATTATTGCATAAATGGGAGCAATGCCTCTTACCTCATAATTTTCTGAAATATGAAATAACCGTAGTATTTAGGACTTCAGTTATGACAAGAGCTGAGTAAGCATTGTCCTTCATTTATTACACACAAAGTGCATGTGATAGTATCCTTTCCCCAGAATACAGGCTAGAGGGTGGTGCCTGACCCAAATCACCACTTGACATACTGCATGACAAATATTCTGGAAAGAGAGTACACAAATGCCCAGGCCAAGCAAATGTTCCTTAAAGTCACAGAATCTGATTTGTGGAGTTTAAAATGTTGCAAGACGTTCAGTTCATCAATAGCCATTTATTTAGATGGTGTACATTGACAATTACCCACAAATCCCTCCAACAATGAATGGATAACATCCAGATTATCCATCTTTTTTCTTTCTTGGTTGGTGATTTTGTCATCAAACCTCAGACAATTTTGAAAGAAATCAAATGTCTTCAGTGTCATTGTTATTCTACAAACCTCAAACCTACACCTGTCACTTTTCCATAAGTCTTTTATATTCTTGCACCGTCTAGGAGAAAGCCCTGCTAAGTACAGCAGACCTACGAATGCTTTCAGTTTAGCCAGTGAGGAGTCTTAATAAATACGTTTCTGAGTATGGCTACTCTTGCATATAGAACGATTTACTTGGATTTCAGCATTTGTGCATTTCACACCTTGTAGAGTTTCATCTGTTACAATTTCAAACACTGAATGGCAGTATTGGCGTTCTGTCCAATAGGTTTCACCCCTACCAAGACCCACACTACATTTTTGGATGTAGTTCTAACACTAGATTGTTCCATTTCATTGTGTGACCATTTTGATTAGTCAAATATATACTCACATTGCCATTTTCTTCATCATCTAAATCAAGAAAGTCTGCATTCTCTGTGTCTATATTGATCAACTCTGGTCCATTTCACTGTCCCAGAACTTTGGCTTACGTAGTCAATGTCAAAGTTGTTATCATCTCATCTTCCATGCATGAGTGATTTGATGATTCATTTTTGACCTCCTATGAAACTGGGACAGCTGGTTTTTCATGTGTCATTGTACTGAATTGGGCCATTTCTACCAGGAAAAAGTAAAAATCAACCCACATTCCCTTATGGTCAAGTACATGTATACACAGAAGAAGATTAGTGCAGGTATATTTTATCCCCTATGTAGTGGTTGATACATTGTGTCAACTTGGCCGGATGACTCCCCTTGCACTTCCGGCTGGTGGGGGTCCCACCCTGGGACACAATTGGTTCTGCCCCCAGAGTGACTCAGCACAAAGAGACCATATAAAGGGGCTGAGGAAGTAGTTGCACTTCACTTTGTCGGAGCTTCAGTCTTCGCATTCGGCTTGGACGTCATCGCCTGGCTTGCAGCGCAGACTCTTCCACCTCCGGCTTGGATCCTCCACCTTCCGTCGCAGACTCTTCAGTCTTCCCTCGCAGACCCATCAACTGACAAATAGAGACTTGCACGGAGCACAGCAGTGAGCTTCAGACCTTGGGACTGAACTCCTCAGTTTGGAGTGTGCAGACACCTCCATCTGACTCTGCGACTGACTGTCCTAAGCCAACCTTGTAATTCCTTATACATTGTAAATCTTGTGTTAATATCTGTTCCTTATATTATATCTGTTCCTCTAAGTAAAACCCTGACCAATACACCCTATGATACTCGGGTAAATATATGCAAACCCCATAAGATGGAACATTAATGAGCGCAAAATCCCAGCTTGACACTTTTCCACAAATGAACATATCTTGCTGTTTATTGTATCAGATGGGTAAACACAAACATTGTTTCCTGTATCCACCAAGAACGCTTACTGAGATGGACAGCTGGCTGTTATTATGCTGAAGTACAAATTCACATTAGAAGTATATGGGATTTTTTTAACCCAATGTTATGTCCCATAGGCAGTAAGCCAAATGTGACCATTAATCATGCCAAGTAAACTTGAATGAATTAAAAACTGCCCAGCAGATTAGTTAAGTGCAGTGCTGGGTATGTGTGCACGATTGGTACGCTGGCCAGCAAACTGAGGGGGGAGAGCCATCCCGGATGGGGGTGGCACAAAAAAGAAGTTTGTGGCCTGGATGAAGTAAGGAAGGAGAGAATAAGTGTCCTCGCTTTAGAAGAGCTCTAGTCTTTGCCATCACCTTTGGGAGCTTTGGTCCAGCTTCTTCTTTTGTTTTTGCAGAACCGGGGATTGAACTCAGGCCCTTGTGCATTTATTCTACTGAGCCATCTCCCTGGCCCCTGTTGTAGCTTCTTAAGCCTTTCAATGTAGATTCCCACTGACAACTCTCCAGTAAGCTTCCAAGCCTTTGGCTTTGGATTGATGCTGAATTCTTTTTTTTTTTTTTTTTTTTTTTTTGCAGAACTGGGGATTGAACTCAGGCCCTTGAGCTTGCCAGACAAGCGCTTATTCCACTGAGCCATCTTCCCAGCCCTTCTTCTGCCATATATATATATAATTTTATTTATTTATTTGTGTGTGTGTGTGTGGCCAGCTCAGCCCACCAGGGGGCGGGGCTGGCTGGCATGTGGTGCTGGGCGGTCCCTGTGCTTTGCTAAACTTGTTCTAAGTAGGTGCTTTAGACCACTGAGCTATCTCACCAGCCCCTGCCTTTGATATTTTAAGCCTACCAAATAAGCCCTCTTTCACAGTTGTAAAATATTTCCTTTTTTTTTTGGGGGGGGGGAAACTGGGGATTGAACTCAGTCCCTTGCACTTACAAGGGAAGCGCTTATTCTACTGAGCCATCTCCCCGGCCCTTTGTAAAATATTTTCTATTGATTTTGTTTTATTAGAGGACTCTAACTAACACACCAAGATAACTACTGTCTAAGATAGTCCTGATGATGGTGGTGGTGGTGGGGAGGCTGTTAGATTCAAGCATGGGTCTCAGCTAAGACACAGTAAAGAAATGAAACCAAAATGCATACTAGAAATGATATTTATTATTTATAGGAATAAGAGAGGTTAGAGGTGCCCATAAGAAGCCATAGGAAAATCTGGAGGCTACAGGGCGCTTGATTCACAAGTGGAAAGTTGGCAGGGGGCACTGTGGCACGATACTTTTATTGAGGTTCATTGTTGTTATCTTTTATGGTTTCCAAAGAAGATTGATGATTGGCTAGTTAAAAGAAAATACTGATGAAAGAGAGAACTTATTTATGTGACTCTAGTGTATACTATTATGTTTTATCGTGATCAGCAGTTGTGGAGTATGTTGTGTTTTGCATCAGTAAGATGAAGAGCAAATAAACTGTATTAATTCCAATAGTTATTATATGATAGTTTATTTGCCACAATATATCTTGAGATATTTATCTATAAGTCCTTTTATATAAATGAAAAAAGTCAATGCACATTTTTTAATCAAAACATGTTTTAGATATGATCCATTTGTGGCTTAAACAGTCTTATTTTCTCTATTGTCTTTACATAGGTATCTTTTAATATTCTAGGAGGGTAGCAAACAAAGGGACTCACACTTCCAAGCTCTGACACTTGACAAATTACCTTCAACATCAAAAATTGGTTGACATCTGGCCTTTTGTAATTGCATTCACATGAGGGTAGAGATGACAAATGAAATGTCAAGCTTCTAATGCTCAGGCTTTACATGCTATTCTGAGAGTCCTTGGCACCCTTAGCTTTAGCTGGGTCTTCAGGCCAGTGGTCCATATTTGTCTACTTGGGGCTGAGCACAAGAGCTTCTCCCTTCTGTCCTGTCTTGTCCATGTCCCTCCAGCTGCAGAAGCTCTAGAAACCCAGAAGGATACAGGGCTTCATACTTGTCCTCCATATTCCAGAGATTCCTGCTGACTCTACACTGGCCTTCCTGATAAAAACTCCTTGAAATACAGTTTAGAAACCCTTACGTTCAGTTAAAGTTCATATTTTTTTTTTTTTCTCAAAGTTTTATTGACAAACAGATAGCAATGAGACAGTTTCAAATCACATCGGAATAAAGTTCATATTTTGCTAAAAAGTTCCTAGAGCTGGATAACTTTCATGATTTAATGCCAAAAGAAATAATCTAAGATGAAATGTGTTTTTGTGATCAGGCAATCTATCTTTCTCCCCCTCCTTCTGTTTCCTCCCTAGACTTCGAGCCAGCAGATGTAGATATGGAATGAATGTGATATTTCCTTAACACTCTCCACCTCTTTAGGGGGATGTAGGTCAGTCATTAACCTGCTGTCCTCATAATCTGCATTTCCACATTCCTTGCAATGCTGGAACTGGGACCTATAAACTACATGTCACCTTTCCTTGCTCTTTATTAAATGCTGCTCAAAAAGGAAACTGGAGAGAGGCACAGAAAGGAGATGATGGAATTACTCCTTCTCCTTTTACCCAGTGCTCCTAATAACTTTACTTCCAGAACCCTTCAATAAAGCAGTAGCAGTTGGTTCCAGGATTCACTGTTTTAGCTCTCCAGAGCCACCTCGCTGGCCTCCTCTCATGTACCATAATCGTTTGGGCAGTCTGCTTTCCTGGAATGTATTATCTTTGTATTCTCTTTTCTTCTTTTTCAGTCTTCTACTGTTTGTTTAACCAGTTCATTGATTCAATTGTGTGTTGAAATAGTTAATATGGATCCTGTTTTTCTATGGAAGTAGATTTTGTCTGTCCTTATGCATTTGTTTAATTTTTGCAGTTCTGGGGATCAAACTCAGTACCTTGAACTTTCTAGGTAAGTACTGCATCACTGAGCTACAGCCCCACCCCTCTTTTCAGTATCTTGATGTTAGAAATAGATTATCTGAATAGTTAGGAGAGTTGTATTTCTCATCACTTTTCAGGATTTTAGGCACTGATCCAAATATTTGTCTCCTTAAGGGCCCAAGAGAAGGCTAAACAGGGGAACACCTATAAATTTTCTGTTGCCTTCATTTAACTTAATATGCGCAGTAGTTCTCAAGGACGAGAAACATGTAGTAGTCACCTGTAGGTGTATTTTGCTCTTTTCAGTGTTCCTTGGCCTTGTGGGTGGCTCAGAGTGCCTCATGATTCTACAAGATTGCTGAGATAGGGATCCCTCAAACACCCTACTCCCCAACCAGTATTGTTTTTTGTTATAAGGAATCTTGTCCCTGAGTTATAAGGAACATTCATACCACAAAAAATATCAACAACTCTATGTGTAGAGTTATAGGAAATGATTGAGAAGTAATAGTCTATTATTTTATAAGCATATTCTTCTATAACTTCTAGGCTTGATGTTTCCTAAAATATGTTAGGAATATTTATCTCCCATGATGTTAGGAGGAATTACAATGGGGAAATTTGGGGAGCCAGAGTAATTAATTAATTAATTATTTTTTTTCGAAACCGGGATTGAACTCATGCCCTTACGCTTCACCAGGCAAACACTTATTCTACTGAGCCATCTCCCAGGCCCCTAGCCAAATTAATTTAGAAGTGTGCTGTAAACAATAATGAAAGCATAGATAGCAATTTGCCTAGGACATTTCCAATATGGTTCCAGTTGGCACTCAGAAATGGTCCAGTCTGGATGATTTGTTTTATATCACGTAGTTTATGGAGCAATTCTAACACATGCTTCTCCCGGAATTATTTAAGGAGTTCCCTGTGGACAATATAGACAATATTTATTTATTTTTGTATTTTAGGGAAGGCTCTACAGGGTGTTCAGGGTCTCACTACTAAATCGCACTTGTAGTGATTCGGCTGTTTACAGCTTCCCAAGAGCTGGGATAATAGGTGCGCACCATCATGCCCAGTCTCAATTGCTGTCTCGGCAGGGCAGGCCTGGGGATTGCTTGCAGGTCCCTGAGCCTGCTTGCAGATGCTTTAATCCACTGAGCTATTTGGCTGGCCCTAACATGGACAACGTTTAGAAAAGTTTGTCTTTGGTTCTATTTGGTTTCTGTTAAGGAAAAGCAAAGGACATTTAATCTTTATGAAGGCCACCCCCCTGCTTCTGGGAAGAACACAGGAAATACGACCTTATTATCAAGAAGATTAGGCTGGGAGAGCCTCTCATGACCTGAGTCTGGAGGCAAGCGAGACATTAGGAGGCAGGAAACTTGATACCGCAGCTGCGGATTTTAGTTCTTTTCTTTCTTTGCTCCTGCAGTCAGACACTTGTGATACAGGGAGGAAAACTGGTCTCGGGTGGGTGACCTCCAAACAATATAGGGAACCTCCAAATGACATAGGGAAAAATGATCTCCCGACCTGACCTGCACAAGTTCGTGTTCTTTAAAACCGAAGAATGAATTTTAGGAACAAATGGAGGTTATGAGCAGAATGTATTTATTGAGGGAAAGAAAGATCCTGTCCAAGAGAGGGGCAGGAAGGGGGGTCCCCCTGAGCAGGGGGCTAAGGTGGAGAAAGGGGAACTCGCTTAGGCGGATGTGAGTGGGACAAAGCTATGGTCAACCAATGGGATTACAAGCACCATTGCTCAGTTACAACTGATTAAGTCCGGGACCAAATGGGGAAGGGAGTCATGTAGCAAGCCGCAGGAATGTAAAACAGGACCTTATCTGGTGGCCATCAGATAAAGATTCTTGGCTTTCTCAGGGTAATGATCAATTCGGGATGCTAATCTTTAGGGAGGTTAGCAGTTATTTGCTCTTTAGTCTGGCTCACAGCAGGAGCATCCATCCCTCCCACAGTCGTAAGGTATCTCGTCTTTTGTGCTGTCTCCTTTGAGGGCCTGGCTCTGTCTGACTGCCTATAATATTTCTATCTAACTCGGTTGCCTGCAACAGTAGCATGAGTACAGCAAGAGAGAGAAAAGACATGTGCACGTCCTCTCCGACCCCATCGCCCACACTTGTCTTCTGCATTCTGCACCAGATCTTCACAGCTCATCTAGTCTGTGCCATTTTAGTGCCCACTCCCTTGGTTTGTATGGGAACCACTGACAACTAATTTCTGGTAAGTTGTTGGTGGATAAAAAGTGAAGCAATGTAACTACAACTTTGTGAACTGATGAAATGCTTTTTTCATTTGAAATCTTAAACACTAAAATACAGAAGAGATAAATATGGAGTTGCGCCAGTTGGAGTAAAAGAGGTCTGAAAAAGACAGCCATACCCTCTCTGCCTGCCCTCCCTGCCCCCTGCCAGCTCCTTTGTCTGCCATGGTAACCCTGGTCCACACGCGTCCATGGAGTTCTGCCAAGAATCACTGGAGACTACTGACTGCCAAGCACATCGATTTAGACTCAGACAACTCTCATTCTGAATCCCACATCTGCTTCTTTCTACTTGCATAACCTCTGGCAATTTAAGTCAAGTTTTAACAGATGTCTTTTTTTTTTTTTTTTTGGTGGAACCAGGGATTGAACTCAGGTCCTTGCGCTTGCCAGGGAAGCGCTTATTCCACTGAGCCATCTCCCCTAAGTCAAGTTTTGAGCTACAATTTCTTCACCTGTTAAAATCCAGGTAGTGTTATCCTTTGGTACTTTAGTTTGAAGGTTAAATGACATAGTGCTTATAAACTGCACAGTTTCAAGTACACAGAAAATGCTGTAATAGCTGTGTGACCACGCACAATTTACTTAATCTAAGGTTTAGTTTCCTCCCCTGTGAAAGTGAAATATCTACTGTATTAAACTCATGCAAATTTACGTTTGTACAGTGGCACTATTATAGGCAGTAAGTTTTACCCGAGGGACAATTATTGCTAGCTCATGCAATTTTGTACAGGTATGAGATGATGCATGCCATCATTTAACTCTAAAAGATTCCCTCTGTTATAAACTGACCAAAGTGCCGCCATCCTGTTCTGTGTGCGCCGTCTTAGTAAACCATGTCAGCTACTGTAAAATGTGACTTTTTGTTTCTTAAGCCCACTCCCTTCAGGGCGTGTTATACCCTGACGTTTGTTGTACCCTGTCAAAATTGACTCCATTTTGTTGCCCTTCTAACCTCGCCGAGTTCCTGTTCTGTATGCGCCGACCCCTCCCAATTCCTCCAATTCCTCACCCCTGTGACTCAAGTCTTATGATATCTGTTCCCCAAACCTTATCTCAATGAACTATATATGACTGCCAATTCAGCACCTTCACCCAACAGAACCACCCGCATGAACTAATAACTCGCTGTACCCCATGATTGCTGATTCCAGCACCCCACTCAATAAGACCACCTAATGAACTAATGACCCTGCCACTTCTTCCTCTCCACCCCTTCCTTGTTTTTGCGGTTTTCAAGCTTAAATACTGACCCCTAGTTAATGCTGGGCATGCCTCTTCCCACCTTGCATAGAGACCACCACTGGGTACCAGCTAAAATAAAGCGCTTCTTTTAACTTTTGGACTCACTTCGTTGTTATCTGATTTTTGAGCTACAACAACATTAGTACCTCCATCTTGGCTCTCTCAATCACCCTTGCCCTAGTTAATTACAATGACTCCATCTTGGTTCTCTGATTCACCCCTGCTCTGGTTCCGAGAATGTCTTAAGGCAAAAACAGGTGTTCCCGGCAACCGGTCGGCCACATTGTCCTTATAAGGTCAACATGACCGCATACCTAGACTACATACCCTGTTCTGTACTCCACCTAGTCCAAAGGGGTGTCCAAAAGTCCTCCTCTATGTCCAGCTTCCTCCAGGTGGGCTACAACCAATCCTCTAAAAGGTCACGTGCCCCCTTAACCACATTAACATCTGCTATTGGCTTCTGTGATCGGCTTGCTTGGATGGGCGGTTTTGCAGTTTTTGGGTTTAAATTACTGTGCCTCCCCTTACCCAGGGCTCCTCTCTGTCTCTTGGACTCTGAGGGTGCCGCTGGGTACCAGCTAAAATAAAGTACTACCTTCTTTTTGGATGTTTTGCATCGTTGTCTCCTTCTTGGGTTACAACACCCTCCACCTCTCATGTGTTTGGAGGGTGACTGGGCCAGGGGGCCGCCATACTCATCTGTGGTTTCATCTGTTACTTTAGACACTGAATGGGCTGTCGGGGGTGTGGCCTGGCCAGAGGCGGCTCCTGGTGGTGTGACCGGAAAAGCACGTTCTTGCGCAGTGCTCCTCTCTCCTCTCTCCTCTCTGCTTCCTGGCTGCTGGACGTTGAACACATGTTATCTGCTACACCCCCCACCAGGAGCTTCTGCCTGAGAACAAGCCGATTTTGGATTAAATCCACTGGAAAATGTGTCAAATAATCCTTTGTAAATACCCTACTGGGTATTTTGTCCCAGTGATAGGAAAGTAACTAAGACATATAGTGTATACGACAGAGGAAATACTGTGCTTCTGTATTACCCTTCTAGCATAATTATTATTTATACTTCTATAATGATGTGATGATAAAGAACTTAAGGCACCAAAGGATGGTTTGGGTCATTAGAGTCACAAATACCTAGATCTGATGGCAATTTAAGGTACTGGTATACTTGGGTGCTTTCTTTGAAAAAGTTCCTTATAGACTGAAGACCATTCAGAGAGGTTTTACATGAGAGACAGCACCTTGCAGGTACTGCAGAATCTTCAAAGAGGTTGTGACTTCTTCAACATAAGTCTTACAGTGAGACGAATTGAGGGATTTTTTTTTTTTTTTTTTTTTTTTTTT
>NW_004524693.1:1023265-1029967 GCF_000260255.1 Octodon degus
AAAAAAGAAAAAAAGAAAAGAAAAATGCGAGCACAATCTAATCTTTCTTTTGTGAGAAAGTATAACATTTTCCCTTGACCAGTATTTACAATACACATTTTATTAGGTAAAAACCTTTCACATTTGGTTATTGTTGTCACGATGAAGTTCACTTCCTCTGCTTGGTGTATGAGACCCTTGTGATCAGCTCCCGCATTAGTTCTGCGCTGCACTGCTTGGCGCTGAGCGCATGTTCTTCCGCTGCCCTCCCTGTGTCTCTGGCCATCTCTGTTTCTGTCTCTTGGATTGAACTCAGGCCCTTGCACTTGCCGGGGAAGTGTTTATTCCACTGAGCCATACCCCCGGCCCCCACGCACAGTTCTTTGCAGGTCCTTAATCACAACCTGACCTCTTGTTCCTGTAGTGTCTCTTCCTGGAGCATCCTCCAATCTTTCGTATTTGATTTGGCTGAATATTTGCTTTTATGTTGGACTAAATGCTACTTCCTTCAGGAATTCTTATGTATGGCCAAGTTATGGTACCTTCAAGTATGTTCTTATTGTCAGTGTTTTCTGGCCTTGTAAAGTTTACATACATTTTAAGTGAGCAAAAATGTCGTTTGACGATTGTAATTTAAAATCTGAAATAACCTTAAGGTTTTTTTTTATTCCTACAACATGCAGTACAGGTGATTGAACTTGGGTCCTTGTGCTTGCCAGGCAGGTGATCACTGAGCTATCTCCCCAGCACCAACATGCTTTAAACATATACTCTTGCTCAGTTTAGAGTACATCAACAAGCCTTATCTGTCTCTGTAAACAGTCTCATTTATCTGGGTGAAAATCACTGCAATGGGAAGGTATATTTTTGTCACAGAAATAATGAAGGAGAGTGCCCAGAAGCTAAATTTTTGGTTGTCTGTGGAATGGCCTCTTTCCCCGGGGATTTCAGAGACATTAACGGCAGGAGAGGAGGAAGCTATAGACTTATAATTGGTGTGATATCTGGTTGTAATCTTAGTTCTGCCACTAAGTAGTTTTGTTGATTTAGGCATGGCATAAATCTTTCTAGATCCTAGGGCCTGCCAAATAGCTCAAGCAGGTGTAGTGGCAGGGGGTTCGATCCCCGGGCCTGCCATACCGGCAGCGCCCCTGAGGCGCACTGAGACAGCAATTGAGACTGGGCATGGTGGCACGCTCCTGTAATCTCAGCTCTTGGAAAGCTGTAAACAGATGGATCCCTATGAGTCCAATCTAGTAGTGAGACCCTGAACATCCTGTAGACCTTTCCCTAAAAATACAAAAAAAAAAAAATCTTTCTGGATCTTTTCTCCTCTCATCTGTGTGTGTGTGTGTGTGTGTGTGTGTGTGTGTGTGACTAGGGAATGAACCCAGGATCCTCACAGTGAGCTACATCCCCAGCCCTTTTTGAGACAGGGTCTTCCTAAGCCATTAAGTGGTCCAAGTTGGGCTGGAATTTGCAATCTTCCTGCCTCATCCTCCCAGAGTGCTGGGATTATCGGCATGTGGCACCATGCCCAGCTTCCCCTCATCTTCAACATGAGAAAACCCAATTAGTTTAATTTGCCTTAGAGTCTATTTAAGATAAACTAACATTTTGCTAGATGTTATTAGAAAGAGTGGTTGTGGCTAGGTATGTTTGGGACGCATTAAGTTATGTAAAGATCAGTGGATTTCTTTTATTCCTCCTGTAACATGCTAATAATATCTAGTGTCCTCTAGAGAATTTTGTATGAGTTTTATTTATTTATTTATTTATTTATTTATTTATTTATTTTTTCAGAACCAGGGATTAAACTCAGACCCTTGCGCTTGTAAGGCAAGGACTTATTCTACTGAGCAATCTCCCCAGCCCTTTATTTCTATTAATCATAACATCCTTCTCATTCAAAATCTCTTGTAGGACTTGCACTTTTTTTTTTTTTTTTTGTAGAACCAGGAATTGAACTCAGGCCCTTGCACTTGCCAGGCAAGTGCTTATTCTACTGAGCTATCTCCCCGGCCCTTGCATTTTTATTTAATATTCCTTCCTTCCTTTCTTTTTCTCTTTCCTTCTCTCCTTTTTCACTTTGCCTCTCTTTGTCTCTCCCTCCCTCTCACTCCCCCTACCTTTCTTTTCCTTTTTTTGCTTTTGTTTTGTGCTGGAGATTAAACCCAGGGCCTCACACCCTACCAGTGAGCTATCCTCCCACTCCTAATATTCCCATGAATACAGCTAGACTAAGTGATTGGGGGGGCTTCAATGCTGATGTATTTTGATTCTTCTAGTGAAATTGGTTAACACATTACTCGTGTCTTGTTTATGCTCTAAAGGTTCTAAAAAATTTATCTCTGACTCATTGCTAATTTCATTATAGACACACCCTATCAAGGTGTTGGTATACAATTTTCATAATTCAATTTCTTATATATTTTCAAATGATTAGCTAGTTTTGGAATGTAGAATTTAGAGGATGGTTCTCGCTTTGACTAGTTGCTTTTTCTCTTTGCAAGAGGCTTTAGGGCGTTCCGTGTTTATAATTAATTTTGCAATCTAGGAGATCATGTTAAAAAACTTTCTGGAGAAAACAATTTGGGAAACCACCTACAGAAATATGGAAATTTTGACGAGGCACATGATCTCTTTATTGGCTGAAGACCATGTGTTCCTTTTCTAGATTAAGAAAGATTATTGAGGGCAAAACAAAACAGGACAAGCTTCTCTCTGAAACAGTACTTGCCTTGGCACCAAAAGTACTAGGCTTGAAGGATTACAGATGAGCAGGTTAATTAAATGTCAAGAATGTGTGTGAAGAAATTCTCAAACTGGAAGGAGAATTAGACCAGATTGCCTTCTTGAGGTTTATGAATGCCCTGCAGGGCTGTAATCCTTTCCTTCTGAACTGGGACTGTACTTTTTCTGTCTCTTCTCTGTAGGTTCACCCCAAGAGCTCCAATTTAAAAAAAAAAATAACACTGGGGAAGGTATCCAGTGAGACTTTTCGAGAGTTATTAACAGAATTTTATTTTTTTACTTGTTTATTTTGAAAGGTAGGAAGGAATGGGATATGTGGCTGAGTGTTTATAAACAGAGAAAATGGTAAAGAATGGGAATGAAAATCATGACTTGGGTCAGGAGGAGATGCTATAGGTTGTGAATGTCACTTCCAAATCTCACAGAGGCCAAATTTTGACAGCTGTCAGGGAAGGAAGAACACTAGAGTGCCAAATCAAGAGACGAGTAAAATCCATTCCTCCCTGAAATTCTCTTTTTTTTTCTCCATAATTTTATTGAGAAACAAATAGCAATGGGACAGTTTCAGACCAAATTGGTAGGACAGTTCCAATAATTAACACATTGCATACATTCTTCCTAGTGGTTAATTGCTGTACAAGATGCACACATGATATCCTATTTACAAACACTATTAGAACAAATCCCTCTATTCATTAAGAGAATGTAGATATATATCTATCCTAACCATTTTGAATACACAGATAGAAAATGGACATTCATCTGTATCCCCTTTTTTGTTTGTTTAGTTCCATCATTTAAATATTATAGGTGTGTGAACTCAGCAAAATATTCCAAAATAGTCCAGGAGTCCATAATAGTATTGGGTCATCCACTTGACTGGCAATGTCAGAAGTTGTTGAACTGAGTGATACTCAGCTAACGCCTTCCAGGGTTAGGGAGAAGGCAAAATTAGCAAGATGCTGCCCCTACTCACAAGCAGTTGGCAACATAATAAACAATCAAATAGTAAAGTATGTGTAAGATTAGAGACTGTGAATTTTGGAAATAAGGAATAGATTGTGTGGGAATGCTTTTGCTATTTCTCCTTTTGATTTTTGGTTAAGAAATGATTACCTAGTCAAAGGTCATATAAGTATTCATTTCATATTTCCTTTTAGAGGCTTTAAAGTTTTGTGTTTCATATTTTAATTCTCTCTACATCTTGAATTCAATATTCAGTGTTGTGTAAGATAGGGATCTAAATCTTTTGTTCTGAAAAGGTAACCAGTCAATACTAATAAGTATTATTCAATCATCTTTCCTTTCTCCACCAATTTACAATGAACTCTGCTATGCATTATTTCTATGTATGAATGAATATGTATCCAGTCTCTGAGTTCTGATCCAGTGATCAATTTGTTTACTTCTGTGGCAAAACAAGACTGTCTTCATTTCTATGACTTTATAATAGTTTTTGAGATCTGATGGGGCATTCCTTACTCCTTCTTCCTTGTTTTTATTCAAGCACACTTTAGCTACATTTGGAATATTGCTGTCACAAATTTTAGAATCAGCCTGTCAAGTTTCTTTCTTTTTCTTTTTCTTTTTTTTAAGTTTCTTAAATACTTTTTGGAATTTTATTACAATATCAGTGATTATATCTGTGAATTTTGATACAATTAATATAGTCATAATTGTTAGGCTTCTAGTCCCAAACATGTATTTCCACATTAACTTGGATCTTGTTTGTTTGTTTGTTTGAGACAGGGTGTTGTTATGTAGCCCAGGATGGCCTTGAATGCAAGGCAATCTTTGATCCTACTGCTTCAGCCTCCCAAGTTCTGGGATTAGAGGCATGCATCATATGCCCAGCTAATTTGGATCTTCTTAATTAACTTTGAGCAAAATATATTTTCTCTCCCAGGACTGGAAGACTGAGTGATATCCTCAATCTTTTCACACTGTTGTTTGCTTTGTTCTTTTTTTTTTTTTTTTTTGCGGTACCAGTAATTGAACTCAGGACCCTGTGCTTGCCAAGTAAACACTTACTCTACTGAGCCATCTCCATGGCCCTGCTTTGTTCTGTAGAAGCATTTTAATGCAATTTTTTAATTTTCAAGTTTCATTTTTTTACTAGTACATGTTGGCAGTACATGACCAGAGTCCTTGTTAGGAGTTAGTATGTGTATGTTTTATTTTATTTTATGGAACCGGGGATTGAACTCAGGCCCTTGCGCTTGCCAGGCAAATGCTTATTCTACTGAGCTATCTCCCCTGCTCCCTGTGTACATTTTAGTACCAGGATCAAACTCAGGCCCCTCCCTGTGATTGCGAGGCAGGCGCTCCTACCACTGAGTTATCTCCCCCTCCCCATCTCAGTTCTTTCTGCATCACCTTGACCTCTCTGGCTGCCCTCTTCTCCCTCTCCACAGCTTATGATTCTCTTCCATTTTACAAAAGTTCTATCTCTAATCAGTGTTGGTTATTCCTTGATTTCTTGGTGATAGCCATTTTTTTTGGAGTAAGACAGAATCTCAGAATAGTTTTAATGTACATTTCTCTAATGGCCAGAGATGTTGATCACTTTTTCATGCATTTATTGGCCATTTGACTTCTATTTCTAAGTAATGTCTATTCATTTAAGTTTCTCATTTTATAATTAAGTTTTTTTTTTTAAATATTGGAGGGTCTAATCTTTTTAAACTCATATATTATAGATATTGGTCCCCTGTTCAAGGAATAGCTGACAAAAACTTTCTCATTCTGCAGGTTGTCTTTTCAGTCTGTTGTTTGCCTAGCTTTGCAGAAGCCTTTTAATTTGGTATGACAGCATTTGTAGGTTCTTCATGTTATTTCTTGTGCTCTTGGGTGGGGCTCTGTTCAGAATCTTTTGTCTGTGCCTGTGTCTTCAAGGGTTTTTATGTACTTTATCTTCCACAAGATTATTGCTGTTTTAATATTTAAAGTTTTGATCCATTTTGTTTTAGTTTGACATATGGTGAGAGATATGGGTCTAGATTCAATCTTCTGTTGGATAGCCAGTTTTCAGTACCTTTTTTTTTTTTTTTTTTTTTGCGGAACTGGGGATTGAACTCAGGCCCTTGCCCTTGCCAGGGAAGCACCTATTCTGCTGAGCCATCTCCCTGGCCCCTTCAGCACCATTTTTTAAAGAAGCTATCTTTCCTCCAGTGTATGATTTTTGGTTGTTTCTGTTCTGGTTCTTTTGATTCACATGTTTGTTTCTGTGCCACTGTCATGCTGGTAGTTTTAAAGAATCACAATATCTTTGTATTACAACTTGAAATCTGGGATTGTTATGGGTCTTGCTTTTCTACTGTTACCCAGGATTGCTTTGCTGTCCGGAGTCTCTTCTGCTTTCATACATATTTTAAAACTTTTCCCTAGTTCTATGAGGAATGGTGCTGGTGTTTTGTTTGGGATTACATTAATTCTCCATGTCAGTTTTGGAAGTATAGCCATTTTGACTACATCGTTTCTGTCTATCTAGGAATAGGGGATATCTTTCCATTTTATGATGTTCTGCTTAACCTCTTTTTCAGAGTACTGTAGTTTTCATTGTAGAGGTCTTTCATTTCCTTGGTTAGGTTAATTCCTAAGTATGTTGATTCTGTATCCTGCTACATTGATGAATTTAGCTATTAATTCCAGGAATGTTTTGATGTAATTTTTTGAATCTTCTATACAGGATTATATTGCTTACAAATAGTGAAAATATGACTTCTTCCTTTAGCATACATACCCTTTTAATTTTTTTTTTCCTTTGGTACCGGGGATTGAACACAGGGCCTTGCTCTTGCCAGGCAAACACTTATTCTACTGAGCCATCTCCCTGGCCCTAATTTTTTTTTTTCCTGATTTCTCTGGCTAATATTTTGAGTGCTATGTTGAACAGGAGTCGTTATAGAGGACATTCTTTGTGTGTGTGTGTGTGTGTGTGTGTGTGTAACCGGGGATTGAACTCAGGTC
>NW_004524693.1:1030137-1030770 GCF_000260255.1 Octodon degus
GCTTATTCCACTGAGCCATCTCCCTGGCCCCCAGCTCCCTTATCTTGTTCTTGATTTCAAGAACATTTTTTCCCATTTAATATGATGTGAGCAGTAGATTTGTCATAAATGGCTTTTGTTAAATTAAAATAAGGCATTATAACTATTTTTTGCAAGTTTTTTTTTATCATGAATGGAATTTGAATTTTGCTAAAGGCTTTTTCTGTATCTATTGAAATGATCATGTGATTTTTATCTTTGTTTCTATTTATGTGAATTATTATGTTAATTGATTTGGTATATTGAACCATCATTGAATCCCTGGGATGAAGTTCATTTAGTCATGATATATGCTCTTTTTATGATTTAATGAATTCTGTTAGTATTTTTTTTTTCAGTAGCAGGGATTAAACTCAGGACCCTGTGCTTGCCAAGAAGTGCTTATTCTACAGAGCTATGTCCCCTGCCCAATTCTGTTAGTATTGTACTGAGTTTTTTTATGCTTGTGTTCATAGAAGAGAGTGACCTATAATTCTTTTTTTTTTTTTTTCTTGTTGGATGCTTGTCTTTTTTTTTACTTTTTAAAATTTATTTTGGGGCCAGGGAGATGGCTCAGTGGAATAAGCGCTTGCCTGGCAAGCGCAAGGGCCTGAG
>NW_004524693.1:1033191-1037343 GCF_000260255.1 Octodon degus
GGCTGGCATGTGGTGCTGGGGGATCGAACGGCGGTCCCTAATGCTTTGCTAAGCTTGTTCTAAGTAGGTGCTTTAGACCACTGAGCCATCTCTCCAGCCCCACAAAGCATATTTTTAACACTTAGTTGCAGGTATATTAAATATGGTTCATTTCATGGACTGAAGGAAAATGTGTATTTTTGCCTTTGAATTTACTGGTAACAAATCTGAATAGTTTTGCTAAGCATCAATGTTAGAAAGAAAAATAAAAATCAAACTTTATTGTTGCTTTTTGCCATTTGGTAGCTTTTTTACACACAGGCTTCAATCTTCACATTACCCTGGATTCAGTAGAAAAACCTTTTAAATGAAGTTTTTGTACAATAGAAACTTCTCAGCAGTCAAAATTTAAGACTGTAAAAAAATACATGCAAAACATACTTCTCTGAAAACACTTAACTTTGAACAAAGCACCAAGCTACAGAAATGCAGAATGAAAACAGCATTTCAACTCCACCAAAAGTAGTCATCATAAAAGGTGTAAAAGTCACCTAACTTCACTAGGCACTGTTCACTTTTTAAACAGACAATAAAAATATTGTCCACAAACAACATCCCAGCTCAACAGCAGGTTTCAGAAAGTCTTCATCTTCATGTGAGATCTGGAGCATGATCTGTATCCTCCACGGCTGTAATAAGGAGAAGGTGACTGCCTTCTGTAAATCTGATCTCTATCTTGAGCAGCTCTCCATCCACCACCTCCTCCACCACCTCCTCTGTATGATCTGCTATAGTAGTCCTGATCATCATAGCCACGGTCATATCCTCTGTTGTAGTAATCCCGATGGCGAGAACTGCTGTAGGTAGGTCTCCCCATGTAAATTCCTGGTGTTGGGGTAAGTGGTCTTTTTGCTATAGAGAAATCCACTCTGATTCTACGCCCATCAAGTTCCATTCCGTTGGCACGTTCTTTAGCTTCCTTGGCATCGTCTACATTTTCAAAATACACAAAGGCAAATCCCCTTGAGCGCCTAGACTGTTGATCATACACAATAGACACGTCGGTAATTGGGCCATATTTTGAGAATACTTCTCTTAAATCTCTTTCTGTGGTGTACAAGCTCAACCCAAACACTCCAAGACAACAGTTTGGGTCAGGATTCGCCTGATTCCCAACATGACGCCTTCGAGTAGGACATGGGGGAATGGCTGTGGCTGTGGCGTCTGCGGTAATCTCGACTGTAAGACCCGCTACGGGAACGTCTATGAGAACGAGATCGAGACCATGACCTTGTATAATGCCTTTGAGAACTTCTTCTGGATCTAGACCTAGATTCAGATCCGGACCTGGACTTTGATCTGGAACGCCTGGAATCTTCTTGGAGCGAGACCTTGCAGGGGTATGCCTTGCAGATTTCCCCGATCCGTGAGCACTTCCACTTCTGGAAGCAAAACGGGATTCCATTTTTATTTCTTTTCTTCATTCCTCCGTTTCAAATTCTGACTTCTTTCATCTTCCCCACTTCACACAGATTGCTCAATATTCTATAAGTGGGACTTCTGGTCTGATAATTAGCATGCATTCTTTCTTTTATTTTTTCAAATTTCAGCTTCACTTATTCCTGAGCTTCAAATACTCATTTATAAAACTTGTCATATGACGACTTCCGCATTTTCCTTCTTCGACATTAACCCGCTCGCCGTAGTTCTGCTCGCCGCAGTCACTCATGACTCCGGGTTCGACGTCGCCGCTCGCTGGGCTTCAAACGAAGCTGCCAAGCTCTCACATCTTCTTTGGAGGCTTTGCAGCAGCCTCTCCTCGCTTTCCTTTTAATTGTGTTATACCTTTCTGTTTGTATTTCTCCTTCTGAGTTCTTATACTAGGGAGAATATACTATATTTACACATGTGGGTCTGGTTTATTTCACTCATGAGTATATCTTCAAGTTGCATCCACTTCAATATAAATGTTTCAAATTTATCATTCTTTATAGCTGAGTAATACTCCATTGTATAAAAATACCACATCTTTTTCAACCATTCTTCAGGTGACGGGCATCTTGGTTGTTTCCAAGATTTGGCTATCACAAATTGTGCTGCTATAAATATAGGTACACATATATCACTATGATATGACTTTTTCAATTCCTCAGGGAAAATTCCCAGTAGGGGGATAGCTGGTTTGAATGGGATTTCCAGTCCTATTTTTCTAAGGAGTCTCCACACTGATTTCCATAACGGTTGCACCAGTCTCCATTCCCACCAGCAGTGGAGAAGGGTTCTCTTTTCCCCACAGCCTCTCCAGCATTTGTTGTTGGGTTATTTCTTTATGATAGCCAATCTTTCTGGGGTGAGATGGTATCTCAATGTTGCTTTAATTTGCATTTCATGGATGGCTAGTGATGTGGAGCATTTTTTCATATATTTATTTGCTTCTTTAATTTCCTCTGAGAAGCGTGTGTTCATCTTGGATATCCATTTCTGGACTGGGTCTTTAAATTTAGGGGCCCTAATGTTTTTTAGTTTTTTCTAAATTCTAGTAAGCAGACCTTTGTCTGAGTACTTATTAATATTGCTTTAATTTCATTGCTTGATATTTGATTATTCAGGATTTTAAAATCTTATTATTATTATTATTTATTTATTTTTTTTTGGCAGAACCAGGGATTGAACTTAGACTTGTTTTTATTTTTATTTATTTATTTTTAAAGTAATGGTTTTAAATCTTTTTTTTATTCATTTGTTTATTTATTTATTTATTTATTTATTTTGTGTGTGGCCAGCTCAGCCCACCAGGGGGCGGGGCTGGCTGGCATGTGGTGCTGGGGGATTGAACTGCAGTTCCTGTGCTTTGCTAAGCTTGTTTTAAGTAGGTGCTTTAGACCACTGTGCCATCTCACCAGCCCTAGGCTTGTTTTTATTTTTCTAAGCTGTTGTGGTATATCATTGGGTTACTGATTTGGGCTTGGTCTGTTCTTCTGTTGTGGGCAGTCACCTATAATGATTCTCTTAGCAGTGCTTTTGTTGTGTCCCATAAGTTCCTTTTCTTTTTGTTTTTTATAAGTTCTGATATGTTGCACTGATGCTATTAGCAAAAAACTGGATGATTTCTTTTGTGATCCCTTGTTATTCAAAGGTTTGTTGTTTAATTTCCATAATTTCTTTTTTCTTTTTTTTAACCATTGTGGAGGACAACCTGAGCAGCTTTCCTTGAAAGAAGAGCAGTTGTCTCCATTTTGGCTCAGCCTGACCCTATTTCCTTGTATCGATATGTACAGAGCCAGCGGCTAGGGCTTTTCCTTATCTATTCAGTTGCCTTTAAGCAATGTGTATTGGTTTAGCCAAGGTGCTGGTGGTAGTCTTTGAGGAAAACATCGTGTTTCCCTGATAACCCACATCTGCTGCTCTTTGATATGAACCAGGTAGAGACAGGAAGAACAGCCAGTGCTCCATTCTGTCAGTTGAGATGGAACTTCAAGACAGAGGCTATGTCTTCCTGGGGCTTGAAAGATTACACATCAGAGCTGAAGCACCAGACCTCAAATCATTAGATGCTATCTCAGGAGTATAATGCAAATCACTTGTTCTGGATTTCGTTCTCTCTGCATATGACAGAGGAAAATGTAGGCCTCCTACGTAACCCAGCTCATAGTACTCACCTACTTCCTTTGTCAATTGGATCCTTTTTGGTTAATATTTTGCATGAATAATTTAGGATAAAATTTCCTTTTCTTTTTGCCCTCTCAGCCCACCCTGGGGGCAAGGCTGGGGTGGCATGTGGTGCCGGGGATCCAACTGTGGTCCCTGAGCACTTGCCTAAGTTTGCCTAGGCAGGCTCTTTAGACCCCTGAGATATCTCACTGTCCCCAAATTACCTATTTGCAAGTCATGAAGGCATATTTAGGTTATATACTCTGTATGCTTTGTTGTTTTGCTTTTTATGTCTAGTCTTCCTAGAACTGAGTTGTCTCTGGTATAGCTGAGACTTTTTCTGTATATGATAAGGATACTTAATTGATTCAATACCATTGATTAACAAAAAGCCCCTTTTCTAATCTTCATTGTCTTTATTATCAAAATTAAAATATTTGGGGGCTGGAGAGATGGCTCAATGGTCTAAAGTACCTACTTGAAACAAGCTTGGCAAAGCACAGGGACCGCGGTTCGATCCCC
>NW_004524693.1:1037658-1040947 GCF_000260255.1 Octodon degus
TGTTTATAGCCTCCCAAGAGCTCGGATTACAGGTGCTCCACCATGCCCAGTCTGAATTGCCATCTCAGTGCACCCCGGGGGAGGGGCTGGCACTGCAGGCCTGGGAGATCGAACCCCTGGTCCCTGTGCTTGTTTGCAGGTGCTTTAATCCACTAAGCTATTTGGCTGGCCTTAGGCAATTTCTTGTCTCATCTTCTTTTTTTTTTTTTTTTGTTTTGTTTTGCTTTGACAGAACCAGGAATTGAACTCAGGCCCTTGCAATTGCCAGGGAAGTGTTTATTCCACTGAGCCATCTCCCCAGCCCCAGCAATTTCTTAATTACTATAGTCTTATGAGTTTTGTTTGTGGTACTGAGAATTGAACTCTGGGCCTTGCACATGTTAGGCAAGCATTCTACAACTGAGCTATATCCCCAACTAAGCTTTATGAGTTTGATATCTGATTGTGTAAGTCTTGTAGTTTTGTTCTATTTCTTCCACAAAATTTTCTGAATATTCTTGACCCTATGCATTTACAATTCACTAACATAATACTCCATTTATGTATGCTTTCTTTTTTATCTTTTATTCATTTTAATGTATGTATACTTTCTTTAATTTATTTCCAAAATGTTTTATAGTCTTTTGTGTAGAATTCTTAGACTTGTTAGTAGGTATTTGCTAACAGTTAATTCCTTTAAGGGGCCGGGGAGATGGCTCAGTAGAATAAGCACCTGCCCAGCAAGCACAGAGTCCTGAGTTCGATCCCTGGTACCACCAAAAAAAAAAAAAAAAAAAAAAAAAAAAAAAAAGCCTTCAAGAGTTATGCATATGTTAAAACTTCATCTTTTGTTTCTTGCAGGTACATAGAAATGAATTTTTGAAAGGCCCAGCTGTGGTGTAAGAGCTAAAATTAGAGCCCCATAGTATTTGCTGTCATGACTTCTGGGAAAACCAAATGTCCTTTAATGGCCTAACTGCAAGACCTCTTCCCCATTCTCTTCCATTTTTGGTAAAGACAAAGTGCCAGATGGATAAGATCGTCATCCAAACAACATCCCTTATCAAAAGAACTAAGCTTAAAAAAAAATAAAAGGATTAAGCTTACGGGAATGCATTAGAGTTCCTTGCTGGCCCACAGAATCACTGAAACAAGTCAGATACTTCTTCTGCAGGAACCAGGAGTTAGGTCAACCTATTGATTCTCTAAAGCTTGCCCTCTAAAGCACCTGCTGCTTACTCTGCTCTGGAATGTACCTTCATCTGACCTTGCATCGTCTATAGCACTCTCCTTTCCTAGGATGAAAGTGCCTGTGTCCTGTACCCTGCTTCGACTCTCATCTGTCCAGAATGGTTATTACCTGCTCAGCAATCCCCATAGCCCAAGGATGCGAATTCCTCCCTCACCAACAGAAGACAAAGAGACAATAAAACACCTGCATCCTTGCTAAACCCCCAAATTTGCAACTTTTATAAGTTTTTTTTATATTTTGCATACAGGATCATGTTCTTGAAAATAATATGCTTTGTTTTTCTTTTCTTTTCTTCTTTCTTTCTTTCTTTCTTTCTTTCTTTCTTTCTTTCTTTCTTTCTTTCTTTCTCTTTCTTTCTTCTTTCTTCAGCTAGCTCAGGCTGCCTTAAGGGTGGGTGGTGTGGCTGTGGAACTGGGGACTGAACTACGATCCCTTATGCCTGACTGGTTATGCTCAAGCAGGTGCTTTAAACAACTGAGCTCACCTTCAAGCCCCCTATTTTTCTTTTCAATACTTGGAAATATTATTTACTTTTCTTGCCTTACTATACGGTTGGGACCACCAGTCCCCTGCTGAGTACATGTTCTTTTTTTTTTTTTTTTAAATTTTTTTTTTTTGTGTGTGTGTGTGTGTGTGTGGCCAGCTCAGCCCACTGGGGGCGGGGCTGGCTGGCATGTGGTGCTGGGGGATTGAACCGCGGTCCCTGTGCTTTGCTAAGCTTGTTCTAAGTAGGTGCTTTAGACCACTGAGCCATCTCACCAGCCCTTGAGTACATGTTCTGTAGAGGTTACAGAGGTTTGGGGGTCTTTTTTTGGGGGGGTGTCTTCAAAATTCACTGGAAAAGTTTTCAAACTTTCATCCTCTTTTGTTTGTCTTTTGTTTGTCATTGCTGTTGTTCTTGTGTGTATATGGATGAGTTGCATATTTGTATGTATAATTATTTGGTGGATACTAGATTAAGTATTTTCCCTTATGTTTTTGGTTTTCTATTTTTTACTATGAATATGCATTTCTTTCTTTTCCTTTTCTTTCTTTTTTTTTTTTTTTTTTTTTTTGTGGAACCGGGGATTGAACTCAGGCCCTTGCACTTGCCAGGCAAGCGCTTATTCTACTGAGCCATCTTCCTGGCCCCTCCTTTTTCCAATCAGATTTTATTGGTGCACTTTAGGTACACATAATGATCATATTTATCATATAGCATTTGTACCTGTACATGACATAACTTGTTTTGCCCCATTCTTTGACCCTCCCTTCAACCTCTCGCCCCTCCCTATCTACAAAAGCTTTCTTTCCCTGTTTTCCTTCCTTACTCATGTTTTAAAATTCTTCTTCTCGGGGGCCCAGGAGATGACTCAGTAGAATAAGCGCTTCCCTGGCAAGCACAAAGATCTGAGTTCAATCCCCAGTTCTGGAAAAAAAAAAAATTCTTTTCTCTTTTCTCCTTTTCCCCAACACTCAATTTTTCCCCTCTCCATTTGAGAATTTTCTTTCTATTTCAAAATGCCTATTGCACATTTTGGTTCTTATTTACACTTTTGGTTTCTCATACCAGAAAAACAACACAGCATTTACACATCTGTGTCTGATTTATTTCACTTAAAAGTATGAACTCAAGGTGTATCCATTTTTGTAGAAATTGAGCCCATCCCTATGGCAGAGGAATATTTCATTGCATAAAAACCTACATCTTGGGGCCGGGAAAATAGCTCAGTGAAATAAGCGCTTCTCTGGCAAGTTCAAGGGCCTGAGTTCAATCCCCGGTTCTGAAAAAAAAGAAAAAAGAAAAAAAGAAAAGAAACAAAAGAGAAAAAACCCTACATCTTCTTCATCCATTCACCAGTTGGAGGACCCTTGAGTAGTGTCCGATTACAAGCTGTGCTGCTATGACCATAGGTGTGTGTGCATCACTGTGGTATGATGTTTGTAATTATTTTGAGAAGATACCTAGGAGGAGAATAGCTGGGGAGATGGAACCTCCAGTCCTATGTTTGTGAGGAATCTCCCCACTGATTTCCACAGTAGTTTCACCAGTGCACACTCCCACCAATAGTAGATAAG
>NW_004524693.1:1041047-1042832 GCF_000260255.1 Octodon degus
CTTTGTGAGCTGAGCTAGGTGGGTGGCCTACATTTACCTCTGCCATATGCAGAGAGAGTAGTCTGCATTATGCTACTGAGATAGTATCTGATGTTTTTTTGGGGGGGTCTGGTGCTTCAGCTTTGATGTAATCTTTCAAGCCCCAGGAATTCATAGCCTCTATCTCAAGGCTCAATCCCAGCTGGAAGCTCAGAGTATTAGCTCTTCCATCCTGTCTCGACCTGGCTCACATTAAAGAGCGGCAGGTATAGGTTTCCAGGGAAACACATACGCCACCTTCAAAGACTACCACCAGCACCTCAGCTAGACCAATATACATTGCTTAAGGCCAATTGAAAGGATAAACAGAAGTCCTAGCCAGCTCTGTACAGAACAATATGAGGAAATAGAGTCAGGCTCCCTCAAAATGGAGACAATCGCTCTTCTTTCAAGGAGAGCTGCTCAGGTGGTCTTCCACATGTTCTTATATGGAAAAAGACAAAGATTAGTTTGTGTTTCTCAGAAAGGCAGAATTTGGATGAAAGAAAGGAGGTAGAAGAGTGGATGAAAGTTATAGCAGGAAAGTATTTGAATATGAGAAAGACATTTTGGGAAAAAATTAGAGATTATTGGTATACCTCAGCATGAAAAATGGAGCATCAGTAATGTGAGCAGCTACAGTGAAGACAGCCACGTGCAGTGTAGCAATCATTGTTGAAGAACTTTCACCTTGTTTTTAACAAAATATGTATTGTTTCTAATGTCTTACTGAAAGAGTTAATGTTTAATTGTTTGATTGGTCTTGCGTGCCTATACCTGATAATCTGAGTAACAAGTTTGATGATATTAGTGTGTAATATAATAACCATTGTTAATTTTTTATTCCATTTTTCCTTTTAAAAATTATTTATTTATTTATTTATTTACTTATTTGGTAGAGGACCTCTCTATGTAGCTCAAACTGGGACTGATCCTCCTGTCTCTGCCTCCTGAGCCCTGGGATTACACGTGAGCCCACCAAGCCTGGTTTCAGTGGCCTTTGTGGCTGCACCCAGGGTGCCAGGGCCAGCACAGCATGTGGTACTGGGGATCGAACCTGGGTCCTTGAACTTGCCAAGCAGGTGCTTAGACCGCTGAGCTATCTCCCCAGTCCACCATCTCTCTGCGTCTTTGAGTGGACTGTGAAACCCCCTCTTAGGTGAGGGAGCTGTGGTAGATGAGGGGTTGCCCCCAGTGTCCAACTCCATGTGAGCAACTCCACTCTGAAAGGGTGTTTTTTCTCTTAATCTGTGAGAATGAAAAGTACTTAGGGGTACATCAGCCTTTGAAGATACACCTACCTCAAATGGGCTCTATTAAAAATAAATAAGCCCATTTCTTCTGGAGAGCTGGGCCCAAGGGAGTGTGGACACTCTAAGGCAGGTCGCAGAGGGATGCAGGAATGGCCTTTTCCTAAGGCCAGGCTGCTCCTGATATGCGCTCTGGGTGGCTCCTTCCCACTGACTCTGCTCCCCTTCTGCCTGTGGGCTTCTGCTCCCTTCCCCAGCCTCCTTCTCTTTTGCTACATCAGCCCCTTTTGTCTGTGGCTTGCTCACTGTGGCTGAGAACCCCCTCTGCCTGTCACCTCCTCCACTCTTGCCTCCCTTGGCATCCACCTTCCAAGATGGGT
This sequence comes from Octodon degus, assembly GCF_000260255.1. Classification (NCBI taxonomy): domain Eukaryota; kingdom Metazoa; phylum Chordata; class Mammalia; order Rodentia; family Octodontidae; genus Octodon; species Octodon degus. The sequence goes on from NW_004524693.1 coordinate 1,042,696, forward strand.
TGTGTCTGAGATCCAGAGTGGGAAAGGCCATCCCTGTTGTACTTCCCTCTCTCCTACCCCTACCTGAACATACCTAACTCACTGTTGAGCCTGGGTGGTACATAATTAGATGTTGCTTGAAATTTTTGTTTTCTGTT
>NW_004524693.1:1042932-1047705 GCF_000260255.1 Octodon degus
TAGTGATTCTCCTGTTTATAGCCTCTTAAAAGCTGGGATTACAGGTGGCACCAGGTCCAGTCTCAATTGCAGTCTCAGCATGCCCTGGGGCAGGACTGGCAAGGCAGGCCCGGGGATGGAACCTCGCCCCTGTGTCTGCCTAAGCAGGCGCTTTAATCTGCTGAGTTATTTGGCCCTGTATGTTCTTAATAGTAATCCTTTGTTTGAGAAACAGCTGACAAACATTTATCCCACCCTGTGGGTTGTCTTTTCACTCTGTTGGTATTTTATTTGCTGTGCAAAAGCTTTTTAATAAGGTGAAGTCTTAGTTTTTTATTCTTTGTGATGGTTCCTGTGTAACTGGGGTTTTAAAATTCATAGTCTTTGTCTACACTAATGTCTTCGAGAGTTCTATTTATTCTGTCTTCCAGCACATTTAATACTTGTCTTAATATTTATTTTTATTTATTTATTTATTTATTTATTTATTTATTGTATTTTAAGGAAGGGTCTACAGGGTTTTCAGGGTCTCACTACTAGATCAGACTCGTAGTGATCCACCTGTTTTCAGCCTCCCAAGAGCTGGGAGTATAGGCGCACGCCACCACACCCAGTCTCAATTGCCATCTCAGTTGGCATGGAAGGCCTGGGATTGAAACCCCTGCCCCTGCACCTGCTTGTAGGTGCTTTAATCCACTGAGTTATTTGGCCTGTGCTAGGATTGTTTTTTTATCTGATTCTGTGAGACAGGCTGATGGAATTTTGATTGGGATTGCATTAAATCTGTGTAACAATTTTGGAAGTATTTTGGAAGTATAGCTGTTTTCACTATTTTGGTTCTTCCTACTCAAGAATAAAGGATTTCTTTCCATTTTCTGATATCTTATTAAATCTCCTTTTTCAGAGTACTGCAGTTTTCAGTGTAGAGGTCTTTTCATGTCCTTCATGACATTGATTCCTAGATATTTCATTTCTTTATGCTATTGTGAAAGGTGTTGTTTTCCTAATTTCTTTCTCAGTGAGTTTGTTATTCATGTATAGGAAGACTATTAATTTTTGAATGTTGGCTTTGTATGCCATAGCTGTGCTACACACATGAATTTTTGTACTTTTTGCATAACCGGGAATTGAACTCAGGCCCTTGCACTTACCAGGCAAGCGCTTATTCTACTGAGCCATCTTCCCGGCCCTACACACATGTATTTGGTTATTACATCTAGAAGTCTTTTGTGGAGCTTTTTTGGTCTTCCATGTAGACAATAGTGTCATCTGTGAAAAATAATAACTTAACTTCTTGTCCTATTGTTATTCCTTGTTATTATATTGTCTAATTGTTCTGCTTGCAACTTCCATAACTATGCTGAATAAGAGTAGAGACAGTGGTCTTTGTCTTTTCCTGATTTCTGAGTGAAAGCTTTTAGTTTTTGTCCATTTAGTATGATATTGGCTGTTGATTTGTCATAGTTGGTTTTTACTAGATTTTTTTTTAATTTTTTTTTTAATTTTTTGTTGCTGTTACAGGGGATTGAATTCTTTTTTTTTAAATATTTATTTATTTTTATTTATTACATTTATTTATTGTGTGTGTGTGTGGCCAGCTCAGCCCACCAGGGGGCGGGGCTGGCTGGCATGTGGTGCTGGAGGATCCAACCGAGGTCCCTGTGCTTTGCCAAGCTTGTTTCAAGTAGGTGCTTTAGACCACTGAGCCATCTCTCCAGCCCCCGGTTTTTACTAGATTTTGATAAAGACCACCTATTCTGATTTTCTGTAGGTTTTTGTTTAAATCATGAATGAGTGTTGTAATTTATCAAAAGCTTTTTCTTAAAAAAAGCTTTTTCTGCATTTATTTAGATTATTGTATAAATTTAACCTTGGATATATTAATATGATATAATTTGTGTATGTTGAAATATCCCTACATCCCTGGGATAAATCCAACTTGGTCATTGGGTAAATTTATTTGCTGCATTCTGTTTGCCAGTTTCTTTTTTTAAAAAATGAATTTAAGACAGGGTCTATAGGGTGTACAAGATCTTACTATGTAGATCAAACTCGTAGTGATTCTCGTGTTTTCAGTTTCCCAAATACTGGGATTACAGGCTGGCGCCACTAAGCCCAGTGTCAATCATTGTCTCAGAGTGCCCCCAGGGGTGGGGTGGGGGGCGGCCTGGCACGCTGGGGATCGAACCCCGGCTGCTATGCTGTGTCTAAGCAGGTGCTTTAGTCCACTGAACTATCTGGCCAGCCCTCTGTTAGCCAGTATCTTTTTTTTTTTTTTTTCCTGAACCAGGGATTGAACTCAGGCCCTTGTGCTTGCCAGGCAAGCGCTTATTCTACTGAGCTATCTCCCTGGCCTTAGCCAGTATCTTAACAAGAATTTTTGCATCTATGTTCACTGGGGAGATTGGCTTGTAGTTCTTTTTCTTAGTTGGGTTTTTGTTTGGTTTTGGTATCAGGGTCATACTTGCTTCCAGCATTGAATTTGTGAATATTGCTTCCCTTTCAATTTCATTAAAGGGTTTGAGAAGTAGTGGTACTAGGAATCTAAATTTTTGTAGAATTCATCAGTGAATCCATTAGGGCCTGAGTTTTATTTGTTGCTGGTTTTAAATTCCATATTTAGGGCCTGTCAGATAGCTCAACGGATTAAAGCACCTGCTTAGGCAGATGCAGGGACCGCGGCTCCATCCCCGGCATACTGTGCTGGCCCCACCCACGGGGCATGATAGAGTCTGTGTATGGTGATGCATGCCTGTAATCCCAGCACTTGGGAGGCTGAAAAACAGGAGGTACACTATAAGTCCGATCTGTGTACTGAGACCCTGTAGACCCTGTACAAAATACAAAGAAAAAAAATTACATATTTTTTAAAGGCTTTTCTTTCTTGATTTACTTTGATAATTCATATGTATCTAGGCATCCCTTCATTTATTCTGCATGTTCCATTTTATTAGAATACAATTCTAACAAAATAGGTATAGATGATCTTATAAATTTCTGGAGGGTATTTTTAATTTCAACTTTTTCATTCCTAATCACATGGATTTTAGTCTTTTCTTTCCTTTTTTGAGATAAGCTTGGCTAAGCATTTGCCAATTTAATTTGATGTCTCAAAAAATCAACTCTTCAATTAACTGATTCTTTGCATTGCTTTCTTTGTCTTCAGTGCATTCATTTATGTTCTGTTCTTTATAATTTTTTCCCTTGTATGATCTTTGGGCTAGGTCTGCTGTTCTTTTTCCAAAAGTCTGATTTTCAACATTATACTTTTTATTTGACCTCACTCTATTTTTCTTTCTTTCTTTCTTTCTTTCTTTCTTTCTTTCTTTCTTTCTTTTTTTTTTTGTGGAACCGGGGATTGAACTCAGGCCTTTGCGCTTGTCAGGTAAGTGCTTATTCCACTGAGCCATCTCCCTGGCCCCCTTACTCCTTTTTCCTGATATGAGTAGTCACTGCTATAAATTTGTCTCATAAGACTACATTCATTATGCTCCATAATTTCTGGTATATTGTATTGGCATTATCAGCTAATTGTAGAAATTGTCTAATTTCTTCTTTAATTTTATCCATGATGCATTGGTCATTCGGGAGGGTGTTCTTTAATTTCCATGCATTTATGACATTCTTGTAGTTTGTTTTGTCATAGATTTACAATTTCATTTCACTAGGGTCTGATAATATGCATTGGATAATTTCAGTTCCTTTTCATTTACTTAAGCATGTTGTATAAGCTAGTATGTGGTCTATTTTGGAGAATGTACTGTGTGCAGCTGAGAAGAATATGCATTCTCATGTGTGGTGGAACACTCTGTAGACATCTAATAATTATATTTATTTACAAGTTTGCTTCAGTTCTAATACTTTGTTGTTGATTTTTTTCCAGTTGATCCGTCTTTTTGTGATAATGAGGTATTCAGATTACACCAATATGATTGTATTAGTGCTTATCTGATTTTTCATATCTGTTAATATATGGGCTATATAGTTGGGTGCACTGGTATTTGTTGAATATATGTTAATAATTGTTATCTTTCTCTTAAATTGTGACCTTCTTTGCCTCTCTCAATCAGTCTTGGCTTGGAACTCACTCTGTCTGCAAAAAGAATACCCCTGTGTTTTGCTGAGATCTTGTCACATGGAGTACTGTTTTCCATCCTTTGAGTTTCAGTCTATTAATTTCTTTTGACTTGATGTATTTCTTGTGCATACCATTTTTTTTTTTTCAGTACCTGGGATTGGACTCAGGATCTTGCACTTGCCAGGGAAGCACTTATTCTACTGAGCTATCTCTCCAGACTCCATAACATGTTTTTGGATCTCGCTTCTTGATCCATTCTGTCGGTCTATGTCTTTTGATTGGTGAACTGAAACCATTAACATTGATGATTATATCTGTTATGTACTGACTTATCCTTGTTATTACATTTTCCTGTTGTTGGTCCCCCGACCCTTTTTTTAAAAAGTCACCTCTGTTTAAGTGTTTATCTTGCCTGGTAAGCTCCTTTTGTTCTAGTTCATGGAGTTGTAGTCCTTGCTATCTCTTTGTTGAATGTCTTTCAGTACACTTTTGAGTGCTGGTTTGGTGTCCATGAATTTCCTCAGGTGTTCTTTGTCATGGAATTATTTTATTTTTCTATCAATTTTGAAAGACAGTTTTTCTGGTTACATCAATCTGGCTTGGAATTTGTTTTCTTTTAGAGCTTGAAATACTTCACTCTGGGGCCGGGGAGATGGCTCAGTGGAATAAGCGCTTCCCTGGCAAGAGCAAGGGCCTGAGTTCAATCCCTGGTTCCA
>NW_004524693.1:1056010-1061697 GCF_000260255.1 Octodon degus
TCACTAAATTGCTCAGACTGGCCTTGAACTTGTGATGCTCCTGCCTCAGCTTCCCAGAGTGCTGGTATTATGGGTGTGCCACCATGTCCAGGGAGAGTATGATTATATATGTATATGTACAGGATAACAGAATCACAGCTCTTATCATTCTATAATCAGAATAATAATAAAAATTCAGAAGACAATGACCAGATGCGTTGCTCAATACCACCGAAATCAACATTTCTCCCTAGGGAAACCCCTCCACTGCCGGACAGAGGGTCACCTGGGCCCCTCAGCACACCTGCAGTGCTTTGGCCCTCATGCCACACACAGGTGGCTTGCTGGGTGGGGAGACCATAACCTGCTGTCCTAGAACTCCCAAGTTATACCCTCTGGAGCCATTAGCACCTGTAGACTTCCTTGGCACATGCTGACTCTCCTTAAAATGTCTTCTAAGGTACATTTTCCCAAGCTTTCCTTGTGTGACAACACTCCTGGGCCCCTCACATCATGGTGGCAGCCTTCAGTGTGATTGGCTCATCAGAGCAAGGTGGGTGCTCTACCCCGGAGCCTGGGCCTTGGCACCGTCTTCCCAGCATGTGGAGGACAGGAAGCCTTCGCTCCTGTTTTGGAACCTCCTTTTTATTAATTAGGCCAAGAATATCTTCAGCACCTTGCCAGGATTATTATAGTAGTCTGGATGCCCTGAAATCCTCTTGGTATCAACTAAAACCTTTCCTATCTGAACCTACATCAAGTCAAGCTTTTCCTAGCATATACTTAAAGGATCAATTTTTTTGGAAGCCTGTGTGCAATACTTTACATTTATTCCTGTTAAGCTCCATCTCTTTCTTTTTAGCTCATTGTTCTGGCCTGAAGGGTTATTTCAGATTCCAATTCTGGAGTCCCATAGACGGCCATACTTTCTGTACTTGGTGCAATTGACTTGTTTGAAAAGCACACCTGCTGGTTTGACCCTCGGGATTGATAAATTACTGAACAGGGCCAAGGACCGAGCCCCGCAGCTCACCATTTGAGGCCTCCCTCTGGGTTGTTCATGTTAGCTCTTACAGTGACATTCTTTGTGGATGCTAGTTCCCAGGCTACAGTCCGAGGGACTCCAGGGACAACAAGGGCTCCAGAACCAGGAGAAACTGATCCTGAGCTCAATTAAGCTTCTAATTTCTTTCTTTTTAAATTTCTTTTCTTTTTAGGCTTCTAATTTCTTGAGGAAAATGAGCCTTTGGGGTCTCAGTGTTTTCACCTGTAACCTGAGGATGCTGGGCAGGCTGGCCCTGGAATTTTCTCCTAGCTTAACACTTTAATGATCAATGACTATCCTCCAGCCATGTTTTTCAGCCTCAGGCACAAGGATGCAGCGACAGACTGTCAAAAGCCTCATTCAAACCAAAATATTTCAGCTTATTTTGCTCAGTTCTCCTTCAGTCCTCTGCCCTTATGCAAGTAAGAGATTTTTTTTAAAGCATGGTTTCTGTACTCTGTGTAGTTGCTTAGTTTACAGAGAGCAGCATACAGCATTAGTGAAGGTGAAAATTCTACATATAAACTGCTATTTTCAAGAAACTGATGAAAATTCTTGATACAATCCCTTCAGCTATCCTGTATACAAACTTGTACGTTTTTCCCCCTACCATTTTTCTGATCTTTTCTCCTTTCTCTCCTCTTTGTTGTTCAATCCTTAAATTCCATTTCTTCCATTTTACTGTATCTGTTAGAACCTTTCAGGTTTTATTTCTTATTTTGGGTTCTTATACTAGGTAGACAATATGATATTTACACATGTAGGCCTGGTTTATTTTACTTATGAGTATAGCCTCTAGTAACATCCACTTAGCTATGAAGGCTTCGAGTTTGTCTTTTTTTATAGCTGAGTAATACTCCATTGTATAAAAATACCACATCTTTTTCATCCATTCTTCAAGTGATGGACATTTTGGATGTTTCCAACATCTGGCTATCACAAATTGCGTTGCTATAAACATTGGTGCACATATATCACTATGGTATGATGTTTTTAGTTCTTTGGGGGAAAATACCCATAAGAGGAATAGCTGGATTGAATGGGATTTCCAGTCTTGGTTTTCTGAGGAGTCGCCACACTGATTTGAATAGTGTTTGTATCAGTCTACATTCCCACCAGCAGTAGAGAAGTGTTCCTTTTCCCCCACAGCCTCTCCAGCATTTGTTATTAATTGATTCTTTTATGTTTAGCCATTCTTTCTGGGGTGAGATGATATCTCAATGTTGTTTTAATTTGCATTTCTTGAATGGCCAGTGATGTGGAACAACTTTTCATGTATTTATTTGCCTCTTGTAGTTTTTATGTGTATTTATCTCAGATGTCCATTTTTGGATTGGGTCTTTAAATTTGGGGGCCAAATATTTTTTAGTTCTTTACATAATTTAGATAGAAGTCTTTTGTCTGAGAGATTGTTGGTTAAGATTTTTTCCCAATTTGTGGATTCTTTTCACTGTTGGTATTTTCTTTTGACATACAGAAACTTTTCAATAAGATGAGATCCCAGTTGCTGATTCTTTGGAGCATTTCCTTTGCAATTTGTTTTTGTTCATGAACTGTCTGCCTATTCCTATGTCTTCAAGATTTTCACCTACTTTCTCTTCCAGAAGATTTACTGTTTCTGTTTTTTTTAATATGAAAAAGAAATTTTAATTTGTTAAACACATTGTTTTAAGGAACTATTTAATATCACTTCCTCAAAAAGCAAAGGAAAAAAGTAAAAATGCAAAAGGATATTTCATAATACAAATAAGGAGGCATGACTAGATAAATATTAGTCACTTTGAGTGAATAAATGTACTATTATGAGACAAATCAATTTTGTTTTCCTTGTACTTAATGCAGCAGTGACCACTGGAGGTTCCCAAGAGCGATGAAGTGAGAGTCAAATCATTCTCCTCAAGTGGAGCTTTTGGTGACCAAGCATACTGTTTCTGTTTTAATGCTTAGATCTTTAATCCATTTTGATTTTAGTTTAGTGCATGGCAATGGACCCGGGTTTAGTTTTAGTTTTTGGCATGTGGAGAGCTAGTTTTCCAGCACCATTTATTAAAGAATCTGCCTTTCTTCCCGTGAATATTTTAGACCCCTTTATCAAAGACAAGATAGCTAAGTGTGTTTGTAGTTATATTCGTATCTTCTAATCGGTTCCATTGATCCTTGGGTCTGTTTTTTGCCATTGTTAATTTTCTATCCCTATTTTGAAATACTGTACCATTTTCACTTTATGTTGCTTTTTTTTGTCTTTGTCCTTGTTATTTTTTTTGTCTTTAAAATAGTAAAGAGAACGAAGCTTACAAAGTCAAAAAACAAAACAAAACACCAAAACCCAAAAACCAAACCAAACCAAACCAAAACAAAAAACTTCACACAATTAGATATGTCTTGCTGAGCCAGTTGATGAGAACGGGTATGGCGGCACATGCCTGTAATCCCAGCACTGAGAAGGCTGAGAAAGGAGGATCACTTCAAGTCTGAGCTGTGTAGTGAGGCCCTGTACCAAATACATTTTAAAAAATGAATTGATAGGAGATATGGTTGTACTAAATAAAAATTATTACACTAAAGACATGTTGCCATTGACTTCCCTCAATATACTCCCCCTCATTTTGATCACACTCATCCCATCATTCTTGCCACTTTCCAAAACAGTTCTGGAAATTCTCTTTTGTGTCTTTAGTTGCGCTGTTGTGGTTGCCTTGATGCCCTGTATAGATTCAAAATACCTTTCATGGTGATTTTGACTTTGGGGCACAACTAGAAGTCATGATGAATAAAGTAGACAAGGACATACCATAATATTTTCATGAACTTGGCCTTCTATTGGAAGACCCTCAGCAGCAGTGTTCACAAAGTTTTCATCATATGTCATAAAGACCTGAAAGAGAACTTCCAGGATGACTTCAGAATGGGCTAAGACAATGGGCTAACTGTGTTGGAAATGGGTAGAAGAATTTTGACAGGAATTAATGGCAATGTGTCTTTACTGCAGCAGATTTTAAAATTTGAATGTTCACCATATATTTTGATCTTGTGAAATTACTTTCTTCCAAGAATAAGTCATCTGTTTATTTTGATGAAACTGATTTTGGAACATTTTTCAACTCATGACATTTAATAAACAACACTTTGTCTTCTGAGGAAAGAAAAAAAATTAGATATGTCTGTCAGTAGGATTAACCACTGCACAAGATAACATAGGGCATTCCTAAAATTACAGCACTGTCTCCAAAATTGATAACACTGGTGTCTGATCTTTCTCCACTTAGTACACATTTGTAGCTAACTACTATGTGCTGAACACTGTTCTATGATGGAGAGACACTAACAATGGGCTACAGTGTTTGCTGGCTTCACGAAATTCATAGCGTATTGGAGAAAAAGAGAAAAGGCACAATCACAGCGTGCTGGGAGGGAGAGCTGGGCCGGAACGCATACAGCAGCAAAGCTATGGGAATGCAGACGGCCGCCTCACCGACGTGGAGCCAGGAAAAGCTTTCTGAAGGAGGGAATATATAAACTGCTAACTGAATTATTTACAGAAACTAGCAAGGCAAGAAGAGGGAGGAGTGCGTGCAAAGGCATTCATATGCTTGTAGTGCTTTTATCTGCTCTTGGAAGCCCCTGAACCGTAATGAGGATAAAGTATACACTGAATGCACCTCCTGTCCCATCTCTCTGCTATGATTTCAGATAATTTCTCTAGTCTACATAGCAGTCCTTTGCTCTGACTTTCAGTAGCAAAGTTCTGGAATTCCACCTGGTTAGTGCCCACACGTTGCACCTAGAACTGAGTGACGGTCCATCAGCAGTGGTTTCTAGATTATCCCGATGTCTCGTGGCTTTTCGTTCTGGGGTATCTAGCACCCTCCCTCACAGCTTCCATGAAGTTTATAATTCCAGGTGGACATTATAGATCCTGACTTTCTCTTTTTCATTTTGCTTTTCTGAGACAGGGTCTCTATGTAGTTCAGGCTGGTGTTGAACTCACTGTGTAGGCCAGAATGACCTCAAACTTGTGGGATCCTCCTGCCTCAGCCTCCCAAGTGATAGGATTACAGGAGTGCACCACCATGCCTGGATCTGAGCCCAGTCTTTTGAATAATGAAATTACAAGTTGCCTCAAAATTTGGCAATCATTTCCATATTCCTTGTATTTCTGTGACTGTGCTTTGGATTTTATCTAGACCAAGAAGAAGAATAGAAAGGTCATTCTTAAAAATTTAGAATTATCTCAGGAAGTTGAGGTGGGAGGATCAAAAGTTCAAGGCCGGTCTAGGCAGTTTAGCCAGACTCAAAACTTTTAAAAGGGCTGAGGATATAGCTCAGTGGTAGAGTACTTGGCTAGCATGTACAGGGCCCTGGTTTCCACCATAGGCACTGTAATAAAAAGAACAATAATAATGATCTCTTCTAATTATCTTGGAATTAAATGTGGAATATATATAATTTAGCACATTGGGAAATACAACATTTACAAATTTGTGATCATAATCTTTACAAGTAGTACTGTAAAATATAAGTAAAAATAAAAGGCTGACAAACCAATAAAAAAATACATCCTAGTGAGTTTTAAGTGTTCTCATGAAAAAAGAAAGGTGAGGTAATGGATATGTTCATTGGCTTGATTTTGACATTCAAAATATATACATACATGAAAATACTG
>NW_004524693.1:1061797-1064132 GCF_000260255.1 Octodon degus
GAACTCAGGCCCTTGCGCTTGCCAGGGAAATGCTTATTCCACTGAGCCATCTCCCAGGCCCCTAGAAAGAGTGGTACTCCCTGAAATCATCCCTCTTTTTTATTTATTTATTTATTTATTTATTTATTTATTTATTTATTTTCACAGTACAGGGGATTGAACTCAGGACCTTGTGCTTGCCAGGCAAGCACTTATTCTATTGAGCTATCTCCTTGGCTCTTTGGCTGTGATTCTGATGGGTTTTCCTTTACAGGTGCTTTATTTTTTTCCCTAACAGCTTTTAATATTCTATTCTTGTGCTGAATTTCTAAAATCTTGAATATGATATGCCTGGCTGTAGATTTTTTTTTGAATGTGGCTATTTGGATTTCTATAGCCATCACTTAGCTGTATGTCAAATTCTTTTTCCCTACTAGGGACATTTTCTGTTATGGCATTTGTGAACAGATTTTAACATCATTTGTGTTATCATCTGCTTTTTTTTTTTTTTTTGCAGAACTGGGGATTAAACTCAGATCCTTGCGTTTGCCAGTCAAGCGCTTATCCTACTGAGCCATCTCCCTGGCCCCATTATCTGCTTTTTTGTTGACTCCAGATCAATCTCATGTTATTCTCCTTTGCCTCATCTAGTAGCTCTTGGATTGATTTCTCATGGATACTTGCTATTTTTCTTTTAATTTTTATTTATTTGTGTGTGTGTGTGTGTGCGTGTGTGTGTGTGTGTGTGGCCAGCTCAGCCCACCAGGGGGTGGTGCTGGGGGATTGAACTGCAGTCCCTGTGCTTTGCTAAGCTTGTTCTAAGTAGGTGCTTTAGACCACTGAGCCATCTCTCCAGCCCCCGACCTTTGCTATTTTTAAGAAATCTTTCTTTTCATGATTGCTAACCTCATGAGTGTGTTGGAGGGTTGCCTGGTTAAAAAAAAATTGTGCTCATTGGAAGCATGACTTGAAAGGGTGTATCTACATGCAGGCTCCTCCCTGTGCTTCCTGGATGCTGTGATGTGAACTGTTCTCCCCACTCTGTGCCTCTTGGCCACACCATTCCTGCCATGGACCAAACACATGAGCTGAAATAAATCTCACCTGTTAGTTGCAGGTGTTGGATATTTTGTCCCCGTGACAAGAAAGAGGCTAAGACAGTGAGTTTACGCTTACAATACTTTCTCAGTAATTACCGTCACACCTAATTGTGAATGAAATGTTTGTGTGTTTAAGGAAGAAGTCTCTATGTCCAGAGCTGGGGATACAGTTCAGTGGTAGAGCACTTGCCTAGCACTTCTGAGGCCCTTGGTCATTGCTCCCACTGAAAACAAATGGTCAGTATGTGCCAAGAGTCAGAAAGTGTATCAAAATCATCATAATGTTAGAAAAAGGGTAGAATCAATTGAGATGATTGCAGGAATGTTCAAGTGTATCTTCCTGATGAGTTTATAATATAGTTGAAGAAGTAAAATTTGCATACCTTTATAGTAATATTATCTGTAGACTCTGTAGTTCCATCTAAAATTTTACTGGGGAAGATTTACATCTGGTAACCTAAACAACTAATTTAAAGATAACATTATGTAATACAACAACCATTGTTGGATTCCTATTACTTTGTTTAATGAAATTTGTAGTGTTTCTATTGCCTTTTTTTTTTTTTCCCATTTTGTATTCTTAAGGTAAAATAAAATTGTACTGGGAATTCAGAGAAGTAAAAGAGGTAAAGAAATCTTTATGGAGGGGTTGGAACTGCATCTGACTTTAAAGGATCATGGGACTGACAGACAGGAAAGGATATGATACCTTGGAAGGGAACAGAGATAGAAATAAGCATATGGTGTTTTAGGAACAGAAAGCAGCATGGCCTGACCGGAGCAAGAGGGGCATAGCTAGCGTGGACCTCGATTATGCAAGGCCAGGGAGTTGGAAAGAGGAGGTATAATCAAACTCAGTGGCTAAATTCTCAAGGAGAATCTGGTGCCATTATGCTGGAAGGACTTCAGCAGAAGGAACGTGCACTAGGAGAGATTGTTGTCGTAGACTAAGATTTAGTGGTGTTAGAAATGTTGAAGAGACAAATGTAACAGCTACTTTATAAGAAGCCGCACATCTGCCCTGGCTTCCCTGACATCGTATTCTAGTGTAAATTTACCATTTAAGTCTCTTTTCAGCTATATTTGAGAAGAAGCACATAATCACAGTTATGCATTATTAGCCTGTAATCTTTTCTATTTTGTTTAATAATATGTCATCTATTTCTTTCTAATTAATTATTCACTAGTTGCATAGTTTATAGTGCTGCAGCCAGACTCAGGGCCTTGGGCTGGTGGCCACATGTTATATCACTGAG
>NW_004524693.1:1064232-1065884 GCF_000260255.1 Octodon degus
CTGAGGCAGAGAATGAGTCATTTACCAGCTGTCTGCCTATTTTCCTAATGTATCTGCTGAGCATTTGCTATGGAGATGAAAACAGTCTTTCTAATACGGGTGAACTCTGAACAAGTGGCCTGGATAGAGGAAATCAATGGGATAAGACAAGGAATAATGTTATGCGACACTACGGGGAGTTTTGCATGTTTAATGGCTTAATCTCTACAAGGCTGTAGAGCAGTTCACGGAAGGGGCACTTATTTGTGTAGGCCTAACACTGAGACAATTTTAATTTGCTAAAAAGTCAAGATAATTTAAATGACTGGAAGACTGAATGAAGAAATGACATGCATTTTTGATGGTACCTTGGTTAACCAGTGCAATAAATGAGCTTTAGAACTCTGATAAATGCAAAATTTTAATTCATGAATTTAAATTTATTGTAATTTTTGAGAATTGCTTCATAACATACAAAAATATCTCATTATTGTATGATAATGAGAGAAGTAACCCTGATTTTGCCCTCTCCTTAGAACCAAATTCATTTGATAACCCTTAATTAGAAGACATTTTGGAGGGCTGGTGAGTTAGCTCAGTAGACTAAGCACCTGCTTAGGCAAGCACAGGGACCAGGGTTCGAGGGCTCTGTACTGGTGCCGGCCCTGCCCCTGGGTGCGCTGAGCCCTAGACCATGTCCAGGAGTGGTGGCACATGCCTGTAATCCCTGTGCTGGGGAGGCTGAAAACAGGAGGCTCACTACAAGTCTGAGCTGTGTAGTGCAACCGAGTCCCAAATACATTAAAAATATATATATATATCTCCCCAGCCCCCAAGCGTTTGCATTTTTTTGGCAGAACCGGGGATTGAACTCAGGCCATTGCGCTTGCCAGGTAAGCACTTATTCCACTGAACCATCTCCCCGCACCCCCCAGCCCCATTTTTTCAAAAAAATTTTGGTGTCAAAACAAAAGGAAACAAAAAAACATATTGAGGAAGACAAAATACATATTACAGTCAAAATGATAGCATAATTTTGTTTCTCCCTGCTGAGGGGGACACTGTAAGCAATTCTCTATCTTCCAGTCTGATCAGTTCAATTCAGGCCTTAGTGTCAGAGCTAAGGAACACTGTGGAAATCATCGCTGGTCTGCACTGTTAGGTGTTTCACAAAGATGAAATACAGCCCGAGGCAGCGTGCAGAGGAGGATGCAACAGAAGGTGCGGCTGCGAGGCTGTCCGGAAGTCTCAGCTAAATGAAGGCTACATTGCATTTATCTGAGACAGAACCGATTCTGTAAGTGGGCAGATACCTGAAGTACATGACAAGGGCGTGGTTTTCTAGGCGCCTGATTTGGCCGGAGTGCCTCTTGGTGTCCATGGTAACTGCCCCAGAGTGGTTGGAGACATCCTTACAAGGCTTGTGCTTTAGAACACAGTGGTGGCCAGCCGTAGTCCCTTGGTAATGTTCATTTTCCAAACTTCAAGTAGAAACCGTTTTCCACCTTTAGTAACATACTGTCAGAGGTTTCTATATAACAACCAGCCCAAATGGTAACCCACAGCAAAATAACTTCTCAGGAGTTACAGAGGATAGATAGTTCACGGTTATAACATAAAATAGAGGCTTGGCCAGATAGCTCAGCGGACTGAAGCCTCTTCTGAGGAGCAGC
>NW_004524693.1:1067779-1070726 GCF_000260255.1 Octodon degus
AATTAAAAGCAAGTGGATGAAATGAATACTGGCAAATGTTCTCACGCTGCAAGAGCCGAAGAAGCTGGTCATGTCTGAGGATGCTGGCAACCGGAACAGGCTGCTAAGTCAGAAGCACCTCCTAAGAAGTCATCGATTTTAGATATATTATGAGCTACAAGCAATGGTATCATAAGGAAGAATAGAAATGGTGGGACGAGGTGGTGCTTTCTTTGCTTTTATAAAGCTGATTATTGAATGTAAGAGCTCCTCTCCTGCATGGTTCACCACCGAGCTACACTCCCAGCGCCTGTTTCATTTTGTCTCACTGAGTTGCCCAGGCTAAGTTCAAATTAATTAATTTCTTGGTGAAAAACAAGAACAAGCAGTTTTGATGACCAACAGATTGTATTAAAGTAAGAAACTCAAAGTAAACCACTTTGTCCATTTGTCTGGTGGTGCGGGAGAGAGGACTCTATGCTTGGCGACTCTTCCCTACAGAGGCCCAGGAGACTTCTAGTTAAGGCAGGTGCTGTCGCACTAACCCACTGAGACAATTCACCTTTCCTGCCGTCCCATGCTAAAGGATATTTTTACTTATTTTTTGTGGTACTGGGGATTGAACTCAGGACCTTGCAAGCACTCGTTCTTCTGAGCTATCTCCCCGGCCTCTCTGAAGGATGTTTTTAGATGGGACTAGGGGATTCCTCTGTGAACACTGTGTTCTGTCTCTGATACTTAGACTGGATATGGTGTAGCCTCCTCTCCCCCCATCATTTGGATGCTCGCAAGCAGCCAGATGAGCCTCTGTGGTAGTTGATACATTGTGTCAACTCTCTCTCCTGGGTTCCTCTCCTGGGTTCCTGGGTTCCTGCCCCCCCCACAGGACCAGGAGGGCCTGTCCCCCCCTAGGGAGCCATTGGTTAGAACTCGGAAGGCCCACAGTGACTTAGCGCAGAAAGTGTACCTAAAGGAGTTGAGGAAGGCTGTGCCCCACCCTGCTTCCTTGGATAAGTCCTGGTCTTCCTCACACTGCTTTGCAGCCGCCACTTGGGTGACATGCAGGTGTTTTCTGCAGCCAAGAACTGCTGCCATTTGCTATGGAGCCAGCGGAGCATGGCCTGAGACCTCCACAAACCGTGAGCTCAATGAATCTTTCCTTCCTTCATTTTGGATGTTGGGTATTTATCTATTTATTTTTTTATTTTTATTTTTTGCAGAACCAGGGATTGAACTCAGCCCCTTGTGCTTGCCAAGCAAGTGCTTATTCTAGTGAGCACTTCAATTCAATCCCCAGTTCCACAAAAAGAAAAAAAAAAGAATAAATACAAATAAATAAATAAAGCTACTCAGCTGGCTGGGGACATGGCTCAGTGGCATAAGCATCTGCTTGCCAAGCTCAAGGCCCTGAGTTTGATCCCTGGTAGCACAAAAACAAAACAATACAAAAGCAAACAAAAACAACAAACCCAAACTATTCAGCTCGATGGTAGCTCTTTTTCCCTTACAAGTCTGACATCCCATTCCTCTACTTTTCCTTCCTCTCGTTCTTCTCAGGCTCCTTTCGTCTGTTGTAAGATGCCAGCCACTGTCCCAGTCTCGGGGTCAAAGCTCAATTCCTGCTCATGGCTGGCAGGTCTGAGACTAATCTTCTCAATTTTGACCGAAAAACTTGGCATACACAGAATGATTGTGTGTACATATAAAGGTTAGAGGCTTTCGATTTACACAAAAAGGTTTCGGTGAACACTCACACTACCATTTATTTTCCGTGAGCATAGGATTCACGCAGAAGAGTCAAACTTGCTTAGCGTTAAATGCATATCCCATTTTCTGCACAAACTCAACTCAGATAGCTGTAAAAAAAAAATTACCACTTTTGGAGCAAAAAGAAGCCCACAGGATGTCATCCCAGGTGAAGGGAGTTGGTAATTTTGCCATGTCAAAGTGATAGCCTGGTCATGTCCCAACTAGTCAGTATCATTACTAACATGCATATGTCCAGATAGCATTACACAGATTAGTGCAGAAGTACTTAGAGATCTGAAGCAGGAACAATATCGGAAAAACAATTATTGGCTTTTACCAAAAAAAAAAGAAAAAGAAAAATCTCAAGAGAACTTAAAACTAAATTCAAAGTTCAAAGTAAAGGGACTCACTTGCTCTCTTTTCTTTTTCTCCTCATGTATTTAGTTGGTTCTATGTTCTGAAATATGAACATCAGCAGATGCTACATTTATTTGAAAGCATCAGTTCAATATGTATGAATGAAATTGTGACAGACCTTTTGTGCATTAAAACAGGGCAAATGGAGAATGTTACGAAGCCAAAGTGCTTGAGCAAGCAGTTGAGCGGGATCCTTAATGAAAGGAGGCAGGTGCGACTATTACTACGCGGAACTTGGTACAATAGTGGCGTAACTGGGGCCAGGGAGATGGCTCAGTGGAATAAGCGCTTCCCTGGAAAGTGCAAGGGCCTGAGTTCAATTCCCGGTTCTTCAAAAAAAAAAAAAAATAGTGGGGAAACCACAGAATGTTCCCCCTTTTTTTTGCAGAATATTTTTATAACAACTAAGCTTATGTTTTCTCAGAGAAATATCGGATTCCTGTAATGTGCCTAAATATATAGCTGATCACGCTCCGCTGAGCTTGCGAAAGTAGGCAATTTATCTAAATATCTGAATGCAGGAGAGTAATTAAAAGGATTCATCCCAGAAAATGAACTGGTCATGGTAGTGGGGGGATATCTTACCCAAATAGACTTCTTGAGTAAAAGTATGCTAAGCTAAATTTACACTTGCTCAAATGCTTGCTAAATAAAAATATTATAGAGAATGCTGTTTCTCTTTCTTTATTTTTTTCTATTTATTTATTTTTGGTGGAACCAGGGATTGAACTCAGGCCCTTACGCGTGCCAGGGAAGCGCTTATTCCACTGAGCCATCTCCCTGGCCCCGTTTCTCTTTTTTT
>NW_004524693.1:1071141-1074695 GCF_000260255.1 Octodon degus
TCGTGGTGTGTCGTACACTGATCATGCTCAACAGCATGGCTGCCCGGCAGTCTACACAGAGGACGTGAAAGGATTCATGGCTACTTTTGCCTGCTTTGTTCACAAGTAGAGAAATCTCTAAGAACAGATGTATGATGATGTTTCTCTTTCTCTTCCATGTAGAAGGTAGCAAAATGCCCTGATAGGCTAATTAGAAGTTATACTTCAGTGATAACTGGACTGTAACACCTTTTTTTTCTTTCTGTAATTTAGGGAAGGGTCTACAGCGTGTTCAGGGTCTCACTACTAGGTCGGACTCGCAGTGATTCGCCTGTTTACAGCCTCCCAAGAGTTGGGATTACAGGCGCATGCCACCATGCCCAGTCTCAATTGCTGTCTCAGGGCGCCCCGGGGGCGGGGCCAGTATGGCAGGCCTGGGATCGAATCCCCTGCCTCTGAGTCTGCCTAAGCAGGCACTTTAATCTGCTGAGCTATTTGGCCGGCCCCTGTAACATTTCCATATACATATGGAAGAAGTAAACTAAACGAAATGAAGGAGGGTATTTCATACTCAGGCATCTTCATCCTTTTGTGCACTCTGCACTCAGTTGTGTTGGGTTTCTGCACACAGCTGAGAGAGAGCTCTAGGTGGGGGCCTCAGCCCTGGATGCTGATGCAGAGCAGGCTGCATGCTGAGGGCCAGCCGCTCACCAGCTGTGTATGTCGGGGTGCAGCACGGGGGATCTGCTGCAAGCAGGTTGAACCTATTCATTCAGCAGAGAGAGGAGGGACTGGAGAGAGAAACACTGGGGAGGACTGATGGGGGAGGGAGTGAAGGAAGGTGGAAGGGGGAGGGAAAAGAGGGGAGAGAGAGAATCCTTCTTACTCTTTGGGAGGGCCTGTATTACACACCTCTGTCTCAGCTTATATAACAGCCCTCAGGCCCTCAGGAACGAGGCAACCCTAAGGAGAAGAAGCTGAGGGTGGGCGGACAGCAGGGGCAGCAGTCCTGTGCTCAGTGTAATGGAGAAGAAGCAAAGACTACGGGGAGCACGTTGCTCATAGAAGCCTCACCATGGCTCTGAGGATTTAGGACATTACTCAATAAATATAGACACGTGCATTTTAGTCTCCACAGCTAAACACACGGGACTAGCGAAATGACAAGTATAAGTTATTGCTTGCCCCATTCCGTGTTTTTAATGCATTTATTTTCTTTGAAATTGATTTAAGAGTAAATAGGCAGCAAAAATTCTCACTCCAATGTGAAACTTCTTAGCTATGTTTGCTCAACCTTAAGACGCTCAAGGTATGTTTTGAAAAGCAACATTTCTAATAACTCCTGACTGCCTTTCTCCCTCGATGTTGCCTTGGGAAGCAATATTCAGGGAGTATACAGCTCGACTGCCCAGGAAATCAGCTCTCCAGTCCTCCTTTACCACTTCCTGTGGAGAGCAGAACCACATTCTGCGGACCTGTTTCTTTGCTCCTCCTTTCTTTTCACTTCAAAACACTTACTGGGCATAAGCTCAGACATCCTAGCAAACTGTTAGGGAAAAGTATACTAGCCAGGTTCTCAATACTAAGGCAAAGAGAAAAATACAGCCAGTGCACCCGCAATGCCCTGTGCATCTTTTCCTCTTTATGTGCTCCCCACCCCAGGGAGAAACACTACTGTAACTTGGATTTTTTTTTTTTAATGTAGCACCAGGGATCAAACTCAGGACCTAGCACTTGCCAGGCAGGTGCTTATGCCGATGAGCTATCTCCCTGGCCTGTAACTTGGATTTCTATCATCCTATTTCTGGAGTTGGAGCCAGTCTCTCTCTGTCCCTGTCCCTGTCCCTCTGTCTTCTTTTTCCATCTTCTTTTTCCTCTCTCTGTGCTTCCACATTTAAAACACCTCATTCAATGAATGAGCACATTTCTTTCAAAGAAGAACAGAATGGTAAAAGTTATCATGTTTTTAAAAGCACAATATAAAAATCAAGACCCTCAGAATTTGCAGTCAGTGGCCTTCTTTTGTCCTGTGAGGCCCTGTGATCTCAGAAACCACAGCTGGCCCCCTGACTTCTCCACCAAGATCTAGGGAGCCCTCGTCCAGGAAAGAATTTTTTTTTCAGGTTTGGAGTACAGTTCTTTATCCCTAAAATGACAGGGCTGACCTGGACTATCCTCAGGCTCTTTTTCCATTGTAAAATTATATGCAGTTTTAGAAATATTACTTTTATTTTTAAGTTGGGCTGCCTTGATATAGAACAAAGCAGGGAACTGGAAGAAAATGACTATGAAAATCTAAGTCAGTTTATACAAGAAAATAAGAAGCTCGTAGACTTGAATTATTCAAATGTCATAAATTAAGAGATACAATTTCTAAAACTTCACTTTATAGTGTACAATTATTTTGTAATTCAGTTAACACTATTCACAGAATCTTCATTTGGAGACAGATGAATTCAAATATTTTACTAAAAAGTCACCCCTTGTAAAAGTATTAAGCAGCATTAAAAATTCTTAGGGGCTAGGTAGGCCGGGCTTGCCTCGCCTACTTCACGCCTTGGGTTCAGTGCTCAGAACGGCAAACAAAAAACACACTAGAAGACAAATGTTCTGTTAATTTGTTGCAGCATTTAAGGCAGATTGCTTGTCCAGGTTCCTTCTAAGAGGATATTTTCGAAGTCACACAAAGCTGGGAAGTTGCATACTTGTCAGTTGTGATCTTTAGGTCCTGTATTATCAGGGGATGCGTGCTTCACATTTTTTTTATATAAAAATCATTATGACATTTAAGGACAAGTTTATGTTTTCCTTTATTCTTTTCGATCTTGGTTACCCAGCCGCTGCGCCCTGCCTACGCAGGCGCTTTAGTCCACTGAGCTATGGGGCCGGCCCTCCTTTTCTTCTTTCCTATCTTGGTTACTTTTCTCTCACTGCTGAGACAAAAACCCCAACATCTTAAAGAGAGAAAGGCCCACTTAGCTCACAGTTCCTGGAGGCTTCAGTCCGCAGTCAGCTGGCTCCGAGGCTCGGTGGCCGTGGCAGAGGGGCAGCAGCTCCTGGGGACAGAAAGCAGCAAACGCAGCAAGAGCCAAAAGCGCAGAGGAGCCGCAGAGAGCAAGCCTCTGTCCCGCCCTCCGCCACCAGGCGGGTGTGGCGCTCGCTGCCTCCCGCGGCGCGGGACCAGGAATCAGTCACGCTCTGGAATCCTGCCCAGTGATGCGTGAGGCTCTGGGGGGACAGCTGGACGGAAACCATAGCATTCTATTTGAATGTTTAAAACCGATGCTTCGTGGAGCTTGGATTCCAGAGTTTCCAGGTGAACGTTTCCAGCGGTTGGTGGCGCCTGCCAGTAAGGCCAGCACCCGAGCGCTGAGGCGGGAGGAGCGCACGCGAGGGCTCCTTTTGGGCAGTTAGAAAAGGTGAGCGAATGCCAGAAGGGGTGAACTGAATACACGTTTTTCTGACAGCAACCTTAAGATAATAAAAGTACCTCATCTAAGTGAAACAAGAGTAAGCTAAAATGTCTTCAATATATACGGAAAGGTTGGCCTGGTGGCGCACGCTTGTGGTTGCAG
>NW_004524693.1:1095503-1097956 GCF_000260255.1 Octodon degus
TCTCCCTTCTCCCTTCTCCCTTCTCCCTTCTCCCTTCTCCCTTCTCCCTTCTCCCTTCTCCCTTCTCCCTTCTCCCTTCTCCCTTCTCCCTTCTCTTCTCCCTTCTCCCTTTCTTCTTCTTCTTCGCAGAACTGGGGGTTGAACTCGGGCCCTTGCACTTGCCAGGGAAGCACTTATTCTACTGAGCCATCTCCCTGGCTCTTATTTCTTCTTTTCCTATACATATCTCTTTTATTTCTTTCTTGCCTACTTAGTTTGGTAAATACTTTGAGTATTATGTTAAGTATGAGTAGAGACAGTGGTTATCCTTATCTTCTTCCTGATTTTAAAGAGAATTATTTTACTTTTTCTCTACTTAATATGATGTTGGCTATTGGTTTGTCATAAATAGCTTTCATCATATTTATGTATGGTCCTTCTATAGCTATTTTTTTTCAGAGTTCTTGTGATGGGATGTAAGCTTTTATCAAAAGCCTTTCTTCTTTTATTGATATGATAATTTAAAAAAAACTTTTTTTTTTGTATTTTAGGAAAGGGTCTACAGGGTGTTTAGGGTCTCATTACTAGATCAGACTCATAGTGATCCACCTGTTTACAGCCTCCCAAAAGCTGGGATTACAGGTGCATGCCACCATGCCCAGTCTCAAGCAAATTGCATATTGTTTTCTTTCTAGTAGTCATTCATAGCTCAGGATGCAGACATGATATCCTGTCCACACACTATTAGTACAAATCTTTCTTCTCATTGAATTAAGAGAAAGTGTCTATATATCTATCCTAACTATTTTGTATATACAGATACAAAATAGTCTTTCACTTGTATCACCTTTTTTGTTTAGTTTTGTCAGAGACAAAACTCCATTGCCATCCAAATATTGTAGGTGCATAAATTCAGCAAAATCTTCCAATATAGTCCAGTAGTCCACAATAGTATTGGGTTATCTACAGGACTGGCAATGTCCGAATCTGATGACTTGAGCCTTCCACAGCTCAGCATATTACCATGGCTTCACTTTTCATACCTCGTTTCTACATTTTTCTGCTGGACAGTTAAGACCAAGATAAAGCAAGATCTATATATCAAGAAATGTAACTTTTGTATCTGACAAGGTCAGTCAAATCCCCTCAGAACTTATCTTGAAACCCTGTACTGCACTTTGTAGATCCTTTGTCACTGTTAGCCATGTGGATGATTCATGGCCATTGCTTGACCAATTTGCTCTCTGTGAAAGCCTGAGAGAATGTTTTCTCTCCATATGACTCTCTTTAGGCACTCACTACGTTATTGACCATGTTGCTCTGTGGCCCTATAATCTCCTTGATGAGAAAATTTGGGACACAAATGAGCTACATGATGTTACAGTTCAGGTTCCCCTATGTCCTGAGTCCTCACTGACCTTGAAAGGCTAGGGTCAAAATGTTGGCTGCCCTTGTAGCCTTTCTTTTTCTCTAATATTTGGTCTGCAAACTTAGGTTGTTAACCTTCCAGAAGAGAAGCTTATTATTACCCTACAACATATGCAGTTGGGTTTAACCTCACTATCTGTCTGATTATCAAACATCTTAGCACAAGATGGAACATGTGTTTTTCATCAAGTATTGATATGTTAAACTTCAAGTCTCTACAGAATATGGAAAAAGAAAAAAAGAAAAAATTAAAAAGATATGAATAAACAGTTGCATATTTTTATACAGAAATTTAAAATTCTAACCATATACATCATTGTAGCAGGACAGTCCTGTGACTTTTTTATTGTCTATTTTTTTTTTTCATTTGTTACTCATTTTTTTTTTAAACACAAACATTTACTTGAGATACAGTCTGGCCATAATTGGTATGTCATGACAAGCCAAATGTATATAGAGGACCAGAATGACAGGCATTCCAAGCATGACCGCACTATTACACATTGCTATCTTCAGTGCAGTCACTCAGTTCACAGGTATCAGTATATATAGTTAGTCAGGGTGAGAATCCTCCCAAGTAACTGCTAGTTTTGACAATCTGCTGACAGTTCTCAGGATCATTGCCTTACCCAGCTTGTGCATATAAATGTATGGCTTTGCCCCTGTCATGTTTCCTAGCTTTTTTCCTTGCCCTCTTTTCATTGTCTAATCCTCAAGTTCTCACTTTCCCTTTACTTGTGTTATTCCTCTCTATTTGTATTTCTTTTTTTTGTGTTTTTATACTATACGACTTAGTAGTTCTTATACTACAATATTTACACATGTAGGTCTGTTGATTTCGCTTATGAGTATATCTTCAAGTGGCATCCATTTAAATATGAAGGCTTCAAGTTTATCATTCTTTATAGCTGAGTAACACTCCATTGTATAAAATACTACATCTTTTTCAACCATTCTTCAGGTGATGGGCATCTTGGTTGTTTCCAAGATTTGGCTATCACAAATTGTGCTGCTATAAACATAAATACACGTATATCACTATGATA
>NW_004524693.1:1098691-1100374 GCF_000260255.1 Octodon degus
GTATCTCAGTGTTGTTTTAATTTGCATTTCATGGATGGCTAGTGATGTGGAGCATGTTTTCATATATTTATTCACTTCTTTAATTTCAACTTCTGAGAAGTGAGTATTCATCTTGGATGCCCATTTCTGGATTGGGTCTTTAAATTTTGGGGTGCTAATGTTTCTTAGTTATTTCTAAATTCTAAAGAGTAGACCTTTGTCTGAGTGCTTATCATTTAAGATTTTTTCCAAATTTGTGGGTTGTCTTTTCACTTTGTTGGTAATTTCTTTTGACGTGCAAAAACTTTTCAATAAGAGGATGTCCCAGTTGTTAATTCTTTCAAGTGTTATCCATGAGATTTTATTTTTGTTCATGAACTCTTTGCCTACCTCTTTGTCTTCAAGAGTTCCTTCTACTTTCTCTTCCAGGAGATTGAGTGTTTCTGTTTTAATGTTTAGATTTTTAATCCACTTTGACTTTAGCTTAGTACATGGTGATAGACCTGGGTCAAGTTTTATTTTTCGGCATGTAGAGAGCCAATTTTTCCAGCACCATTTGTTAAAGAGGCTATCTTTCTTCCAGTGGGCATGTTTGGCTCCTTTGTCGAAGATCAGTTGACTGAGTGTGTTTGTAGAGGTTTCTGTATCTTCTAATCTATTCCATTGATCCTCAGGTCTATTTTCTTGTCTCATTTGTTTCCAGTTTCATTGCACTGTGGTCAGATAATATGCATGGAATAATTTCTGTTTTCTTGCACATACTTAAGCATGACCTATGGACCAGTATGTGGTCTATTTTAGAAAATGACCTGTGTGCAGCTGAAAAAAATATATATACAGCTGTTGTTGGGTGGAACACTCTGTATATGTTCACCAAGTACATTTGTTCCAAGCTCTGGTTCAGTTATGGTACTTCTTTCCTAATTTTTTGTCTGGTTGACCTATCTTTTTGGGATAAGGGGGTGTTAAGGTCTCCTGTTGTGACTGTGGTATTGGTTATTAGAATTTTCATGTCCATTAAGATTTGTCTTATATAGTTGGGTGCTCCCATGTTTGCTGCGTATACATTTATGAGTGTTACCTCTTCCTCTTGAAATTTTCCCCTAACTAATATATAGTGGCCTTCTTTATTTCATTTGCTCATTCTTGGTTTGAAGTTGAGACTGTCTGAGAACAGGATTGCTACCCATGCTTTTTTCTGAGGTGCTGGGGCATGTAGTATTGTGTTCCATCCTTTGACTTTAAGTCTATGAATTTCTTTATGAGGTAAGCATGTTTCTTGCATACAACATATTGTTGGATTTTGTTTCCTAATCCAGTGTGCCAGTCTATTTCTTTTAATTGGTGAATTAAGTCCATTTACATTGATGGTTATGATTGAGATGTATTGATTTACGCTTGACATGTTATTTACCTGCTGTTGTTTACTCCTTTTTGTCCTGTGTTTAATTGTTTTTCCTATTTAGTTGGTTGCTTCTCATTTAATTTGTGGAGATCTGATCATTTTGGTCCCTCTGTAGAACATCTTTCAGTAGCCTGTGTAGGGTTGGCTTTGTCATCATGAAATTGTTTAGCTGTTCTTTGTCATGAAAGTATTTCACTTCTCCATCAAACTTGAAAGAGGGCTTTACCAAGCATAGTAGTCTGGGGTGTAATTTGTTTTCATAGAGGACTTGAAGTACTCTGCTCTATGCTCTTCTTGTC
>NW_004524693.1:1100474-1102157 GCF_000260255.1 Octodon degus
GCCCTGCCTACGCAGGCGCTTTAGTCCACTGAGCTATGGGGCCGGCCCTCCTTTTCTTCTTTCCTATCTTGGTTACTTTTCTCTCACTGCTGAGACAAAAACCCCAACATCTTAAAGAGAGAAAGGCCCACTTAGCTCACAGTTCCTGGAGGCTTCAGTCCGCAGTCAGCTGGCTCCGAGGCTCGGTGGCCGTGGCAGAGGGGCAGCAGCTCCTGGGGACAGAAAGCAGCAAACGCAGCAAGAGCCAAAAGCGCAGAGGAGCCGCAGAGAGCAAGCCTCTGTCCCGCCCTCCGCCACCAGGCGGGTGTGGCGCTCGCTGCCTCCCGCGGCGCGGGACCAGGAATCAGTCACGCTCTGGAATCCTGCCCAGTGATGCGTGAGGCTCTGGGGGGACAGCTGGACGGAAACCATAGCATTCTATTTGAATGTTTAAAACCGATGCTTCGTGGAGCTTGGATTCCAGAGTTTCCAGGTGAACGTTTCCAGCGGTTGGTGGCGCCTGCCAGTAAGGCCAGCACCCGAGCGCTGAGGCGGGAGGAGCGCACGCGAGGGCTCCTTCTGGGCAGTTAGAAAAGGTGAGCGAATGCCAGAAGGGGTGAACTGAATACACGTTTTTCTGACAGCAACCTTAAGATAATAAAAGTACCTCATCTAAGTGAAACAAGAGTAAGCTAAAATGTCTTCAATATATACGGAAAGGTTGGCCTGGTGGCGCACGCTTGTGGTTGCAGTGCTCTGGGGACGGACGCAGGGGGGATCTCTAGGCTAAGCCTGCCCTGGGAAGCTCAGTGAGACTGTCGCTAAGAAGACAGACAGTCCTGCGGCTGCAGGTGAGTGTGCAGGCCCTGCTTCGATCCCCCGCGTCGGAGTTTAACAATATGTACTCACTTTATAAAGCAAAGGTTTGTGTAGATTTCATTAGGGGGATTGTTATCTAAAAATAACACTTTCAAGATATTATTTTCAAGTGAAATTATATCAAACAAAATGAAATAAAACTTAGCCTCTCAAACCTTATGTTTTCTATTGCATCCCTAGGCTACAGCAGTTTGTAATTTCCAAAATTATCCTTCCTAGGAAAAAGGTATTGTACAACTTGACTTTGAAAGTCATATTTCAGAAATAGAACCAATCTTAGATGTGTGACACGTCAATATTATGACTGACCAAGGCGTCCTTTTGTGCGCTCACGTGCACAACTTCATTTTTTCTTAGCACGCATGTGCAGTACAGTATAATTACATTCATCGCGGGAGACCGGCACGCAGAAATCACGTATTTCAGTTCACTTCTCTCTGCCCTTGCTTCTGCTTCCCTTTTATTTTGCCATATGAAGTTCATGTGTTTATCTCATAGGACCTTAAGTTAGCTCTCATATATACGGATGAAAGGCAGACTAATCTGCCAAAGCACACGTTAGAGAATTTGCTAAGTCATGGCACACTTTTACATATATTATCCATACTGGATCACAGTAACTGTTTTCTCTCCCTCTTTTATCCTGTTATCTGCCTTTTATTTTGTAGCTGACTCATATATTGAGTTTTCAGGAAAGAGAAGCTGTGCGATATTGAGCTTGTGTGTCCAAGTTACTTCCGTGACCATTATGGTCTCCAGGTACATCCATTTTCCTACAAAGGACTCACTTAACCTTCTTTAAGGCAGAGTAGTACTCCGTAGTGC
>NW_004524693.1:1102257-1109120 GCF_000260255.1 Octodon degus
TCTGGCCACAAGCTGCCTTTCACTGTCTGCATAGTTCTTTCTTGTCCAGAATGTGCCCTAGTGGGTCAGCTGTGCTCTGCTGTCTTCTCAGCTTGGCCGTTTCACTGGATGATACGCACTTAAGGTCTCTCCATGTCTGTTCTTGGCTTAATACCTCATCTCTTAAATTCTGAATAATATTCCACTGTATGCACCTACCATGGTTTTTATACTGTGTACCTGCTAAAGACATCTTATTTTTAGGTCACATTTTCTAGTTTCTTGCATTTAAATGTATGAAGTATGAAATGACAGTTTTAGTTTTTAAGTTCTAAACTTCAAGGGGAAAAGTTAAAATGTCTATAATGAATGAAGGAAAACATCATCATTCACCCAGTTTTTCTTTTCAGTTTTTTTCTATGAATGGAATTGGGATTATTTGCCTTTAGTTGGGGTGTATTTCTTTTTTTTTTTTCAAAGTTTTATTGATATGGGGTGTATTTCTTTTTAAAATGCTTTCAGTAGTATGTGTGTGCAGTACATCATAAATACCTTCATCACAGGCAGTTGGTGCACACTCATGTCGCACCCTAGTGACGTCGGCTTCGTCTCCTGTCCCTCTTCTCTCCCCACTGTGCCCTATGTCATTCTGCCCTCTGATTTTGTCTACTCCACAGCCTCCTTAGATCCCTTTCCATTTCCACAAAGTCTAACTCTCTATTTCCAATCATCTATCTTTTGTTTTGTTCCTTAAATTATTTAGACTTTCAGGTTCTCACTTAAGAGAAACCATGTGGCATTTAGCCTTCTGTGTCTGATTTATTTTACTTAGCATTATGATCTCGAGAGACATCCATTTTCCTACAAATGACTCAAATTTAGCCCTCCTTCTGACTCACTGATACTCCGCTTTGTGTTTATAAAATATTCTCTTTATCCATTTACCTGTTGCTTGGCTTATAGGCTGCTTCCCAGTTGTAGCTACCAGGACTTGTGCTGCAGTGAACAGGAGTACGCATGTACCGCTCTTAATATGATGCTTTTGTCTTCTTTGGGAACATACACAGAAGAGGCTTGGCTAGGTCAAATCGAATCCCTAGTCTTAGTTTTTTTGAGAAATCTCTATGGAAGACCTCCCAGATGACTTTCCTTCAAAGAAGAGCATTTGTCTCCATTTTGGCTAAAACTGACCCTAATTCCTTGTACCGGTATGTACAGGGCTGGCTAGGATATTTCTTTCCCCCTGAATTGCCAATGAGCAATGCAAATGCCTCTAGCCAAGGTGGTGATGGGCAGTCTTTAAAGTAATGTCACAGTGGGTCAGGGCTGCCCCGCCTGTAGCTTCCAACTAGTATGCCTGAGCCAGGGTGGGTGATGCAGCTCTCTTGGGTGAGACTGAGGGAGGCTCGAGAAGGAATCTATGGGGTCTCAGGGCATGAAGGCCAGACGCCAAAGGTAGAGCACAGATCCCAGAGCAGGAGTCGCTTCCCCAGGCTGTGTTATGCAGGTGACTCTTGCTGCACAGCTCTCTCTGCATGCTGCAGAGGTGCTATTAGGCGTCCTCCCCAACCCCAACTCACAGCACTCAAATACTTCCCGCCAGTCTCACTGACACTCTTCCCTGAGCCACTCCCCTTGTCACGAATTAAGAAGACCCAGGTTTGGCCCTGGGTCAAGGTTTGTTCTAGTTAGCCATCATTTTAACTGGACTTAGGACGCCCTTGGCTCCCCACTGCTACTCATATGTGGTTATCTCCTTATTCTCTCTGTGGGTTGCCCTGGAAATGGTAGATTAAAATTACTTACTGGAATTTCAATGATTACACATACGTACTGCACCTGACTGCGAGTTGAGGGCTTAGTTCTTCATGACCACTGCTCTCACCACAAGTGCTCAGCCTTGGAAAATAGTCATGACTGGGAATTTAATGTATAAACATGCTCTATTTCATGTTCAATGTTATTTAGAGATTTCCCAAAATGGTACTATTAAATGGACATTTCTATTTCAGGTAAATGAAGAATTCAGAGTTGAAGCGCCATAGACATAAGAAAAAAAAGAAAAAGTCAAGGAACTTGAAGCATAATTCCAGCCATGTGACAAGAAGGTAATTATGTTAAGTACTTTGTGTTGTATGGTATTTTCAGTTCTATAGTAGAAATTTATCTTGTCAAATAGAGAGAAAATTAGGACTCAAGGCAGGCTTTTTGGTAAATTTACATTTTACTGTAACTCCATAGATCTTATTTTCTAAGACAATAACCCATTTTTATTTGTGGAGGAGATCCAGTTGCTAGTTTCTTACATTATACTGAATGTTTTGTGACAGTAAATAACACAAACAAAATTCTTTTTTTTTTTTTGCGGAACCGGGGATTGAACTCAGACCCTTGCGCTTGCCAGGGAAGCGCTTATTCCACTGAGCCATCTCCCCGTCCCCACAAAATTCATTTTGAGAAAAAAAAATTGTCAGTATCACTAAGTGTTCATAATGTTGTTTTTGATATTGGGGATTAAATCCAAGGTCTCTGCACTGTTATAGTTTCAGCTTTATTGTAATTTAATTTTGAGTCTGAGTCTGACTAAGTTGTCCTTGGTGCAGTTGAACTTGCAACTCTCATACCTTAGGTTCCAACTGTACTGGGACTATAAGGTTTACCACCACACCTGGTTAATATTTCATTTCAAAATCAAAAATCCAGCTCAAGGTGTATAACTCAGTTATCAAATGCTTGGTGGGCATTTTTAAGGCCATGGGTTCAATCCCGAACACTGCAAAAGTAAATAATTTGTTTTATTAATAATAATGAATGAATGAATTAACACTTAACAAAAAGTATATATTTAACCTCTAAAAAATTTCACAAACATCTTCTTTTGTGTATTCTTGAGATGAATGTTATGGCAAGTGCCTGAACTTTTGATTGTTTGTATTACAGGAGCATGACTCCTCAGATGGCATGTCAATTTCAGCAACTCTTCGATCTCATGCACTACCAAATTGAGAGCCGTCCTGACCACTACCACAACATGTATGACCCTACCGTAGACGATTTTCTTTTCTTCTTTCGACTGTTTTCCATGAACTAAGTGGTAAACATCACCACTACCACCTTTGTTTGGGGAACCTCGGCCTCTACCACCATCTTACTTAAAACCCCTGTTTTAAGCTCACCACCTGCTCTGTCATATAGACTGAAGGAAAAATAAATGAATAAATGTGAAGCCTATATGTTGAGTAGTTTTTTATGGTATTGTTAATGGAGCCCAGAGTCTTTCCACTGAGCATAGCCCATGCCTTTTTGCTTTATATTTTGAGGCAGGTTCTCATTAAGTTGATAAATTGCTCTAGTTGGGCCTGAATATGTGATTCTCCTACCTCAGCTGCCAAGCATGCTGGAATTATAGGTGTTTACCACTTCCTAGATTGTATATTGATTCTTAAATAGCATGAGTTCAAATGGCAGAACTTTAGTTTTGATATCTACTGTCCATTATTGGTCATTAGACATGAAGACTGTATACATAAATATGTATTATAGAAAGCTTAGGGTTGGGGTCTGAATACTTTACTCATGACCCAGTGTGTTCCTGTGCCTGTGCCTATGTTTTGTCCTGCTGTGTCTGTCATTAGTATCTGACATGTTACCTTCATTAAAATACTGAGTCAAGGAACTTAGCTAGAGGAGTCCAGGTTCCTGGCCTATCACCCTACCTGAATTGAAGCACCTGTAACCTGGCAATTGGCCCAGCCAGGGGAACAGGGTAAATACTCTCTAATATAGGGAAAAATTTTGCATAAAAACTCCCATTTATGTTTTATTTTGTTATGTAACTATAGGCTTGGCTTCTACAGTCTATAGCACAAAACCAATAATTACCAAAGTTTGCCAATTTCTAATTTTTACTTGATGTCATTATTATTGCTAATTGTACTACTGTGGTAAAGATATCATATCTGTTGTAACCACTTGTTCTCCCTTGATTAACAATATTGGGAAGTGCTATGGTAGTAACCTGATCAAAACCCTACACCTAAAGATGGGGCAGTGCCAAATGGAAACAAATATCCCACTCTCAATTAATGGGGAAAACAGGATCTTGGTACAGACATAAATGAAGAATTTCCAATACACAGAAGATATTACTGAAGAACAGACTCTTCCTAGAGCAGCCTTGATAGTAGTGATGTAACTACCTACTATCAAAATATCACAAGGACTATCACAGAAATCAAAATAAAGAATTCTTTCTGAAATAGAAAGATGACAAGACAAAGGAACAAAATATAATCTCAGGCCCCCAGCCCATATAGAATATATCCAGGAGACATAAGCATAGAATAATTAGAAATCACATACCTGAAATCTCTGAAATGATTGCACCTCAAATAAAGAAAGAACTCCATGTGGGTTTAGAAGAAACTAGATCAGAAATGATCTCTCAGGTAAAAAAAAATTATAATGAATTGCTGAGCATATCTAGAGAAGCATGGGAAAATGATGGAAACATTGAATGAACAATATAGGAAATAGAATGCATGAAATAGATTCAAAGAGATATCTAGGAAATTAAAAGTTCCATTAAAAGCTAGCAGAAAAAAAAATACAAATGTTAGCAGAATCATATGAATGAAACTGAAGATAGACTTTCAAACCTTGCAGACATCATTGGAGCTAGAGATCAGGATAGGAAAGATTTCTTAAAAATAACAGGGAACCAGGAAATAATAATTCAACAGCTATAAGATGATGCAGGGATGAACAACATAAGACTGATAGGTGTTGGGGCCGGGGAGATGGCTCAGTAGAATAAGCACTTCCCTGGCAAGCACAAGGGCCTGAGTTTAATCACGGTTCCGCAAAAAAAAAAAAAAAGAAAAAAGACTGATAGGTGTCAATGAAAAAGAGTGATTCAACACAAATGACATAAAAAGGCTATTTGCAGAATTCCTAGCAGAACACTTCCTAAGTATTGAGAAAGAATCATACAGATAAGTGAGGCAGATAGAACCCCAGTTAGTGTCAGCCAAAATAAGTTTACACCTAGACATATGATAGCCAAGATCCCAGAAAGATCCCATTCCAAGCTCTTCTTGACTTGTTAGTTTGTGCTGAAAAATCCACTGTGATTCAAATGGGCTTTCCTATATGTGATCTGTTTATTTTCTCTAGCAGCTTTTTCATTGATAATTTTTTTTCCAGTACTGGGGAACAAACTTGGGACCTTGCACTTGCCAGGCAGGCACTTACGCCTCTGAGCTGTATCCTCCACCCTTTGAAGTCCTGAAAGAAAACAACTTTGAACCCAGATTGATGTAACCTGGCAAAACTATTTTTCAAAATTAATGGAAAAGTAAAATGCTTCCATGAGAAAGAACAACTAAAGAAATTCATGACCACCAAACCAAACCTAAAAAGAGTACTGACAGATATTCTAGAAAGAGATTAAAATGAGCCCAATTTCAAGAACAAGAACAAGAACAAAAGTAAAAACAAAAGAAATCACCAAACAGGGCAAGCAATTAAACACAGAGGAGGGCCGGGGAGATGGCTCAGTAGAATAAGCGCTTGCCTGGCAAGCACAAGGGCTTGAGTTCAATCCTTGGTTCTGCACCAAAACAAAAAAAAACAAAACAAAACAAAATGAAGCAACAAAAACAGAAGAAAAGTAGGGAACCAATAGCAGGCAAATAACATGATAACGATAAGCTGATACATATCAGTTATAACCACCAACGTGAATGACCTTAATTCATCAATTAAAAGAAATATATTGGCAAAGTGGATCAAGAAACAAAATCCATGGGGCTGGGGAGATGGTTCAGTGGAATAAGCACTTCCCTGGCCAAGTGCAAGGGCCTGAGTTCAATCCCTGGTTCCGCGGGGGGGGGGGGGAAGGAAAACAAAATCCAACAATATGCTGTCTTGTATAGAAGAAATATGCATTTTTGAGATAATAGTTTTTTCCTTTATTTTAATAATATGGTACATTGTATTAGTTGATTTTTTCCATATGTTAAACCAACCTTCTATTCCTGGAACAAATTCAACTTGGCTATTATTACAGTCACACCTCATCTCTATATGTCTCAATTTCTGCATCTATAAAAAAGAAGTCACAAGATATTTCATGGGAGCTGAGCATGATGGTGCGCATCTGGAATCCAAGCACTTGGGAGCCTGAGGCAAGAGGTTCGCTGTGAGCTCCAGGGCAGCCTGACCTACAAAGTGGTTTTGAGGTCAGTCTAAACTGCATAGTGAAACACTATTTCAAAAAGACAAAAAAAGGAAAAAAAAAAAGGTATTTCATGGAATGACTTCTGTGATTTCTTTGGGAAATGTGGTCCTTATTTAGATCTTTGATCCATGTTGATTTTAGTTTAGTAGAAGGTGAGAGATATAGATCCAGTTTAAGTCTTCTGCATACAGGTATCCAGTTTTCCCAGCTCCATTTGTTGAATGTGTTAATTTTCCTCCAATATATGCTTTTGGCCCTTTTGTCACAGATTAAAAGGCTAAATGTATCTGGGAACTTTTATGTATCCTTTATCCTGCTCCATGAATCTGTATGTCTGATTTTCTTCTAGTGCCATGCCACCTTTATTACTATTGATTTGAAGAATAGGTTTAGGTCAGGTAATGTGAGGCCTCTTGTTTTGTTCTTGTTGTTCAAGATTGCTGTCTCAGCTATTTTTCTCTCATTGCTAGGACAAAATACCTGACACCCAAAACTAAGAAAGGAAAGATTTATTTAGCTACAGTTCATGGAGGGTTCAGCCCCTAATCAGCTGGCTCCAGGGCAAGTGGCATGTGACAGAGGGTGACAATTCATGGTGACAGAAAGCAGCAAAACAAAAGCAAGAGACAGGAAAAGGAATAAT
>NW_004524693.1:1116780-1118483 GCF_000260255.1 Octodon degus
TGATGCTTATTAGTCTCACGTTGTCCTTCTTTGCATCTTCGTGTGGGTGATGAATTACTTTTTCCTGCATCTTAGTTGTTTTTAAGAGATTTTTTTTTTTTTTTTACCTTTTCACTAGTGTGACATTGTCTTCAAGATCTGAAACTCTGTCTTCATTTTCACTCAAACGGTTTTGCAAGTTTGTGATTGAAATTTTAATTTCCTCTATATCTCTTTGACTCTGCTTCATGCGATCTATTTCTTTCCCATAGTGCTCATTCAAGGAATCCGTCGCTTTTCTAATCTCTATTTTTTTTAATCAGTGTCTTCTTTAGAAGCAGTTATTAATTCTTTCACTTCAGAGTTTGTTTCTGATTTGATTTACTCTATATGTTTCTGCATTTAATTCTTTACTTCTGACTCTCTTACTTCAGAGATTTCTTTTTTCATTTCCATAATTCCGATCTTGATTCCCCTATACCTTTCTGGTGTTGTTTCTTTACTTCAGACACTATTAATTTGTAGATTTCTTTTTTTATTTCAGAGATTAATTCTGATCTGAGTTCCTCTATACCTTTCTGCTGTTGTTTCTTTACTTCAGACGCTATTAGTTCAGACATTTCAACTGTGCTAGTGTCCTCTGCACTTGTTCTGGGTGAGCTCAGGACTGAGATTGCATTTTGCTCCTTCTCTTTGCCATTTTGTGTAGCACTGTCCACTGACTTTTGGTGTAGAGCTTTGGTGAAGTTATAACTTTAGCACTTACTAAGTTCGAGTTTGTCCAGGTGTGCCTGGCTTGTGTCTGGCTACTGTGCTCAGCTCCTTCATGCTGCTGCCCATGCAGGTGAACCTGTTGTGCCCCTCTGGCAAGATATTCTGCTCCTGGATTAGCTGCATGGCTTTGACCCTAGTCTCACAAAAGAGACTTCAGCTGCGGAGTTTCACCCTAGGCCTGTATACCAGGCCTGGGCTGGGTCTTGAGGGGTCTGGGTGGGAGGCAGGAGAGTGCAGAAACTCTCCCACACACTCACCGGGCCTGGACTTGGGCAGATCTGAAGCAGTCCGGAGAGTGCAGCAGAAGTTCTCACTCACAGGGTGGGCTTGGGATGGCTCTGGAAGGGTGAGGGAGGTCTGGAGAGTGCTGGGAAAGGTCTCTCTCCTGCGGTAGGCCTGGGCTTGACCCAGCCAGCCCAGGAGAGCACAGAAGCTACCCCACATTCTCACAGGGCCTGGGGTTGGGTGGATCTGGAGTGGTCCCGAAAGCGTGGCAGAAATTGTCACTCACAAGGCGGGCTTGACCTAGCTCTGGAGGGGTGGGGAGCTCTGGTGAGCATGGGGAAAGGTCTCTCTCTCATGGCGGGCCTGGGCTTGGTCCAGCAGGTGCAGGACAGTGCAGAAGCTCTCCCACACACTCGCAGGCCCTGGGGTTGGTGGATCTTCAGAGACCTATTTTTCAATTAAGTTGTTGACTTTTGGGGGTGTGATTTTTTTAAAGTTCTTTACATATTCCAGATAGAAGTCCTTTGTATAAGGGACAGTTGGCTACAATTTTTTTCAGTTTGTGGGACTTTTCCACTCTGTGGGCAATATTTTGATGGGCAAAATATTTTTAATTTTTAAAAAATTTTTAAAGAGACTACAGAGCCAGGGATATAGCTTAGTGGCACAAGTGCCTGCCTGGCAAGTGCAAGGTCTTAAGTTCAATCCCCGGTAAAAAAAAAAAA
>NW_004524693.1:1119581-1120566 GCF_000260255.1 Octodon degus
CCTTGCTCTTGCCAGGGAAGCGCTTATTCTACTGAGCCATCTCCCCAGCCTCTTAATTGGTATTTCTTAAACAGTCAGTGACAGAACTTTCTTTTTGTATTTATTGGCCATTTTTGCTTCTTACAGAAGTGTCTATTTGAGTTGCCCAGTTAATGACTGAGTCCTTTAATCTGGGCGGCCTAAATTTTTACTTCTTTATTCATTCTAGATATAAAGCCTTTGCCTGATGAATATTAGGAAAGATTTCTGCAGGCTGTTTTTTCGCTCTGCTGGTTGACTCCTTTGCTTGGTTGATGGTTTTCAATTTTACAGGATCCCATCTGTTGAGTCATGGTATTAGTTTTTGTGCAGTAGGGGTTCCAATTAGAAAGTCCTTCTGCATGGTTAAAACTTCAAGTTTTTCCTATTTTCTGATGGATATTGTCCTGAGCTATGCAGCAGACTAAGCAGGGGAAGGAAGGGAATGCAGTGAGGTGGGTGTGGGACATGCACCTTCTCATTGTTTTCCCCAGAAGCCTGGCTGGAAAGACCACAGCAGGAGGATGACCTGAGGGAGGTTTAGGGACTCCCTGAGGAGACCTGGGAT
Source organism: Octodon degus (assembly GCF_000260255.1). Classification (NCBI taxonomy): domain Eukaryota; kingdom Metazoa; phylum Chordata; class Mammalia; order Rodentia; family Octodontidae; genus Octodon; species Octodon degus. The sequence continues at coordinate 1,120,168 of NW_004524693.1, forward strand.
GTACAAGGTGGTGTTAATCCCTGTGCTCTGCTTCCTACTGATTTCCCCTATGAATTCATTCATCTGGGATTTTGATGCAGAAATCCCAAAGAATTCCAAAGAAATTTCGTGCTCTGCTCTGTGGTGTTAGGAACTGGTCTGGATTAGGGCCAGAATTTCAGCGAGGACTCATGCAATTAGGACCGGGATTGTGACCTTTGACACTTTCAAACACTAAGGCTGGAACCAAGCACAGGTCCTTCCAGTAACCTCTCATACTTTTAACTGCTTTTTTTTTTTTTTTTAATCCACAGGGCTAAGTCTCCAGCCCTTGTTTACAATGACATGAGTGACTAACTGCTGTCTAGAGTCCCAGCTGTTGCTTGACCGACATGTGGTGCCATGGTCAATATTCTACAA
>NW_004524693.1:1120666-1124693 GCF_000260255.1 Octodon degus
CTAATGGTGTTTGTAAATAGGATTACAAGTCCGCATCTTGTACAGCAATTAACCACTAAGAAGAATATATGCAGTGTATTATTTGTTGAAACAGTACTTCCGATTTGATTTGAAACTGTCTCATTGCTATCTGTTTATCAATAAAACTTTGAAAAAAATAAAAAAAATAAAAAAAACCAAATTAAACATTAACTGTTCCTTTCTACAGACTAGCATAAATCCATAGTACAGTTGTTCAAACCATCCTGCTTACATACATAGATAAATCTCTTTCCTCCACTCACTCTCCTGTCCTTTTCCTCAGCTCAGGAGCTCTTTCCTTTTGAATAAGCTCATTCCCTTTTACCAGGGTCTATTGTACCCTTTAGATTCTACTTTTCTCTTTCAGATTCTCACTAAGGAGATAATATGATGCTTGTACATGCGGGTCTGATATATTTTGCTTAAGAGTGTGTTCTCTAGGGACCGGGGAGATGGCTCAGTGGAATAAGCACTTCCCTAGCAAGTGCAAGGGTCTGAGTTCAATCCCTGGTTCCACCAAAAAAAAAAAAAAAAAAAAAAAAAAAAAAAAAAAAAAAAAAAGAGTGTGTTCTCTAGTTGCATCCATTCACTGAAAAAAGACTCAAATTTATGCTTTTTTACAACTGAATAGTACTCCATTGTGTAAAAATACCACATCATCTTTATCTATTCCTTAGTTGATGGGCATCTGGGTTGTTACCAGGATTTAGCTATGACAAATTGTGCTGTATAAACATGAGTGCACATATATGGCTGTGGTATGATATTTTCAGTTCTTCTGGAAAAATGGGACCTTGAATCCTGTATTTATAAGAAATCTTCACACTGACTTCTATAGTGATTGCACCAGTCTGCACTCCCTCCAACAGTGAAGAAGTGTTCCTGTTTCCGCACAACCCCTTCAGCATTTGTTATTGGATGACTTCTTGATGATAGCCATTCTTGCAGGGGTGAGATGTGATCTCAGTGTTGTTTTAATTTGCATTTCTCAAATCATCATAAATGCTGAACACTTTTTCATATATTTCCTTGACATTTGTATTTCTTCATTTGAAAAATGTATATTCATCAGATGCCCATTTTTGGATTGAGTCTTTGAATTTGGCAGGCTTGTTTTTTAAAAATTCTTTATATGTTCTAGTTAGAAGGGCTTTGTCAGAGGAACTTTGGGATATCACTTTACCCAGTTTGTGGTTTTGATTTTTGGTCTGTTGGAGATTTCCTTTTACATGCAGAAACTTTTCAAAAAGGTGAGATCCCATTTGTTAATTCTTTGAAGTAATTCCTGTGCAATTTGGTTTTTGTTCATGAACTCTTTACCTCCCCCTATGTGTTTAAGATTTCTAGCTATATTTTCCTTGAGAAGATTTAGTGTTTCTGTTTTAAGGTTTAAATCTTTGATCCATTTTGATTGTAGTTTAGTGCATGGTGATAGATATGGGTCTAATTTTAGCTTTCAGCATGTGGAAAGTCAGTTTTCCCAGCAGCATTTATTAAAAAGGTTCTCTATCTCCTAGTGAAAATATTTGGTCCCTTTATGAAAGATTAGGTGGTTGAGTGTGTTTCTAGTGCCTACATTTTCTAGTCTGCTCCATTGACCCTCAGGTCTGTCTTTATGCTAGTACCATGCTGAGTTTATCACAGTAGCTTTACAGTATAATGTCAGGTCAGGGATTGTGATACCTCCTGCCTTTTATTTGTTTATTAGGATTACTTTTGATATTCTGGATCTCTTGTGCTTCCAAATGTATTTGAGGAAAGTTTTCTCTAGCTCTGTGACATATACTAATGGTATTTTAATTGGAATTTCATTGAATTTGTATAAAAATTTTGGAATTATAGATATTTTCACAATGATGGTTCTTCCTATCCAGGAGCATGGGATATCTGTTCATTGTCTCAAATCCTCCTCAATCTCTTTTCTCAGAGTACTGTAATTTTCACTGTATAAATATTTTATTTCCTTTGAGAGATTGATTCTTATGTATTTCATTTATTTGGATGTCATTGTGAAAGTCATAGTTTCCCTAATTTTTTTTTCCTTGCATTCATTGTTGGCATACAAAAATGCTACTGATTTTAGGGTGTTGACTTTACATTCTGCTACATTATTGAATTTGGTGATTAAATCTTCAAGACTCTTGGTGGAGTTCTTGGGGTCCTCTATGTAGAGCATCATGTCATCTGCAAATTATGATAATTTCATTTCTTTTTCAATCCTTATTTCTTTTATTTGTCTCTCTTTTCTAATTCTTCTGATAATGTTTGAGAACTATATTAAATAGGAGTTGAGAGGGCCAGGAAGATAGCTCAGCTGACTAAAGTGCCTGCTTAGGCAAGGTTAGGCAAGCATAGGGACAGCAGTTCAATTCCTGGCACCACATGCTGCACCAGCCTTGCCCCCAGGGTGAACAGAGCTGGCCAGAATCCAGTCATAGTAGCACATGCCTGTAAACCCAGCACTAGGGAGACTTAAAAGCAGAAGGATCACTCTAAGCCTCAGCTGAGTAGTGAGACCCTGTAATTACCAAATACATTTAAAAAAAAGAAAGAAAATAGGAGTGAGACAGTAGACATCCTTGTCTTGTTCCTGATTTTAAAGTGAAGACCGGTTTTTGCCCATTTAGTATGATGTTGGATGTTGGTTTCTCATAGATGGCTTTTATCAGCTTGTGATATAGACCATCTCTACTGATTCTCTGTAGCATTTTTTTTTTATCATGAATGAGTATTGGACTTTTTCACAAGTTTTTTCTGCATCTACTGAGATGATCATGTGGCTTTTGTTCTGGCCTTCTTTGATGTGGTGTATTACATTTATGGATTTTCATATGTTGAGCCATCCCTGCATTCCTGGGTTGAATCCCACTTGGTCTATCTTCTTGACTCAGCTTTGGCATTTCAATGTACTTAGTAAGCTGTCCATTTCCTCTGTGTTTTGCCTCATATGACAGTAAAGGTTTTGGATGTAGGCATTGATGATCTGAATTTCTTTAGGGTCTGTAGTGATTTTGCTCTTTTCATTCCTTATTGCACAAGCTTTGGTTTTTTTTTTCTTTTTTGATTAGATTGGCGAGGGTTTTATCAATATTATTTACTCTTTCAAAGAACAAACTCTTGGGGCTGGGGAGATGGCTCAGTAGAACAAGAGCTTGCCTGGCAAGCTCAAGGGCCTGAGTTCAATCTCCAGTTCCGAAAAACAAAACAAAACAAAACAAAAAACAAACCAAAAAACAAAGAACCAACTCTTTGATTCATTTATTTTTTGTATTTTTTTCATGTTCTTGCATTAATTTCTGCTCTAATCTGTATAATTTCCTGCCTTCTTTGGGCTTTGTACTTTACTTGCTCTTCTTTTTCTCTGAGCTTGAGGTGTAGCATAGGATAGTTTATTTTGGCTTGTTCTGTTTTCCTAAAGTGTGAATTTACTGCTATCAATTTTCCTCTTAAGACAGCTTTCAGGGCCAGACAAATAGCTCCGTGGATTAAAGCACCTGCAAGCAGGCACAGGGGTCAGGGGTTCAATCCCTGGGCCTGCTGTGCCAGCCCAGCCCCAGGGCATGCTGAGACAGCAATTGAGACTGGGAATGGTGGTGCGTGCCTGTAATACAACCCTTAGGAAGCTGTAAACAGGGGAATCACTATGAATCTGACCTAGTAATGAGACCCTGAGCACCCTGTAGACCTTTCCCTAAAATACAGAAAGAAAAGACAGCTTTCATTGTATCTCAAAATTTCCAGTAAGTTTTATCTGCATTTTCATTTGACTAAATATTTTTTGATTTCTTTTTAAATTTCATCTGTGACCCACTGGTTCTTTAGAAGGTTATGTAATTCCATGTGTTTGTGATGTTTCTGTGGTTTGTTGTTTTAAAAATAATTTCCAGCATAGCTTTATTTCTTATATGTGGGGGACTCAGGTCAATAATTTCTGACATTGCCAGTTAAACAGAAGACCCAACGCTATTATGGGCTACTGGACTCTTTTAGAATATTTTGCTGAGTT
>NW_004524693.1:1124793-1126046 GCF_000260255.1 Octodon degus
TGTGGAGGACCACCTGAGCAGCTCTCCTTGAAAGAAGAGTGACTGTCTCCATTTTGACTGAGCCTGACCCTATTTCCCTGTACTGTCCTGTACAGAGCTGGCTAGGACTTCTGTTTATCCTACAATTGGCCTTAAGCAATGTGTATTGGTATAGCTGAGGTGCTGGTGATAATCTTTGAAGGTGGCTTGTGTGTTTCCCTCTTAACCTATACTTGCCACTCTCTAATGCGAGCTGGGTCGAGACAGGATGGAAGAACTAATACTCCAAGCTTCCAGCTGGGATTGAGCCTTGGGATAGAGGCCATGACTTCCTGGGGCTTGAAAGACTATATCAAACCTGAAGCACCAGACTTAACAAAACATTAGATACTATATAATGCAGATTTCTCTCTCTGCATATGAGCAGAGGTAAGTAGGTGACCCACGTAGCTCAGCTCACAATGGTCACTTACTTCCCACAATTGTCAGTCAATCCTTAAATCACTCCCCTACTGAATAAAAACCGGGTGAGGCCCTGGGTCACTCTCTTGGTTCTGGAAAACCATCTTTGTAGCTGGACTTAGAGCCCCTTGACTCTGCGATGATTAAAAATATAATTTAGTGTCTTTATTTTCGCTATGGGTTGGATTGTAAGTGGTAGATTGGAATCAACTTGATGGGATTCCAATAACGTAACTTTGGGATTACAAATATTGGCTTCTTGGACTGAGACGAGGACCTGGAAGTGTCTCCTACAGTTTGGTAGAAATCGTGTTGCACTAGGCTTCCAGTCAGTGTCACAGCTCTGTCCTTTGGTGCGTAACAGTGAGCTGTCAAATCAGGGGTACTTCAGCAAGCTGAGCCCTCTCAAGGCTACCAGAGTGGTCTGATAGGAAGTTAGTGCTGAGGCAGAAGTGGAGGTGATCTTGTGCGTGCCCTGCATTGCTGAGGAAAGGCTCTCCTCTCATCCTACGCTGGACCCTGAAGGCTGATGGGACACTTCCCCGCGGTAGGTGTTCTGCTGTGTGGTGTTCTAGCTAGGCAGATTCATTGACGCCTATCTGACATCAGTAGTGTGAAGCATCAGTTCAGGATCCTTCTTCATGAGCTCATCCAGCAAGGCTTTAAGAGAAGACAGTGGCAGTTGTCCAATTCTCGTTGTGTATTCTTTTCCTGTTGCATACTCAGGGCAGGTTCAGTAGCCTAAGTAGGTGGATCCTTTCAGTCCTCTGTTTTTGCCTGTACTCCTGAAGAGCACAGTGTTGGCCAACACA
>NW_004524693.1:1127774-1132050 GCF_000260255.1 Octodon degus
ATGCTATCTCTTCTTCTTGCAGTTTTCCCTTAACAAGTATTTAGTGACCTTCTTTATCTCTGAATGATTTTTGGTTTGCAGTTGATATTGTCAGCAACCTGAATAGCTATCCCTGCTTTCTGTGGTTTCCTGTGACATGGAGGATTATTTTCTATCCTTTGAATTTCAGTCTTCATTTTTTTTTAGTTAAATGTGTTTCTTGTATGCAGCATATTGTTGGATTTTGTTTCTTTATTCACTCTGCTAGTCTGCTTATTTTGATTGGTGATTACAAGCCATTTATATTGCTGATTATATCTGATAGGTATTGACTTATTTTTGTCGTGTTATTTTCCTGCTATAGGTTCCATACTTTTTCCTTCTTTTTAATTATTTGCTGTTTGGTGTTTCCTTTCCGTTGTTCTTGAAGCTGTGTTCACTTCTGTCTCTTTCTAGAATGTCTGTCAGTACTCTTCATAAGGTTGGTTGGTTATCATGAATTTCTTCAATTGCTCTTTGTTGTGGAAGGATCTTATGTCACCATTGAATTTGATAGATAGTTTTGCAGAGTACATCAACCTGGGCTGTAAATTATTTTCTTTCGACCTGAAATACTTCACTCCAAGCTCTTGTTGATTTGATGGTTTGTATTGAGAAATCTGCCATGATTCTGATTGGCTTTCCATTGTAGTTGAGCTGTTTTTTTCTCTCTAGTGGCTTTCAGTTCTATTCTTTTGCTGAATTTCTGAGATGTTGATTATTATGTGTCTACCTGTAGATTTATTTTGATTATGGCTGTTTGGAGTTCTATATGCCTTGCTTAAGTGTATGTCAGGTTCTTTTCTCATGTTTGAAAAATTTCCTGCTAGTACTTCTGCAAATAGTGTTTTTATGTCATTTGTACTGTCTCCTGCTATTTCATTGATGTCTATTTTCTTTGCATTCTCTTGTAGCTGTTGAATTGTTATTTCCTTGTTCCTTGTTAGTTTTAAGACATCATTCCTTTCATATTCGTTGGCTGCACCACTGTCTTTGAGGTATGAGAGTCTATTTTTGGTGTTGTTCAAGCAGCTTTGCCAGCTTTTAGTGGAATTCTTAATTTCCTGGATATCTTCTTGAATCTGTTTCATGCACTCTAATTTTTTCTTCTATTGTTCATTTAGTGTTTCCATCATTTTTTTATTTTTTTCTATATGTTCTTTAGCTGTGCTGAGCAATTCTTTCATGAATGTTGTCATTTCTTTTCTGACTTGAGAGATTGTTTCTATCTTAATTATTTTATAGCCTGATGGACTTGTTTCTCTATTTCAGTTGCTATCATTTCAGTAATTTCAGATGTATGATTTCCACATTCTTGTATGTATTTTTTTCCTGAAGTTTTTCTAGGTGGGTGGGAGGTTTGAGATTTCCTTTTGCTCCTGTGTTTTGGCATGTTTGAAACTCCCAGTAATCACACAGACTTAGCAGTGGTTGGAGAGCAGTGGGGTATGGGTAAGATTTCTGCTGTAGTACAGAGCAGGGTCAGGTTCACCAAGGCTCTAACTACTAGTGGGGTGACTGGCTGATACCTAACAAAGGTTCAGTGTAGGAGGTGATTGTGGGCCAGATGCACCAGGATCCCATGGGCTTCCCAGAATCATTCTAAATTTTTAGAAGCTTGGACCAGTGCCTGTAGAAGCTCCATACCTGCATGCTGGGCCAAGGGACACAGCTCACCAGAGTCCCATGGGTTACCCAGAGTTCTCCAAAATTCTTAAATGGTTAGACTGGGTTCTAGGAAAGCTCCATGCCTGTGTGCACTGGGCCCACAGATCAGCTGCTCACCAGAGTCCTGTGGACCATCAAGAGTCCTCCTAAGTCCTTAAATTTTGGAGCCACCCCAGTCTAAACTACATACCTGAGTGCTGGGGGCCAAGGATCAGAGCTTACAAGAGCCCCATAGGCTGACCAGAGTCATCCAAAGGTATTAAAATGTTTAACCCACACTAGCACAAGTTCCATGCCTGTGCACTGGGGATCAAGGGACACAGTTCACCAGAGTCCCAAGGACCACCCAGAGTCCTCCAAAGTCAGGGAATTTTTTTTTAATAAGAATACATTCTAGTTGTTGATTCTTTGAAATATTTCCCATGCTGTTTAGGTTTTGTTCATAAACTTTCCGATTTCCCCTATGTTCTCAAGATTTCTACTTAATATGTCTTCCAGTAGATTTAGTGTTTATGTTTTACTATTTAGATATTTGATCCATTTTGACTTTAATTTAGTACATGGTAATAGACATAGGTCTAGTTTCAGTGTTCAGCATGTAGAAAGCCAATTTTTGCAGCACCATTAAAGAGGCTGTCTTTCTCCAAGTGAATGTATTTGGCCCATTTGTCTAAGATGAGGTAGCAGAATGTGTTTGTAGTTGTGTCTGGATCTTCTAATCTGTTCCTTTTGCCAGTACAATACTGACTTTATCATAGTAGCTTTGTGATATAATTTTAAATCAGAGATTGTGATACCTCCTGCCTTGTATTTGTTTCCCAGAATTGCCTTCACTATTCTAAGTCTCTTCTTGTTCCAGATAAATTTTAGGAATATTTTCTTTATGTCTATGAGTTATGTTAATGGTATTTTGATTGGGATGTATTTAATCTGCAGAACAGTTTTGGAAGTATATCCATTTTCACAATGTTGGTTCTTCCTATTCAAGAGCAAGGAATATTTTTCCATTTTCTGAAATCCTCTTTGATACCTTTTTTTTTTCAGAGTACTGTAATTTTCAATATACAAATCTTTTCCTTTATTTATTAGACCGATACCAAAGTATTTCATATTTTTGAATGCTATTGTAAAAGGTGTTGTTTCCTAATTTTTCTATTAGAATTCTTTTATGTGTATAGGAATGCTATTGATTTTTCAGTATTGACTTTGTATTCAGCTATAATGTTGAATTTGGTTATCAAATCTAGATTTGTTTTGGGGGAGATTTTGGCCTCTTCTACATAGAGTATCATGTCATCTGCAAATAATGAAAATATATTTAGGTATATATGCAGAATAGTTTGGATAGTTGTACTGTTGATTTCTGCTGGTCTTTCTTTAAATGTATTTAGTTCAGCATCTACAGGGTCTCACTACATGGATTGGACTCCCAGTGATTCTCTTGTTTTCAGCCTCCCAAGTGATGGGATCACAGGCATGTGCCACCATGCTGAGTCTCAATCACTGTCTCAGCATGCCTTGGGGGCGGGACTGGCATGGCACACCAAGGGATTAAAGCCCTGACCCCTGAGTCTGCCTAAGCGGATGCCTTAGTCCTCTGAGCTATCGGGCCGGCCCTTCTGCTGATTTTTGAAAGGAGTAGTTAATACTTAAAAAAATTTTTTTTACTTTGATTTTTTTCTTTCTCTCTCTCTCTCTTTTTTCTGGAGGTTATGAGAAGAATATATTTATTGAGGGAAAGAAAGCTCCTGTCCAAGAGAGGGACAAGAGGGGGGCCTGAGTGGGCTGTTCCCCTTTTTCTTTCTCTTTTGAATTTCTTTTTTTTTCTCCTTTGAGTTTTTTATAACTTCTGTACTTTTTTCTTTAAAAGAATCTTATACTTTTATATCTGGTAATCTGAACAACTGATTTGAAGATAGCATGATGTGATATAGTAGCCATTGTTGAATTTCTATTACTTTCTTTAGTGAAATCTTGTGTAATGTCTAATGCTGTTTTTTGCTATCACTATTTTGTATTCTTTAAAAAGAGAAAAAATTAAAAATACTTTGGTCATTGTTATAAAGATTACTAAAATATATTTTAAATTCAATAATAATAATTTCTGAGTGCTCACATAGTTGCTCTTTTGTTCCTATTTTTTCCATATTATATCTTCAATTTGTTATAGTTTTTCTTCTGCCTAAATGTCATCTTTATTTCTCACCTGTGTGCCCTGTTGACAGTTTTTTGGTGTAAAAATTTCTCTCCTTATTTTCTTTTTTCTTTGCTATGCTGGGGATCATTCCTAGGGCCTTTCACATGTCAAGCAAATGTTCTACCAGTGAGCTACACCCTTGGCCCCAAATTGCCTAGTAAATGAATATTTTTTCCTGTGTGTAGAATTGTTAATTGACCTTTTTTTTTTCTTTCCTTTTTCTTTTTTCTTTTTTTTTTCCTATTGGGGATTGAATTTAGGACCTTCACAATGAACAATATTCCTAGACTTTTTTTCCCCATAATTTTATTGATAAACAAATAGCAATGAGACAGTTTCAAATCAAATTGGTAGAATAGTTTCAATAATTAACACATTGCATACATTCTTCCT
>NW_004524693.1:1133040-1133520 GCF_000260255.1 Octodon degus
TTTTCCTGTCTCTTGTTTTCATTCACCACCCCCTTCTTTTTGAACAACCATCTACCTGAGAGACATCATAGCAGCAACTGGCATGTCATGAGAAGCAGCCCAGTTCCTAGTTTTTTAAAAAAGTTTTTCTTTGTTTTATGACTGTGTCTTTCTTAGTCCCTCAGTTGCCAAGGATGGACCCAAACTTGTGATTCACCTGCCTCAGCTTCCCAGAGTGCTAGGGTTACAGGTATGATAACACATTACACTTAGCTTGCTGTTTTGTTTTTTAGTAATCTGAAGCTATGTCTCTATTTGCTCATTTCCATTTTTTCTTGTTTATTAAATTCATTTTATTATTTATTTATTTATTTATTGATGGAACTGGGTATTGAACTCAGGCCCTTGCTCTTGCCAGGCAAGAGTTTATTCTACTGAGCCATCTCCCCGGCCTCAATAAATATTTGTTAGATTAAGGAAGAATGACCATGAGCAGTATAG
>NW_004524693.1:1134200-1139573 GCF_000260255.1 Octodon degus
CTAAAGATTCATCACATAATGTTATTTGCAGGATCAAAGTTCTCAGTAGGTATATTATTTCTTATTGAATAAATTACAATCCCTCAGCTTGCTACTACAGTCCCTGCCCAATAAGATTCCAAATCATTATACTTAATCTCTTGTCTTAGTTACTCTTCTCTCCTTGCTGGGACGAATACCTGATACTCAAGATGAAAAAGGAAAGGTTTATTTATCTCACAGCTACTAGAGGTTTTGGTCCATACTCAACTGGCTCCAAGGCAGAGTGGCACATGGCCTAGGGCAGCAGTTTGTGGCAGTGAAAGGCAGCAAAATAGCAAGAGCAAAAGGGAGGAGTAACAGCAAAAATGGCTACAGAGAGCAAGTCTCTCTTTATATTGCCTTCTGGCTTTCTGTCCCAGGCTGGGTGTAGCACTGACACCCATAATCCCAGCAGTACTCTGATTTATAATCCCAGGCTTGGATCATGGAATAACCCCAAACTCTAAAACTGTGCCCCATGAATGCATGGGGATTTGGGTGGACAACTAGACACAAACCATAACATCTGTCATCATACTTCGGCAGGAACATTTTGCTTCAGTAAGTAGACTAATTGTCAATTTCTCTACATATTTTATGTATTCCTTTCTTGGTGTCTTGGGGCTTTATACCCTTTATTGAAAAAGTATCTGATAATAAATTGAATATTTTGAATTAGTAGAATAAGAACTATCTTTAAGGATATGCAAGATATCCTGGATCCAAGGTTGATCACATTTTGTACTTTTTTGTTTCTTTCATTAAATTGTTTATCCTTAAAATCAGGTCAAAATGAATAGTTCTATTTTTTTAAAAAAAGAAATCTGATAGTGATCTGAAATTTTATAAAGAAATGTAATAAGGAAGAGGGGTAGTTACTCTTGGAATCATATAAACTTTTAATAATTTCCATGTGGGAAAACTTTGTCCCCAGAGTTGGGAAAGCTTCCAAGAAGAACTTGTGATCAAGATTGGAGTAAAAGTGAACATTCAAGCTGGTTAATAGAAAAATCAACCATAGCCCTGAGGCAGACTTTTTTTAAATTGTGCTTTTAGTTAACAGGCTCTGAAGAAAATCCTAAAATATTATTTCCAATTGTGTTTTGAGCAATACAGCCATTGTTGAAATTAAGGAATGTACACTTAGGCTTCTACTTTGAAAAACAGGAATGATATAATGACTCATAAGTTTAAAATTCCCATTCAGATGTTCAAGTTACATGGTATGATAAACCTGGTAACCCTCATAATCTGAAAGCATCTTGAATTGAGAATGCATTTAATACATCTAATTTACCAAGAATCATAGCTCAATCTAATCTATCTTAAATGGGCTCAAAACACATTAAGCTATAACTGGAAAAATTCGCCCAATATAAGCCTATTTCACCATAAAATGTTGACTTTTTCAAGTAACTTATTGAATATCATGCTGAAAGTGAAACGGCTTCTACTAAATGTATATTACTTTTGCAAAATAAAACTAAAAAATCAGGTCAAAACATGAAAGTCAGATTCACCTGCACTTAGACAAAAATTTTAAGTGGGTTAAACTTATGTAAGAACTCTAAATTATTTTTAAAAATTACTGCTTTGTGAAATAAAATATTTTAGAAGTCACAAGACTGAAGTCTACAAGCACTGTTTGATTCACTGAAAGGTGACACATCAAAGCAAAAGTGCTCATCTCCTTTGGCTACTTACCAGTGCAAATACATATTTCTCCAAGTTGTTGTGTGAATCTTGTTTTAGTTTCCAGTTGACAAATTTCCCCAGAACAGCTGCCACCTTGATGTTAAACACAACAAGACTTTGTTCAAATCTTTGACAAGAGGCAAGATTTATGACAATGTTGTCTGATCTGCAGTCATCATTTTAGAAGGTTTTATGTACTGCACAAGCAGCAAAATGACTTCCAGAGTTGTCAGAATTTAAACAAGTTATGAAAATGTTACTTGGGCTGGTGAGATGGCTCAGTGGTCTAAAGCACCTACTTAGAACAAGCTTAGCAAAGCATAAGGGATCACAGTTCAATCCCCCAGCACCACATGCCAGCCAGCCCCGCCCCCTGGTGGGCTGAGCAGGGACACACACACATAAATAAATAAATAAATAAATAATTTTTTTTTTAAAAGAAAATGTTACTTGTTACTATTGATTTTTTTGTTTGCATTTGCATACAATTCTATCAAAAAGGAGATAACTTGTGTTGCCATGAAGTTTCATAAAAAAATTTAAATGCTTTGCAAAGATTAAAGGCCTAGACAATTGCAAAATACTGTTAGATGGTACTCATATGAAAATTTCTGCTTGAAATTTTCAATTTTTCTCCTTTATAGTTTTGGAATTACATGGATATAATTTTTCATATGTAAAAGAAAATACCCAGGAATGTATTTGGATGTTATTTCTAAAACACTACTGCAATTACTTCAGTTATGTTTAAAATTGCTCTAAAGCATGACAGTACTTTCTTCACTCTTTCCCTTGTTTTCCTTCTTCCTCATCCTACTTCACTATCAGCAGCTCTTCCTCCTTTTTCTCCTCTGCCTCCTCCTTCTTTCTTTTCTTCCTCTTTTTTATTTGTGGTGCTGGGGTTCAAACTCTTGATTCCTAGTTGGTAGGTTAATGAACAATATTTTCCTAAAAAATTTGTATACTTAAGAACATCATAAAATGACTATTGTGAATATAAAATATAAAATTACAAAGTATAAAGTGAAGTTAAATATAAATAAATATAGCAAAACCATTCATTACAGTTGGAAATGAAAATCATAATGTAAATCAAGCTTGCTTTCTGACTTTCAACCCATAATTTCTTTATAATGTTGTATTATAATTCTAAAACTTATTTTTATTAGCATTTGGTTCATATTTTATTGGAGGTTTTTATTTTTCAAATCAATTTTTAGCAATCTGTTAGCAACTACTTTATTCTCAGGTTAGTAATTCTTCATAATCACTATATTACAAAATATACAAGAAATGAGTTTCTTATAATTTAATAGCATAAGACACTGAAAAGCTCATGATCTTTCAAAGTGTAATCAAGGCACTATCTCTGCGTGAATTTGGGACTGCGGAGAGCCCAGAAAGCCTGCGATGTTCCCTTGCTCAATCAGTTGGACATTCTTATTACCACAGTTCCAAAGGTACTGATAGAATCAAAGATGGACACAAAGTGAATTTACATATGGCCAAGCTGCAAGAGCATCCAGATCTCACCTTGGGCTAGAAGTGTTACCTGTGCAGCATTGCTAAGATCTATAATGCAAACTACCCGAGGACATTAATGAAGGGGCAGTACATGAATGTGCTTCAGCACAGCTCATTAAAGCCAGGGTCACCATTCATCACAGGAGTCGCCTCAGCTCTCGTTACTCACAGAAACAGCATTATCCCTGCACTACATGGTGACACCAGAGGCAAAGAGAGGACTCTTCTAGCAGCACAGATGCATCTTCACCTGAAATGACCATCCAGCACTCTTTTTTAAGGACAGTGAAAAACAAAGAAGGGTTAAAAATTGGACATGCATCTAAAATAAGATGTAAGTCACTGAAGATGTTCAGATGACCAAACAAACTATTCATGCAATCAGTTTCTTCAAATGATTCTGGATCATACATGAGTGAAGAAAAAAAGGAAGACTATCTATTAAATAAATGTATGCAATCAATGTCCATTGAAAAACAGGGAGAATATTTAATGTTAACTTGATAATCTTGTTACTGAATTCAAACAGCAGCTGATGTCTAGATAACATGCCAAAAGGGTCTTAATTACTCCCGCTGTGTGTAGGATAGTGTTATTTACCTTTAAGTCATTCATTTTGGTTTAGAAACTTTCATAACATTGTAATTGGTCTGATACAGTTCTATATACCAGTGCCACTTCTGTAATAGAATTTATGTGTAATATATGCTTGTATTTCTGTGTAGGTAAGTTAGAAATTTTTTGTCAGTTAAAACTGAATTCTTTTTCTTTGACAAAGCATTGTATAATTCTTTCTGTTTACAATAAATAGTAATATGGCAACATTAAAAAAGTGTAATCAAGGTATTCAATTAAAGGTTATTGTATTTGGTTTTGTTTTATTGGATTCAAGATATTTATGCTATTTTGAGGAATCAAAACAGTAACAAAGCCATTTATTGATTTAGATATACAGTCATACACACATCACATATTTATTGAATGGTTACTGGATATTAAGAGTTCTTGTACAGAAGATAAAGTAGTGAACAAGACAAACATTATCCTTTCTTTCACATTATTTAGAGACTAGTTAGGAGGATCAGTGAAATCACAGTTACAGCGAATGTGATATTGTGGTTTTGTTTTGTTTTAGAGTCAAAACCAAAATCCACATGATCATCTCAATAGATGTAGAAAAGGCTTTTGACAAAGTTCAAAGCATTCATGATCAAAGCCCTACAAAAAATTGCAATAGGTGGCCTCTATTTCAAACTCATAAAAGCTATCTATGACAAACCAACAGCCAACCTCATTCTAAGTGGAGAAAACCTGAATGATTTACTCTCAAATCAGGTATAAGACAAGGATGTTCTCTATCACTAGTCCTATTCAATATAGCTCTGAAATCATTAGCTAGAGCCATTAGATAAGAGAGAAATAAAAAAAAAAGAATGAGATGAGGTAAAGAAGAAATGAAACTATCATTATTTGCAGATGACCCAAAAAGCTTAACCAAGAAGCTCCTAGAATTAATAAACAAATTCAGTAGCATAGCAGGATACAGTCAACATGCAAAAATCAATAGTATTCCTGTACAAAGATAGCAAGCTCTCTGAGAGAGAAAGTAGAGAAGAAATACCCGTCACAACAGCATTCAAGAAAAAAGAAAGAAAGAAAGAAAGAAAGAAAGAATTAAGAATCAATCTAACAAAGGAAGTAAAATATCTATACAATGAAAACTACAGCCCTCTACAAAAACAGATAGAAGAGGATTTCAGAAAATGGAAAGATATTTCTTGCTCCTGGATTGGAAGAACCAACATTGTGAAATTGGCCATACTCCCAAAATTATTATACAGATTTAATGCAATCTCTATTAAAATACCTTTAATATTCACCTCAGATCTAGATAAAACATTCTAAAAATTCATTTGCAACCAGAAAAGACATAGAATGGCAAAAGTGCTCTTGGGGAACAAAGGCAAAGCAGGAGGCATTAAAATTCCTGACTTGGGGCTGGTGAGATGGCTCAGTGGTCTAAAGCACCTACTTAGAACAAGCTTAACAAAGCACAGGGACCGCGGTTCAATCCCCCAGCACCACATGCCAGCCAGCCCCGCCCCCTGGTGGGCTGAGCTGGCCACACACACA
>NW_004524693.1:1156407-1157630 GCF_000260255.1 Octodon degus
CTCTGTGAAAGCCTGAGAGAATGTTTTCTCTCCATGTGACTCTCCTTAGGCATACTCTACATAATCAATCACTTTCTTCTTTAGCCCCATAATCTTCTTGATCAGAAAATGTGGGTCACTACCAAGTTACATGACATTACAGTACAAGTTCTCATATGTCCTGAGTCTTAACTGACCTTGGAAGGCGAGGGACAAAATGTTGGCTTTCCATGCTGCCCTTCTTTTTAAAAAGAATAAATTATTAAAAATTACTGAAACTTATATGAAGATTTATACTTAACATTTCCATTTTCTTTTTTTTTCAGAACTGATTACTAGCACAGTTTCAATAATTAATACATTGCATATTGTTGTTTTAGTTGTTATTCATTGTACAAGGTGCAGACATGATATCCTCCTGTTCAGAAACGCTATTAGAAAAAATCTCTTCATTCAGTGAATTAACAGATTGCAGCTGTGTATCTATCCTATTTTGAGTATCCCGATAGAAAATGGTAGTTCATTTGTATCCCCCTTTTTGTTCAGTTTTGTCAGAGAAGGGTATTCCATTGTCCTTTAAATATTATAGGTGCGTGAATTCAGTCAGATATTCCAATATAGTCCATAGTCTTTAATAGTAATGTGTTTTTCGTAAGACTGGCAACGTCAGAAGTTGTTGACCTGAGCCTTCTACAGCTCAGCATATTAATATGGCTTTGCTTTTTGTACTTTGTTTTTATACTTTTCTGCTGGATGGTCAAGAGCAAGACAAAGCAAGACCTATGTAACAAGAAATGTAACTTTTGAATCTGACAATGTCAGGCAAATCCCCTAAGGACTTACTTATCCAGAAACCCTGTACCTCAGTTTGTAGATCCTTTGTCAGTGTCAGCCATGTGGATGAGTCGTGGCCATTGCTTGACCAATTTGCTCTGTGTGAAAGCCTGAGAAAATGTTTTCTCTCCATATTACTCTCCTTAGGAACACTCTACATCATCGATCACTTTCCTCTTTTTTTTTTTTTTTTTGGCTGAACTGGGGATTGAACTCAGATCCTTGAGTTTGCTATGGAAGCACTTATTCTACTGAGCCATCTCCCCAGCCCCTCAGTTTCTTCTTTGTCCCCATAATCTCCTTGGTCAGAAAATTTGGGACACAACTGAGTTACATGATGTTACAGTATAGGTTCTCCTATGTTCTGAGTCTTCACTGACCTTGAAAGGCTAGGGCCAAAATGTTGGCTG
>NW_004524693.1:1158060-1159109 GCF_000260255.1 Octodon degus
ACTGGACTCTTTTAGAATATTTTGCTGAGTTTACACACCTATAATATTCAATAACGGAACTTAGAAAAAATGGGGTATACCGATGAATGTCCGTTTTGGAGGAGCTTGATCTTTGCAGCCGCGCCACCTTGAAAGAGCTCCGATGTTTGCTGTGGAGCGCCAGTCTTGGCAGTCAGCGTAGAAGGAAGAGAGAGGCTTGATGAATGCTGCAGCTGCTGCTCCTCCTCTGCTCTTCATTGTTTTCTGCTGCATGAACAGCTGATGTTTGCTTTGGAGCCAGCAGAGTATGCACTGAACCCTCTAGTAACTGTGAGTGTGTGTGGTGTGTGTGGCCAGCTCAGCCCACCAGGGGGCAGGGCTGGCTGGCATGTGGTGCTGGGGGATTGAACCGCGGTCCCTGATGCTTTGCTAAGCTTGTTCTAAGTAGGTGCTTTAGACCACTGAGCCATCTCTCCAGCCCCAGTTTATCATTCTTTATAGCTGAGTAATACTCCAATGTATAAAAACACCACATCTTTCTCATCCATTCTTCAGGTGACAGTTATTTTGTTTGCTTCCAAGATTTGACTATCACAAATTGTGCTGTTATAAACATAGGTGCACATATATCAGTATGATATGATATTTTTAGTTCTTTTGGGAAAATTTCCAGTAGGTGGATAGCTGGATTGAATGGGATTTCCAGTCCTAGTTTTTTAAGGAGTCTCCACACTCATTTCCATAATGATTGCACTAGTCTACATTCCACCAGCAGTGGGGAAGAGTTCCTTTTTGCCCACAGCCTCTCCAACATTTGTTGTTCGGTGATTTCTTTATGATAGCCGTTGTTTCTGGGGTGAGATGATATCTCAATGTTGTTTTAATTTGTATTTCATGGATGGCTAGTGATGTGGAGCATTTTTTCATGTATTTATCAGCTTCTAGAATTTCTTCCACTGAGAAGTGTGTGTTCATCTGAGATGCCCATTTCTGGATTGGGTCTTTACATTTTGGGTCCATAATGTTTTTTACTTCTTTATAAACCATAGAGATCAGACCCTTTTCTGAGT
>NW_004524693.1:1159248-1172482 GCF_000260255.1 Octodon degus
AAAAAAAAAAAAAAAAAAAAAAAAAAAAAAAAAAAAAAAAACCAACCAACCAACCAAACAAACAAACAAAAAACAACTGCTCAAGAAGAGGAAGCTCCAGTTGTTAGTTCTTTCAAGTATTACCTGTGCAGTTTGATTTTTGTTCATGAAATGTTTGCCTACCCTCTATGTCTTCAAGAGTTTGTCCTACTTTCTTTTCCAGGAGATTTAGTGTTTCTGTTTCAATGTTTAGATCTTTAATCCATTGTGACTTTATCTTAGTGCATGGCGATAGATCTGGGTAAAGTTTTAGTTTTTGGCATGTAGAGAGCCAGTTTTTCTAGCAGCATTTGTTAGAGACTATCTTTCTCTCAGTAAGCACGTTTGGCTCCTTTGTTGAAGATAAGTTGACTGAGTATGTTTATAGTTGTTATGCATCTTCTAATCTATTCAATTGATGCTAAGGTCCATTTTTTTTGCCAATACCATGCTGATTTTATCACAGTAGTTTTGTAGTATAATTTCATTTCAGGATTTGTAATGCCTCCTGCCTTGTCTTTGTTGCCCAGGACTGCCTTTGCTATTCTAGTCTTTTCTGGTTCCAAATACATTTTAGGAACAGTTTCTGTAGGACTATGAGGTATGTTGGTTGTATTTTGATAAGGATTGCATTAAATCTGTATAACAATATCGGAAGTATAGCCATCTACACAGTGTTGTTTCTTCTTATCCTGGAGCAGGGAATATCTTTCCATTTTCAGAAATCCTCTATGATCTCTTTTTTCAGATTACTGTAATTTTCATTGAATAGATCGTTTAGTTCTTCAGTTAGATTACTTCCTAAGTGTTTCATGTTCCACAGTGCTATTGTAAAGGGTACTGTTTCTCTAATTTCCTTCTCAGTATGTTTGCTATCGGTGTAGAAGAATGCTATTGACTTTCTGGTATTGACTTTGTATCCTTCTACACTACTGAATTTCTGTATTAATTCTAGTAGCTTCTTGGTGGAGTTTTATGGGTCTTCCAAGTAAAGTATCATGTCATCTGCAAATAATGATAATTTGACTTCTTCTTTACCAGTGCTTCTTCCTTTTATTTCTCTCTCTTGTCTAATGCCTCTAGCTAATGATTCCAAAAGTATATTGAATAGGAGTGGTGCTAGAGGGCATCCTTGTCTTGTAGCAGATCTGAGAGTAAAAGATTTCAGTTTTTCCCCATTTAGAATTATGTTATCCCTTTGGTTGTCAAAGATGGCTTTTACTAGATTGAGGTAGAGGCCTTCTATTCCAATTTTCTTTAGGAGTTTGAACATTTATGAATGTTGGACTTTGTCAAAAACCTTTTCTGCATCAACTGAGATGATCATGTGGTTTCTGGATTTTGCTCTATTGATATAGTGTATTACATTTATAGATTTATATATCTTGAACCATCCTTCCATCCCTGGGAAGAATCCTACCTGGTCATGGTGTATAATCTTCTTGATGATTTGCTGTATTCTATTTGTTAGGATTTTAGTGAGGATTTTTGCATCTATGTTCATGAGGGAGACTGCCTGTAATTCTTTTTTTTTTGTTGCCACTTTCTCTGGTTTTGGTATCAGTATAATACTTACCTCGAGGAATGATTTTGGGAAGGTTGTTTCCTTGTCAATTTCATCAAAGAGTATGAGGAGTACTGGGATTATATTTTCTGTAAATTTCTTGTAGAGGGGCCGGGGAGATGGATCAGTAGGATAAGCGCTGGACTGGCAAATGCAAGGCTCTGAGTTCAATCCCCGGTTCTGAAAAAAAAAAATTTCTTGTGGAATTCAGCTGTGAATCCATCAGGACCTGGACTTTTCTTTGTCTGAATTTTTTTTTAAATTACATTTCATATTTCATTGGCTGGTATTGGGTTATTGAGAGTTGCTATATCTATTTTTTTTTTCTTCAGAACCAGGGATTGAACTCAGGCTCTTGCACTTGCCAAGGACATGTTTATTCCACTGAGCCATGTCTCTGGCCCCAAGAGTTGCTATATCTTCTTGATTCAGTTTTGTTAATTTGTACCTTTCTAGCAACCTGTCCATTTCTTCTGTGTCTTCTATTGTGTGAGAGTAAAGATTCTCAAGGTAGCTAATGATAATCTTCTGAATGTCCACTGGGTCTGTGGTATTTACACCCTTTTCATTCTTTATTGCTTCTTATTTGAATTTTTTCTTTCCTCTTTTTGATGAGGTTAGCTCGGGGCTTATCGATTTTATTTAATCTTTTGAAGAACCAGCTTTTTGCTTTTTTAATTCTTTGATCTGTTTTCCTAATCTCGATTGAATTAATTTGTGCTGTAATCTTTATGATTTCTTCCCATTTTTAAGCTTTGGGGTTGGTTTGCTCTTCCTTTTCTAGATGTTGGAGGTGCAACATTAGGGTGTTTATTTCTTCCCCTTCTGTTTTCCTAATGTGTAAGTTTACAGCTATAGATTTCTCTCTGAGAACTGCTTTCATGGCATCCCGTAATTTCTGCTAAGTTGTGTTTGTAATTTCATTGAATTGTAGATACTGTTTAATTTCTTGTTTAATTTCATCTGTGTTGCTGAGTAGGGTGGTTTTTAACTTCCATGTATTTATGAGGGTTTTCTGTTTTCTTTTGTCATTTATTTCCAGTTTCATTGCACTGTGGTCAGATAATGTGCATGGGATAATTTCTGTTTTCTTGCATAGACTTAAGCATGATCTATGGACTAGTTGGTATGTGATCTATTTTAGAAAATGACCCATGTGCAGCTCCCAAAAAAATGTGTATTCAGATGTGCTTGGTGGCATACTCTGTATATGTCCACCAAGTCCATTTGTTCCAAGCTGTGGTTCAGTTCTGGTACTTCTTTTCTATTTTTTTGTCTGCTTGATCTATCTTTTTGGGATACGGGGCCGTTAATATCTCCTGTTAAAATTATGATATTGTACATTAGGTTTTTCATGTCAATTAAGACTTGTTTTATATAGTTGGGTGCTACCATGTTTGGTGCATATATATTTATGAGTGTTACCTCTTCCTCTTGAATTTTTCCCATAACCAGTATATAGTGGCCATCTTTATTTCATTTGATCATTCTTGGTTTGAAGTTGAGACTGTCTGAGAACAGGATTGCTGCTCCTGCTTTTTTCTAAGGTGCTGGGGTGTGTAGTGTTGTGTGCTATCCTTTGACTTTCAGCCTGTGAATTTCTTTATGAGTTAAGTGTGTTTCTTGTATACAACATATTGTTGAATTTTACTTCCTGAACCACTGTGCCAGTGTATTTCTTTTAATTGGTGATCTGAGTCCATTTACTTTGATGATTATAATTAAGATGTATTGACTTACGATTGAGATGTTATTTACCTACTGTTGAATACCCCTTTTTCTCCTGTGTTTAATTGTTTACCCTATTTGGTGGGTTCTTTCTGTTCGCATTTGTGAAGTTCTTGTTATTTTGGTCCCTCTCTAGAACATGTTTTAGTAATCTGTTTAGGCTTGGCTTTGTCTTCATGAAATTCTTTAGTTGTTCTTTGTCATGGAAGTGTTTTACTTCTCCATCAAACTTGAAAGAGAGTTTGTCAGGTTATAGTAGTCTGGGCTGGAATTTGTTTACATGGAGTACCTGAAGTACTCTGCTCCATGCTCTTCTTGCCTTCATGGTTTGTGAAGAGAAGTTGGTCATAATTCTGATGGATTTTCCTTTGAATGTGATCTGCTTCTTTTCTCTAACAGCTTTTAGTGCATTATTCTTGTACTGGATTTCTGAGATCTTGACTATTATATTTCTGGGTGTGTTTTCAATTTGGTTGATGTTATTTGGAGTTATGTATGCTTTGGTTGTGTGAATGTCTGATTGTTGCCCCATATTTGCGAAGTTTTCTGCTGTTACTTCTGCCCATATTCTATTTATATCATTTGTACTGACTCATTGTTTCTCATTGATGTCTATTAGTTTCATGTTGTTTATCTTTGAATTGTGTTACAGATGTTGAATTATTTTTTCCTGCATCCAAGTTTTTTTTTAAACTCTTAAGCATTTATTTCCAGGCCAAATGTATTTGACTTTCTGAACACAGTTTTATAATCACATCATTGTTTTTTTTTTTTTTGCTTTGGATATTTATATCCAAATACATAGTCCAGCTTATTTTATTTTTTCCATAATTTTATTGAGAAACAAATAGCAATGAGATAGTTTCAAATCAAATTGGTATGACAGTTTCAATAATTAACACATTTCATACTCTATTCCTAGTGGTTAATTGCTGTAGAAGATGCGGACATGATATCCTGTTTACATACACTATTAGAACAAATCCCTCTATTCATTAAGAGATTATAAATATATATCTATCCTAACCATTTTGAATACACAGATACAAAATGGACATTCATCTGTATCCCTCTTTTTTGTTTAGTTACATTATTTGAGTATTATAGGTGTGTAAACTCAGCAAAATATTCTAAAAGAGTCCAGTAGTCCATAATAGTATTGAGGCTTCCCTTTCACTGGCAGCATCAGAAATTGTTGCCCTGAGTCCCCTACAGCTCAACATAACAGCATGGCTTTATGTCTTATACTTCATTTTTATACTTTTCCGCTGGATGGTTAAGATCAAGGTAAAGCAAGACCTATGCAATAAGAATTGTAGCTTTTGGGTCTGATAAGGTCAGTGAAATCCCCTCAGGATTTATCCTGAGATCCTATACCTCAGATTGTAGATTCTTTGTCAGTGCCAGCCATATGGATGAGTCATGGCCATTGCTTGGCCAATGTGCTCTCTGTGAAAGCCTGAGAGAGTGTCTTCTCCCCATGTGACTCTCCTTAGGCACACTCTACATCATCGGTCACTTTCTTCTTTGGCCACATAATCTCCTTCATTAGAAAATTTGGGACACTACCGAGTTACATGATGTTAGAGTACAAGTTCTCATATGTCTTGAGTCTTAATTGACCTTGGAAGGCTAGGGCCAAAATATTGGCTTTGCTTGCGACCCTCCTTTTTCTCTAATTTTGGCCTGCAAATTTAGGTTGCTAACCCTACAGAAGAGAAGCTTTTTGTTATTACCATACAACCCAGGCTGTTAAGCTTAACCTCACTATCTGAATATCAAACATCTTAGGCATAACATGGAGCAGGTATTTTTCATCAAGTATTGATATATTGAACTTTTTTCCCTCTAATTTTATTGAGAAACAAATAGCAATGAGACAGTTTCAAACCAAATTGGTAAGACAGTTTCAATAATTAACACATTGCATAATTCTCCCTAGTGGTTAATTGCTGTACAAGATGTGGACATGATGTCCTATTTACAAACACCATTAGAACAATTCCCTCTATTCATTAAGAGAATGTATATGTAACTATATACCTATCCTAACCACTTTGAATACACAGATACAAAATGGACATTCATCTGTATCCCCTTTCCAAGTTGTTTTTAAGGGATCTTTACTTACCTTTTCACTAGCTGCAACAGTGTCTTCATGATCTGAAACTCTATCTTCACTTTCATTCAAATGGTTTTGCAGGCTTGTGATTGAGATTTTAAGTTCCTGCATATCTCTTTGTGTCTCTTCATGCGATCTATTTTTTTCCTATATTGCTCATTGAAGGCTTCCACTGTTTTTCCATTCTCCTCTAATTTTTTTTATCATTGTCTTCTTAGAAGCAGCTTTTAATTCTTTCATTATAGTTATCCTTTTTTAATGTCAGAGATTATTTCTGATCTGATTTCCTCTATACCTTTCTGCAGTTGCTTCTTTAGTTTAGATGGTATTAAATCAAAGATTTTTTTTATTTCAGAGGTTATTTCTGATCTGATTTCCTCTGTACCTTTCTGCAGTTGTTTCTTTATTTCAGACACTATTAATTCAGAGATTTCAGCTGTGTGTTTCCCAATGTCTTTTGTGCCAATGTCTTTGCACTTGTTCTGTGTGGGCTTAGGGCCTGAGATTGCATTTTGTTCCTTCTCTTTGTCATTTTGTGTAGCACTGTCCTCTGATCTTTAGTGTAGACCTTTGGTGCAGTTATAACCTTAGCACCTACCGACATTCTTACCTATGAAAGATTGTATGGTTAAGGTAGTTATAGTTTTGTATTTACAGAACTACAATTAGGAACACTAATAATAGGAAGGGATATTTAGCAGCTGACAAACTTTTGTAGCTAGTGGATTTGTATTTTTGACACTAAGAGCAAACATTATATTTGTGTAGCTAAGCAGATATTAAATTCGAATTTGTGTTTAAACTAGTTTCTCTAAGTTCTATCTGATCACCTTTCCTTGATGTACTTGGGGTCTTCCAGGCAGACTATTTCACCCCAGTTACCTTTTGTTCCCTCTCTTAGTCAAGAGAGAAAGAAGGAGTATTGTCTCATAGATCTGCTTGTATCAAAACGTCTCAGCTTTCTGGGTTCGAATCTACAAAGTTTGAACTCGTTCCGATGTGTCTGTCTTGGTTCTGGCTGCTGTGCTCAGCTTTTTCCTGCTGCAGCCCATGGAAGTGAACACACTGTGCCCCTCTGACAAGGTATTCTGCTCCTGGATTAGCTGGGTGGTTCTGGCCCCTAGTGTGTCTATAAGGACTTCAGCTGGAGAGTTTCACAGCAGGCCTCTATGCTGGGCCTGGGCTGGGCCTGCAGGGGTCTTCCTCACACCCAGGGCTGGGCTGGGTCTGGAGGAGTCTGGTGGGTGCAGTAGAATGGAAATATTGCAGGCAGCCGAGTTAGATAAAAAATATTATAGGCAGTCAGACAGGGCCAGGCCCTTGAAGGAGACAGCACACAAGATGAGATGCCTTACAACTGTGGGAGGGGCGGATGCTCCTGCTGTGAGCCAGACCTAAAGACCTAAAGGCCAAACAAATGCTAAACGAATAACACCTGGGATTGATATTCTAAATAGGTATCAATCACCTGAAAAGACCCAAGTGAGTCACTAGCCCAACCCCCAACAGAAAGAGACCCTGTCCTGCATTCCAACCCCCAACAGAAAAGGACCCTGTCCCATATGTAATCCCATTGGTTGACCATAGTTTTGTCCTACCTCCTGCCCACCTAAGCGAGTTCCCATTCTCTCCACCTTAGCCCCACATAGTTTTATACTATAAAAGTCCCTGGAAGAGACAGCTTCCCGGGAAACTACTCACTTGGGGCCCCCCTCCTGTCCTTCTCTCGGACAGGTGCTTTCTTTCTTTCAATAAATATATTCTGCTCATAACCTCCGTTTGTTCCTAAAATTCATTCTTCGGTTTTAGAGAACACGAACTCGTGCAGGTCAGGTCCAGAGATCATTTTTCTCTATGTCATTTGGAGGTTCCCTATATGGTTTGGAGGTCACCCACCCGCGACCAGTTTTTCTCCCTGTATCAGAAGGACACACACACACACACACACACACACACACACACACCCCTATTACTTTGGTTAGTAAAATTTTGTACTTTTCTAATGTTTTTTGTTACTATTTTGTAATAAAAATAAAAGTTTGTTTAAATAAAAGTTTTAACAAGGGCCTACCAAATAGCTCAGTGGACTAAAGCACCTGCAAGCAGGCACAGGGACTGGGGGTTAGATCCACAGGCCTGCCACTTGGGCCCTGAGACAGCAGTTGAGATTGGGTGTGGTGGGGCTCACCTGTAATCCCAGCTTTTGGGAGGCTGTAAACAGGTGGATCACTACGAGTTCAATTTAGAAGCAAGATCCTCAACATCCTGTAGACTCTTCCCTAAAATTAAAAAAAGAAAAGTTTTAACAGAAAATAAAACTAATATGTGTAGGAAAAAATAAATATGTTGGAGTCATGTACATAAGTGATTCTTAAATCCATAAATGCAGATGATGCAGAAGGAAATATTTGAGGAGTTTTGGCTCTAGGATTAGTGCTATGAAAACATCATTATAGCCAGGGATGATGGTGGCACACATCTGTAATTCTAGCACTTGGGAGGCTGAGGCAGGAGGATTGTTGCCAACTCAAGACTGGCCTGTGCTACAAAGTGAGCTTAAACCAGGCTGAGCTGCACAACGAGACCTTGTCTCAAAAAGAACAAAACAAACAAAAAATAAAAGAGAGAGAGAAAAAAAAATCACTATATTAACAGTGCAGAAAATTTGGATGGGTGATGGGGGTGTTGTTCCACGACCAACAACAAAAGATAATAAAAGTTGTTGAGTTTGTGTTATTTTGATTTAAGGAGCAAACTAAGTAGTAACGTATTATGATGAGCAAAACAAGTAGTAGAAATAATTATGTAAATAATCAGGAAAAATACATAAGCGTTTAAGAATATTTTCTTAATATCACTTTAGGAAGACACACTACTATACATGAAGATATATATATATACACACACACACACACACACACATATATATATATATTTTTTTTTTTCTTGTATTGATCTTCGTCTTATTCTAGAAGAGTCAAACATGTGCCTAATAAGATTTAGGATTGATATATCCTAAATTTAAGGCATAATTAGTTAATAGGCCTATAATATTAAAGATAGATTAGACTGAACCCTTAAAATAAAATAAATTATACTCAAGTTAAAGGAGACAATTTTTTCTTGAAAACCAGGCTTTGTAGAGGATCATTTTCTATCCTATTTTATCTCTGTCCTGCTTTTTTTACTGAGCCATCTCACTGGCCCTTGTCCTCCTTCTTTTAAAGGGAGGATTATTTTCAATAGGGTAAAGCAGAAGGCTTTTGGGTTGAAGATAGGAACTTGGGGTAGGCTGTGAAGAGGAAGATGAGGAAGATGATGGTATCTGTCACCTCTCTCTCAGGCCATGAGTTAAACTGAACATCTAGTGTAAGGAATCTCGAAGCTAAATTTTAAGGATCTATTTTCATGATGCACCATAAAACTTTTTGTATTGGTGTTCTTATAAATAGCCTCAGGGAACTGTTTGACATGATCAAGTATATCAAGAGACATATAAAAGAAAGACTAGAGGACAATAGATGAGAAAAAGCAAGAATACTTAAGAAATAGAGGCCCCAAATCCTCCCAATTTGAAGAAATTATTTTTTGTACTGGAATCAAATTTATGAACTCATGTTTCTCAGACACGTTCTGTATCACTGAGCTAAATCCCCTGCTCCAGTGAAAATATTTACTATGTACTAACCCAGAAAGACTCAATAAACTCCCAGGGAGATAAATTTAAAGAAATAGACACATAAAACATAATTGAATTCTTAAGAACCAAAGATAATGAATCTTAAAAGTGATAAGAAAGAAATGACATATGAGAACTTCATTAAGAATAACAGTGGATTTCTCTTGCAAACCGTAGAGGCTGATAAGAAATCAGACGACACAGTGCTGAATGAAAAATCTATCAGTTAAGAGCCGGGGAAATGTCTCAGTAGAATAAGCGCTTCCCTGGCAAGCGCAAGGGCCTGAGTTCAATCTCTGGTTCTGCAAAAAAAAAAAAAAAAAAAAGAAGAAGAAAAATCTATCAACTAAAGATTCTATTACTAGCAATATAGTACTTAAATACTTGAAAAGAAATTAAGATATTTCCATATTAAAAGAAACAAAATAATAGTTTCCTGCAGATTTGATTTAGATGAAATAACAAAAGATGTCTATGTAGTTGAACTGAAAGTTCACAAGGCTCTTCAAATCCTCATGAAGAAAGAGACAAACAAAAATATCCACATGGGTATATGCAAGTGAGAGTCTAAATGTGGGTTTCATAGACGTAAGTCAAAGGGTGATGCTCTCAATGGACCCAGCTATCCTCCCTCTGGATATTTTCCCAGAAGTACTGAACATATCATGGCTGACAAGGTAGCTCAGTGGACTAAACACTTGCTTAGGCAAGTGCAGGGACTGGGGTTTGATCCCTGTCATCACACGCTGCTACAGTCCCACTCTGAGATGAGCTGCGCTGGCCACCGAGACCAGGCATGGTAATGTACCCCTTAAGTCCCAGTGCTGGGGAGGCTGAAGACAGGAGGATCACTATGATTCTGAGCTGCATTGTGAGCATAGCACCTGACTGGTATGTGCATGGTCTTGAATTTGATCCCTGGTACTGAAAAAAAAATAGTTGAATCTTGGAAACAACCCAGGAATACATAAAAAGTTGTGGTAGTTTTATACAATGGAATACTGCTCAGCCACCAAAATGATAACATTGAGACTTTTAGAGTTAAATAGACACAATTTGAAACGATACTCTTAAGTGAAATATAACAGACTCACCTATGTAAACACCATATTGTCTCCCTGATGTGAGAAATTGAAAAAGTAATTGAAGTCTAAAATATACAATAGATATTGTTAAATGTGAATAAATTATTTAAACTATAAGGTATCTAAGATGGGGGAAAAAGGAAAGAAAAGAAGGGAAAAGGGAAAAAAATTGAAGTTAGCTACAGTTAGCATCTCTTAGTTCATTAAAAAGAAAGGTTTGTGCTAATATCAATTGGAGAACTTTTGTGCCTGATCTTGTACTCAGAGTAAGTACTTTGAAGATGGCAATATTCAGTGTGTTAACTATTGCTATTCTCCTATTATTTTGTTTTGAAATTATGTCTTACTTTTTTTCTATGAAATGAGAAAAAAAACTATTGTACAAATATGAAGGTAGAAAATTAGAAAAAGGAACCTGGGTTTGGTGACCCATAACTTGTCTTAGTTACTTTTCTTTGCTGAGACAGATATACCCAACACTGAATGTTAAAACAGGAACGGTATTTCTAGATCAGTTTGGAGATGTTTCAGTTCATTGTTGGCTGGCTCCGAGGCAGCATGCATGGCAGAGGGGCATTATAGAGAAGAAACCATGCATGGCAGGCAGAAGGTAGCACAGCAGGGAAGTAGCGAAGAAGCGATGAACAGCAGAAGCAGTAAGCAGCGGGCACGCTTTTCCCTTCCATATCATGTGTTCTTTGATTGGTGTTGCCCATATGTGAAGTGGGTCACCCTTAATCCCAGCGTCACACAGTCTATATACAGTCACCTCCAAAAAGCATCACATGTGACTACATGGGGCTTTGGGGGAACATGTAGATACAAGCCATAAGATACCTGTAATCACAGCTTCCTCAGGGATTAAGGTAGGAGGATGGCAAGTTTGATGTCAGTCTGGGCAATTAAGAAAGATATCTTAAAATTTAAAAATTTTTAAAAAGGTTAGGAATGTATCTCAGTGGTAACTGGGTTCCCCAGTCCCAGTAAGGCTAACTAATTAATTAATTAAAGAAAATGTTTCTTGGGATTTAATTCAGTGATAGTGTGCTTGCCTAGCATGCACGTGACCTTGAATTCAATCTACAGTACCATAAAAAAGAAAAAGAAAAAGTGAAACTGTTAAAGAAATGAAACAACTTTCCTGATCTTATAGCTAGTGTATTCTAGAACAGAATTCCATTTATCAAGGTTTTTCAAACCCCCACCCAATTTCCCTTTTTACTGACATCTTAAAGTGGTGTGTTTTGTTTCAATTAATGAGTTAGTATTGACACATTATTAGTAAGTAAAACCCACATTTTATTCATATTTCCTCAGCTTTTACCTAATATCCTTTTTTTGTTCCAGGATCTCATTTAGAATACTATAGTACATTTAGTCACCCTGACTCATTTTAACTTGTTACGTCTCCAAGATACAATTTACAAATGAGATCTCATTGACAACTTTTTGCTAGATGTGAATTTTGGGGGAAAATATTCACCCTAGTAAAAATCATGTTTGTTATTAGTATAGCCACCACTAGTATAGCCATCTTTAAGTTAGTTTAAATGATATATATTTGTTTGTATTTTATTGCTTTTTCTCTTGTTTTCCTGGCAATGAAACTAAAGGCTATATTCAGGCTAGGTGAGTGTGCCATGACTAAGATAAATCCTCAGCCATCCACATTACTACTTTTTCAACCTATCCATGCTTATGAACACTAAAAGTGTCTCTTGTAGACACATATAGCAGGACTACATTTTTGTTTTTATTTCATCCATTCTGTCAATTTCATTAATATAATTGGAGTTTTTGATCCATATTCATTTAATATAATTATTGACAATGTAAGATATACAAGTGCCATTTATTTTCTGTTTTTGCTTTTTTCCCCTCCATACTCCTCCATTAATGGCTTTTTCATGTATCAAGTATTTTCTTTTCTTTTTTTTTTGGTGGAACCAGGGATTGAACTTAGACCCTTGCGCTTGCTAGGGAAGCACTTATTCCACTGAGCCATCTCCCTGGCCCCTGTATCAAGTATTTTCTAGAGTACCATTTTCATTCTGTTTTTTAAACTTTTTTATTAATATATGTTTTCAGTATGTAATGATTCATTCATTGTGAGGAGTAGGTACATGTACATAATACATAGTGATTCTTTTGTCATCCCCTTCCCTGCCTTCCTGTACCTTCTCTTTCCATGAGCCAAAATAAGCCACTCCCCCCTTCTTCCTCCTCCTCCTCCTTCTTCTTCTGTATTTTTTTAGTAAGTGTCTACAGGGTCTCACTATGTAGATTGGACTCGTAGTGATCCACCTGTGTTCAGCCTCCTAAGAGTTAGTATTACAAGTGCGCCCCACCACACCCAATCTCAATCACCATCTCACGCACCCCGGGGGCGGGGCTGGCACAGCACTCTTCTTCTTTTGTACTGGGGATCAAAATTGGGACCTTGCACTTGCCAGACAGGTACATATGCTGCTAAGCTGTGTCCCCTCTTTCTATATTTTAGTCACTTTCCCACTTTCAAAAGATCTGGCTCCTTATTTCTTATTGTATTTTATTTTGTTCTTTGATTTATTTATACTTTGGTTTTCTCTTATGAAAGAAACCATGTGACATTTGCTTGTGTGTCTGACTTATCTCCCTTGACATTATGGTCTCAATGTGTATTCTATTTTTTAACAAATGACTCAAATTTATCCTTCTTTATGACAGAGTATTATCCCATTGAACATAAATGCCACATTTTCTTCAACTACTCATCTGTTGATGGGTATGTAAACCACTTCCAAAACTTGGCTGATATGAATTGTGCTGTTATAAACATGGGTATCATGCATCATTGTAACATGATGTGTTTAGCTCTTACAAGAAGATACCGAAAAGGGAAATATGTGGGCTAAGTGGAATTTCTACTTCAGGTTTTTCAGGAATCTCCTTACTGATTTACATGATAATTGTAGTAGTTTACATCTTCACCAACAATATAGAAGGGTTTCTTTTTTCTCCAAAGCCTTGCAGACATTTGTTATTATTTGATTTTTTAA
>NW_004524693.1:1174337-1177846 GCF_000260255.1 Octodon degus
ACATGACGGCAGTCGGAAGAGAGCCTGATGATGCTTCCTCCGCGGTGTCCACCAGCAGAAAGGAATCAAAAAATGTATTTAGTACAGAGTCTGCAAGGTCTCACTATACAGATTGGGCTCATAGTGATCCTCCTGTTTTCAGCCTCCGAAGTGCTGGGATTATAGGCATGTACCACCATACCCAATCTCAGTCACTGTTTCAGCATGTCCTGGGGGTGGGGCTGGCACAGCACATTGGAGATCGAACCCTGGTCCTAGAGTCTGCCTAAGCAGGTGTTTTAATCTGCTGAGCTATCTGGCTGGCCCATTATTTGATTTCTTGATAATAACCATTCTGGACTAATATGGAATCTCAGTGTTTTTTTAACTTGCATTTCTGTAATGCCCAGAGATATTTCACACTTTTTCATGTATTTATTAGCCATTTGTACTTTTTCTGAGAAGTGTCCATTTTATTTGCAGTTTTTTTTTTTTTTGGCTGGGTCTTTTATTTTGGGTGGTTCTAATATTTTTGAGTTCCTTATATATTCTAGATACTAGCCCTCTGAGGAAAAGCTGGCAAATTTTTTCCTCATTCTGTAGGTTGTCTCTTCACTGTGTCATTTATGTCCTTTTCTACCCGGGGATCAATGTCAGGACTCTGTGCTTGCCAGGTAGCACTTATGCTGCTGAGCTATCTCCGTGGTTCTTTATGTCTTTTTCTGTGAATGTTTTTAGTTGCTATGATGTCATGATGTTTATGTCATTTCTTGTGCAATTGGGAGTCTACTAGACAGTCCTTGCCTTTACCTATGTCTTTACGAGTTTTACTTATTCTATCTTCTAGAAGGTTAAGTGTTTCTGTTTTAATATTTAGATCTTTCATCCATTTTGAGTTTAGTTTACCATCAAGAGAGATGTGAATTAAGATTTAACCATCTCATGTGGGTAGAACAATTTTAGACTTATAGAAAAATTTCTAATTTGGTACAGTGTTCTTAATATACTGATACCCAGTTTCCTCTATTATTAACTTCTTATTCTTTTTTTTTAAGTTGAGAAGGGCCAGCCAAATAGCTCAGTGGATTAAAACACTTGCTTAGGCAGACATAAGGGCTGGGGTTTGAACCACAGACCTGCCATGCTGGCCCTGCCCCTGGGATGTGCTGAGACGGCAACTGAGACTGAGTGTGGTGGTGCACGCCTGTAATCCTAGCACTTGGGAGGCTGAAAACAGGTGGATTACTGTGAGTCTGATCTAGTAGTGAGACCATGAACACCCTGTGGATTCTTCCCTAAAATAAAAAAAATTTAAAAAATAATAAAAAAGTTGAGAAGGATTTTTTTTGGCAGGCTCAGGCTGCCTTAAGGGCAGGTCTGGTAAGTCATGTGGAGCTGGGGATCGAACTGCAGTATCTTGAAAATCAGTATCAGTTACTGATTTTTGTGTGTTGATTTTTTTATCTAGCTACATTGTGGAACTCAGTTAAACTTTGCATTTTTGGGGTAAAGTTTTTTGGGTCTTCTGTATAAAGGGTCATGTTTGCAAATAATGATAAAATGTCTTCTTAAAAATAATAATTAGGTGAGATCAGTTCATATTTGGGAATATTGTAACTTGGGGACCATATTAATTCTCCTTAAATGTAAGAAAATCAATTCTTTTATGATAATGTTGCAATAATTTCTCTTCTCTTCTTTCTTTTCTTCTTTTCTCAGTTTCTGTCTTTACAATAAAAATTTTAAATAGCAAGTTTTAAATCCAGAATTGTTAGGAATACTTGCTAATACTGGAATACATATATTATACCTTTAGAACACTGTCTTCCTGGTGTCAAGCATATAAGAAATAAAACCATTAAGTAGAATACTGATATAAAGTGTAAACTACTCCTTATGACAAAGATTTATAACTTCTCCACTTCCTATATTTGAATGTAACCATCTATTAATTAGAATATTTACTTCAATCTGTACAGTTATTATTATTATTATTATTATTATTATTATTATTATTATTATTGCTCTAAAACCTATTTCAGGAGCCAGGGAGATAGCTTAGTAGAATAAGCGCTTGCCTGGCAAGCACAAGGACCTGCTTTCAATCCCCAGTTCACCAATAAATACATAAAACCTATTTCATTACTCTCCTATATCAAAATAAATTTTTTTTCTTTGCCTTTTCTTCCTGAGGTGGGTAGTCAAGCTTGAGGCACTGGAATGTTAGAGAGTGTGATTAAGAGAGAAGATAGAATATTTATCCTCCCCTCTCTACTTCTCTAGCATTTTTAGCATGGCTAATTCTCCTGGCTGGCTTCACCTTCCACTGAATAGTCTTCTTTTCTATGGTTCCAGCTCTATGTCCTGTAATACTGTCCCTACTGTAAGGTAATAGCTCCTTATCCTTTATCACTCCTTCATAAGAATGAGCATGGATTTCTATCATTGCTAATTTCTGAGTTTTCTCACTTTTTCCTATTTAGCTTCTCAGGACAACTATCTTGTAACAAACAAAAGCTATATGTTGTGACATTTCTTCTGGGACAAGATGCTTGATATATACAATTTTAAGGGGGAAAGACCTATAAATGTTGGCTGGCTCCAAGGTAAAAACCATGGAATAAGGGCAAACAGAGGAAAGCTGCTCACTTTGTAGCCATCAAAAAGCAGAGAGGGAAGAGACAGAAAGACATGTAGCGGATATGAACATATCTTTCCAGGTTACACCCCAAGTGATCTCCTTCCTCAAACCAGGTGCCACATCCTCTAAGTCTCATTCAGCTGTGAAGTGATCAAAGGATTAATCCACTGATAATGTTAATGCTTTCATAGCCCAATAATCTTCCCAAATTCCCACCTCTGAATATATGAGCTTTGAGGGAACTTTTTTTTTTATTCTAAAACATAACACTTTTCTTTGAAACCCTGGTGGAAGCTTCCATGACTCCATAACTTCTACATTCTGCATGCCTACAAAAACTAATGATGAGATCAGGGCCTTCAGGTCTCAGTTACCTCACTATGTACCACCTCTCCACATTCCAGCATTGGGGATTAGCTTTTAATATACAAGTCTTTGCAGAACACTTTGCATTTAAACTCTAACAGTTCTGTATTGTACTCCCTTTGTTTGGAGATAATAAACATCCATTTTTCTGTGGTGGGTGTTGGCTAGTCAGAAACATTGACTCTTTCTTGATGCTACACAAATAATGAAAGATTCTTTTTTTTTTTTAATGTATTGAGTAAGGGTCTACAGGGTCTATAGGGTCCCACTGCGGAGATAGGACTCATAGCGAGTCTCCTGTTTCCAGCCTCCCAAGCACTGGGATTACAGGCATGTGCCACCATGTCCAGTCTCAATTGTGGTCTCAGTGCACCATGGGGGCAAAGCCGGCACAGCAGGCTAGGGGATTGAACCCCGGCCACTGCACTCTGCTTAAGTAGGCACTTTAGTCCACTGAGCTATGTGGCTGGCCCAATAATGAAAGATTATGTGCAACTGTAGTTGTTAGAAAAAAATGAGACTC
>NW_004524693.1:1178792-1184904 GCF_000260255.1 Octodon degus
AAATAAATAAATAAATAAATAAAATAATGCAAATTAAAAGAACACCCCAGTTCAATCCTATTCCAGAAAGAATGGCTGCCATTAAAAAATCAAATAATAACAAGTTCCGGAAAGATTGCAGGAAAGAAAAATGCCCTTCTAAATTCATGGTAGAAATGCAAACTTGAACAACCATTGTGGAAAATAGTATGGAGACTGAACAAAACTAGAAATTCCACTTCACCCAGCTATTCCCCTTCTAGTTATATTACTGAAAGAATGAAAGACATTTGGCCATACTCCCAAAATGGTAATACAGACTCAGTGCAATCCCAATTAAAAT
This sequence comes from Octodon degus, assembly GCF_000260255.1. NCBI lineage: Eukaryota > Metazoa > Chordata > Mammalia > Rodentia > Octodontidae > Octodon > Octodon degus. Next base: position 1,179,115 of record NW_004524693.1, read on the forward strand.
ATTATTAGTATACCTCATAGATCTAGAGAAAATATTCCTAAAATTCATCTGGAACCAGAAGAGACCTAGAATATAAAAAGCAATCCTGGGAAATAAAAGAAAGGGAGGAGGAATCACAATCCCTGACCCAAAATTATACTACAAAGTTACTGTGATAAAATTAGCATGTTGCTGGCATAAAAACAGATCTGAGTATCAATGGAACAAATTAGAAGATGTAGACACAACTATAAACACACTCATCCATGTTGTCTTTGACAAAGAAGACAAACATGTACATTGAAAGAAAGATAGCCTCTTTAATAAATGGTTCTGGAAAAAACTGGTTTTCCACATGCTGAAGGCTAAAATTAGACCCATGTCTACCACCATGCACAAAACTACAGTCAAAATTAATCAAAGATTCAAACATTAAAACAGAAACAGTAAATCTCCTGGAGGAAGATGCAGGTAGAAATCTTAAAGACATAAGGGTAGGTAGAGAGTTCATGAACAAAAACCAAACTACAGGCAAATATTTCAAAGAATCAACTGAGATCTCATCTATTTGAAAAGTTTCTGGACTTCAAAGCAAGTTTCCAAGAGTAAAAAGAAAACGAACACACTGGGAAAAAATTATAGCCCACTGTCCCTTTGACAAAGGCCTTCTTTCTAGAATGCATAATGCCTGGTGACATAGCTCAGTTGCTAAGTGCAGAGCTGGATTCAATCCCCTGAACCACATGCCATGCCAGTCCTGCCCTCTGGACACCCTAAATCAGCCACAGAGACCAGGCATGGTGGTGCATGCCTATAATCCCAGTTCTGGGGAGGTTGAAAACAGGAGGAGCATGATGAGTCTGAGGTGTATAGTGAGACCCTGTACCAAATACATAAAAAAAGAAAATCTAGAATGTATAAAAAAATTTTAAAAATAAGATCCCTAAAATTAAAAAAATCCCATCCAAAAATGGGCATCTGTGATGAATATACACTTTTAAGATGAAGAAATACAAATGGCAAGTAAATATATGAAAAAATGTTCAATGTCATTAGTCATTTGAGAAATGCTAGTTAGAACAACACTGAGATTCTATTCACCACAGGAAGAATGGTTATAATTAAGAGGTCAACCAATAACAAATGCTGGAGGGAAAAAAGAACCCTTCTGCACCTGTGGTGGTGATGCAGATTGGTATAATCACTATAGAAATAAGTGTAGAGTTCCCTTCAAAAGCTAGAATTGGAGGTCTATTGAACCCAGTTATTCCCCTCCTGGATATTTTTTTTTAAGAAAAACTGAAAACATCATACCACAGTGATTTATATACACACATATTTGTAGCTGTGCAATTTGTCATAGCTAAATCTTGGAAGCAAACCAAATACTCATCAACTAAGGAATAGATAAAGAAGATGTTGTATTTTTACCCAATGGAGTATTATTCAACTATAAAAAGGATAACTTTTCTGGGTTTTTGGTAAATGGATACAACTACAGACAATACTCTTAAATGAAATAAATCAGACCCACATGTGGAAACATCTTATTGTCTCCCTAGTGTAAAAACCTGAAATAGTAAATAAAATCTGAAGGGTACAAAAGATACTGTAAAAAGAGAATGAATCTGTCCAAAAGGTAGGAATTACTCAGTTGAAGAGAAGGACAGAAGAATGTGGGGGGAATTGATCTATATATCTTATGCATGTAAGCAGGGGGGCGGGTGTTGGAGAACTGTCCTGTGGATTTCTGCTGGTCTATGGAATGGAGCAGTTAGTGCTTAATAGTTTTGTCATCTTTTTCATTTTTCCTCTTTATTCTTTATTTTATTGAGAAACAAATATCAATGAGACAGTTTCAAAACTGATTAATAGGACAGTTTCAATAATTAATACACTGTACATTGTTATCTTCTTAGTGGTTGTCTATAGTACAAGATGCAGACAGAATATCCTGTCCAAACACTTTTAGTACAAATCTTTCTTCTCATTGAATTAAGTTAAAGTAGCTGTATATCTATCCTAACTACTCTGCATATACAGATACAAAATGGTCCTTCTTTTGTATTGCCTTTTTTTGTTTAGTCCTATCAGAAATGAGTATTCTATTGGCATCTAAATACTATAGGTGCATGAATTCAGCAAAACAATCCAACACAGTCTAGCAGTCCACAATAATAGTGGGTTATCTGCAGAAGTTGTTGACTTGAGCATTTCATAGCTCAGCATAGTAATATGGCTTTACTTCATATACCTCATTTTTATACTTTTCTGCTGGATGATTAAGACCAAGATAAAGCAAGACCTATATAACAAGAAATGTAACTTTTGTATCTGATGTCTGTCAAGTTCCCTCAGGATTTATCCTGTAACTCTGTACTATAGTTTGCAGATCCTTTGTCAGTGTTAGCCATATGGATGAGTCATGGCCATTGCTTGACCACTTTGCTCTCTGTGAAAGCCTGAGAGAATGTTTTCTCTCCAGGTGACTCTCCTTAGGCACACTCTGTGTCGTTGACCACATTGCTCTGTGGCCCTATAATCTTCTTGATAAGAAAATTTGAGACACACCTGAGTTACAGGATGTTACAGTATAGGTTCTCCTATGTCCTGAGTCTTCACTGGCCTTGAAAGGCTAGGGCCAAAATGCTGGCTGACCTTGTAGCCCTTCTAGTTCTCTAATTTTTGGTCTCCAAACTTAGGTTGTTAACCCTCCAGAAGAGAAACTTATTATTACCCAACATCTTATGCAGTTGGGTTTAACTTCACTATCTGTCTGAATATCAAACATCTTAGCCATAACATGGAACAGGTATTTTCCCTCAAGTATTGATATGTTAAATACATAGTCCCAAGGGTCTACGTGTCACAGGCTTTGTCTCTCCCTATAGAATATGGAGATAAAAATTTAAAAAATTAAAAATATTTAAAGAATATGAATCAACAGTTACATATTTTTACACAGAAATTTAGAAATCTAACCATATACAGCATTGTAGCAGGACAGTCCTGTGACATTTTTCCTCTTTGTTCTTAATTTCCTATAACTTTTTTCTTTCTTTTTCCAATTTTGCACACATATATCTGGCAATCTGAACATCTAAGTTGAAGAGAACACTATGCAATACAACAAATACTGTTGAGTTCATATTATTTTGCTTAGTGAAATTCTGTATCATGTCTAATTTTGCATTACTATGTTGTGTTCTCTTTGGAAAGAGTGCAAGACATCACATTTTAGTGCTACATGCATACCCATAAGAGCTGAATCTTAGAAATGGCTTTTATGCCATCAACAGATGAAGGAATAAAGAAACTGTGGCATTTATGCACAATGGAGTACTATTCTGCTATAAAGAAAGATAAAGGAGTCATTTGTGGAACAATGAATGCACCTTGAAACTATGGTATTAAGTCAAATAAATCAGACACTTAAATACCATATGGATATGAGAAAATCAAAATATAAATATAAATAAAGAGCAAAATAAAACATAAATAATAGGCAAAAAGAAACCTTTTGCAAAAATCAAAGAGACAAAGAGATGGAGGAAAGGGGAAAGGGAAGAGAACAATGGGAGTTGAAAAGAACTGAGCTGTGTTATGTACATGTACCAATTCCCCACAAGAAATGTGATCACTTTGTACTGCAAACATGTAGTTATGAAAAATAAACACTGAAAATAAAAATATTTGTCTTTTCTGTATATGAGGCTGTGTGCATAGTTCTATACTTATGTACCTAAAAATGTTCCCATCAAATGGTTGATTCCTTCACTTCTGAGCCAAGTGTTCCTTATCTTGATAAAATGCAGGTGTATGCACTCACTTAATCAGAATTGAATGGAATTATTCTTGGAATTATTCTCCACCTTCACACTTGATATTCCAACTATCAAAAATACTATGGGACCCTCTTGCAAAATATATTCTAAATGGAATCATTACTATCGAACTGTCACTGAACCCTGAACTGTCATCCTTGTTTCTATTTTGCCTCTTCATATTTACTCAACACAGAAAAGTTTTATCATTACAAATCATTTCTTATCATTTCATTGTTAAAAAAAATCTTCATATCCTGGTTCCTTACACAATCAGAGAAGGCACTGGTTACTTCCTTGTACTTTGCCTTGTTCACTCCAAAGGATTCCCACTGGTCTTTATGTCATTGGTCAGATAAACTAAACGTGTTCAGTGTTAGAGACTTTTGTCTCCTGTGGCTGAGACACTGCTCTCAAAATACATGCAGATGGCCTACTGCCTGCCTTCTTTAAGTCTGTGCTTGAAGATGACATGTCAAAGAGAACTTTCCTGACCACTCCACCTACACAGCAGGACGGTCATTTGTTTTGTACCTGTCTCTGTTACTCTTCTCTTGTTGCTGGGATAAAAGCCTGGCATTCAAAATGAAAGAAGGAAAGATTTATTTAGCTCACAATTAATGGAGGTTTCTGTCCATACTTAGTGGGCTCCAAGGCTGAGTGTTACATGGCAGAGGACAGCCATTCATGGTGGTGGCAAAGAGCAGAGAGCAAAGGGAGTGTACCGGCAACAATGGCAAAAGAGAGCAAGTCTGTCTCCCTTATGCTGCACTCAGGCTATCTGCTCCAGGCTGGGTATAGTACTCACACCCATAATCCCAGCAGCACTCACATCCATAATCCCAGTGGATCATGAATTTAATCACAAAGTCTAGAAGTCCACCCCATGACTGCATGAGGCTTTGGGGGGACAACTAGACACAAACCATAACAGTACCTCTGTCTTTTGCACTAGAATGAAAGACCTCTGAGGGGAGGGGCTCTTTTATTCTATATCTTATGCATTTAATACATGTAAATTAATATGAATGAGTAACAGAAAGAATATCCATGACAGTGTTGACAGATTATGTAGAATGTGGGGGCAGATGTGGCTTAAGAACAATTTCTATGTTGCGGTGACTAAAATGAGGACTCAGAGACTAGACCACTTCAATCAGAAGGCAATTCATTACAGGGCTATTGCCTTCCTTACAAGGCATAATATTTCCTAGTAATTTCTTTCCATTTCTCTTAAAGTATAGTAGAATGCTGTTGGTCAGAAGTTGAGGGGTCCCAAGGGTCTACGTGTCACAGGCTTTGTCTACAGTGTGGTGCTATTGGGAGGTTGTAGATCACTGGGAAGTAGGGATTGCTGACAAATACTCAGGTCACTAGGGAGTGGCTTTAGCAGGTTGCTCTCATGGCAGGCCTTGGAAGTTCTCAATAGAGCATTGATAGGAAGTCCTGAGTTTGGCCCTACCCAATTCTCTCTGCTCCTAGTTGGAGAGGTAATTTACTCTCTTGCCTCTGCATTTGCAGCTGTTGTTATTACCTGAACCATGAGGAACAAGAACAGAGTTGAAACCACAGAGCCTGCATTATGCCATTTGGACTTGTGGCCTTCAAAACTGTGAGCTAAGTAACTCTTAATGGCTTCATGTGCTTTGTTATAATAACACAAAACTGACTAGTGTTCACAATAATTAAACTCCATTTCTATCTATGATATTTCAGAGGTTTTGTTTTGTTTTGTTTGCCTTTTGGTAGGTTGGGGACTGAGCTGCATATTCGTCACACTGAGCTGCAACATGAGCCTTATTTATTTATTTATAGTGTGAGACAGAGTCTCAGACTGGGCTTGAACCTGCAACTTTCGTGCCTGAGCCCCCGCAGAGTGTTTGGATTGTACATGTGTACCACCACTCCTGATTATCGGAGGTGCTTTTTTTTTTTTTAATTTTATTTATTTATTTATTTGTGTGTGTGTGTGTGTGTGTGTGTGTGG
>NW_004524693.1:1186586-1189353 GCF_000260255.1 Octodon degus
AGGTGACAGGCCTCATTGCTCAGGTAAAACTGATTAAATTCATTTAATGAATTTTAAATTCATTAATCAATTCATTAATTGATGAATTTATTAAATACACTGGTAACAACTTTTAGTTTGTTTTGTTAAAGATAATCCAAATGGGAAAGTGAGTCACATAGCAAGCAGGCATGAAAATGAAGCATGAATTTATCCAGTAGCTGGTAGTGGCTGAATAAGTGACTCTTCCTGGCTTCCTCTAGGTGTTGATCAATCCCAGACACATATCTTTAGGAAGGTAAACTTTTGTTCCATATTGATTCTTTAGGTTTGGCCCACTGCAGGGGCATCCATCTCTCTCAGAGTTGCAAAGTATATTGTCTTACATCTTGTCTCCTTGAGGGCCTAGCCCTATCTGACTGCCTATAATATTTCTATCTAAATTCAGCTGCCTACAACAACAAGAATAGAACCACCAGCATTCAAAAGCAGCTTTGTCGACTAGGCAACAAAACACTCTACACCATGTGTCTCTGTTGTCCATCAGTGAATACACTGGTAGTAACTTTTAGTTCATTTTGTTTTATTAAAGATAATACAAAATAGTAGAAACAATAATAATAACAACAACAACAACAGCAAAAAACCATTAGAAACATTCAGAATTTCACTGAACAAAATAGTAGGAATTCAACAGTGGTTGTTGTATAGCATAATGTTGTCTTCAAATTAGTGGTTTAATTACCAGATATAAGTATGTAAAATTGAATTTAAAGTGTTATAAGAAATTAACTGCTCCTTTCAATAGGTCTCCATTTGACAGTGGAGTCATTTCTTGTTCCTGGCTATTATGAATGAAGTTTCTATGAACATTCATATATCAGTTTTGAGAGGTTTTCTTAGTTTTTCTTTACTCACGTTCTTGCCATATATTCTTTGCCAGTCTTGAACTCACTAGTCCAGGTTGAGTTGAGTTTGTAATCTTCCTGTCCAATTGCTGAACACAGAAAAGGCCGTGGCTGGCAACTAGTCATTCTCTGGAGGCCCATCAGTAAACCTACCAGGATCTTTTGAAAATATTAGGTTGTTCGGGAGCTGGGGAGATAGATCAGTGGAATAAGTGCTTGCCTGGCAATCACAAGCTCCTCAGTTTGATCACTGGTACCGCCAAAAAAAAAAAGAAAAAAAGAAAAAAGAAAATATTAGGTTGCTAGCCTCTGGGAGAGTTCCTGAGTACTGTTTTACGACTGTAAGGAAGATGTTAGGGACTGTGCCCAGTATGACTGTTTTTATTTAAAAAGGGAGAGAGATTCATATCTGCAAGGGCCTGGTAGAGATCTGAGAACAAGAACATCAAAATAGTATGAACATTTTCTTCTTTGGGGGCTATGCCCAGTACCAAAGTTTCTAGGCTTTTCCAGAGATAGTCACAAAAGCATAAATAGAGGGATTTCAGTTTGCAATCTATACTTTGAGCAGAAATGACTTAACTGCAAGATAGTATTATAGTTTAGGCAAACCTTTTTTTTTTTTTTTTTTTTTTTTTAGTGGTGGTGGTGGTGGTACCAGGGAATCAAGCTCAGGACCCTGTGCTTTCCAGGCAGGCCCTGTGCTGCTGAGCCATATCCCCAACCACAGTAATGTAGTTCAAATGGCCATTCTATACCCATCTCTCACTATTTCCTACTTCATACTGGGCACAAACTATAATGCGATAGCAGATAAGTTGGTCTTTTTTCAGACTGATGGGATCAAATTGCTCCCAGTGTGGAAGGATACACCATAAGAGCGAGCTCACTGAGATCTGTAGGGTGTTTCTTATCAGGATGTTTACCTTGACTCATCTTGAGGTCTACAGAGAGAGCGAACTGGCCTGGGGTCCTTCAGATGAAGTCACATGCAGAAGAAGGCAGATGTTTGCCTTGACTCATCTTGAGGTCTACAGAGAGAGCGAACTGGCCTGGGGTCCTTCAGATGAAGTCACATGCAGAAGAAGACAGACAGTGAATTCACATAGTAGTGCTTGTGAGACTGCAGCACTAGACAGAGGTGTCTATGCAGAGATGGCCACACTGGTGCCTTCTGAGGGAAGTGCGCTGGGGGCTCCTTCAGCCCTACAACTCTCTATGCCAGTGATAGCCAACCTTTTAGAGCTGTCAATGACAGCAAACAGCCTGCTGCAGCATGAGTGCTGTCGTTGTCACCACTGCTCTATACTGTGATCCTCTCGCTTCTCAGAGAGAAGGGAGGATCCAAGCTCCATGCTCTCCCAGAAACTCCTAGAAGATCAGGGTTGACCCCCATTTCCCAGGAACTTCTTTAGCCACTTAAAAAAAGGCTAAGTTCAGAGTGGTGCCCCCAAGGACTCCCCTGACCACCTGGGAAACAGTATCTTTTACACTCCTGGCAGTGCTTTGGTACCTTAAGACAGTAGAAGTAGAAATCTCCTTTTGCATTTGAGTGGAGGAAAAAGAAAAACTTATTAAGATGTAATTATCTGAATTTTTGAAAGAAGAAAGCAATCGAACCCTCCTACTATCGTTGCTCCTTTGAGCTGACTGTTATTGTATCTTAATAAAGCTTCAGATATGTTTTTGTAAACTTCCCAATCCTGAAACAACCTGGGTGCATCAGGAAGTTGGTATTTATTTATTTATTTATTTATTTATTGTGGTAACGGGGATTGAACTCAGGACCTTGCGCTTGCCAGGCAAGTGAATATTCTACTGAGTTATCTCCCCAGCCCTACCCAGGTATTTAGACCTTTTCATTTGCCACCATCTCCTCT
>NW_004524693.1:1216177-1252048 GCF_000260255.1 Octodon degus
TTATCAGACCCAAAAGCTACAACTCTTGTTGCATAGGTCCTGCTTTACCTTGGTCTTAACCATCCAGCAGAAAAGTATAAAAACAAAGTGTAAGATGTAAAGCCATGCTGTTATGTTGAGCTATAGGGGACTCAGGTCAACAATTTCTGACACTGCCAATCAAGCGGAATATCCAATACTATTATGGACTATTGGGCCCTTTTAGAATATTTTTCTGAGTTAACACAACTATAATATTCAAATGATGGAACTAAACAAAAAAGGGGATACAGCTGAATGTCCATCTTGTATCTGTGTATTCAAAGTGGTTAGGATAGATATATAGTTACGTTCTCTTAAGGAATAGAGTGATCTGTTCTAATGGTGTTTATAAATAGGATATCATGTCTGCATCTTGTACAGCAATTAATCACTAGAAAGAATTTATGCAACGTGTTATTTATTGAAACTGTCCTACCAATTTGATTTGAAACTGTCTCATTGCTAGTTGTTTCTCAATGAAATTATGGGAACTAAAAAGAAATGCTGAAGAGGAATAAGCCCTGTGAAGGGAAGAAAAGATGTGCTCTGTACACAGGCCAAGCAATTGTAAGAGCAGGCCGTGGTGATAAAGTCAATGATCGTCATATTGTTCTATCTTCTTTTGATGTCAGAACCATGCAAGGGTTTGACGCTATTCTGTGCATGAATTCTGGTTGTGAATTTAGTTTTCACTCTCTGTGATTGATGAGTCATGACTGATTGTTCGGCCAGTTTGCCATGCTCTAATCTCCTACCTCAAGAAAACTTGTTAAAGGTAATCTGTAAGTATTAATCACATCTGCAAAAATATCTTTACACCAACATTTAATGGTGGACCAAACAAGCCCTGTAGCCTAGCCAATTTGACATACAAAATGAACCATCAAAACACATTAAAGACTGTGGAGTCATTTCTTGTTCCTGGCTATTATGAACAAAGTTTCTATGTACAATCATATACTACCTTTGGGGGGTGGTTCTTAGTTTTTCTTTAGTTAGGTTCTTGCTATGGTTTCTTTGTCAGTCTTGAGTTCACTAGTCCAGGTTGAGCTAGATTTTGTAATTTTCCTGCTTCAACTTCCCAGAGGGCTGGCCAAATAGCTCAGAGGATTAAAGTGCCTGTAAGCAGGCACAGGGGCAGGGGATTCAATCACTGGGCCAGCAGTGCTGACCCCGCCCCCAGGGGCTCGCTGAGATGGCAATTGAGACTGGGCATGGTGGCTCGCACCTGTAATCCCAGCTCTTGGGAGGCTGTAAACAGGAGAATCACTATGAGTCTAATCTAGTAGTGGGACCCTGAACACCCTGTAGACCCTTCCCTAAAATACAGAAAAAAAACCCAAAAAATTCCCGGAGTGCTGGGATTATAGGCATGTGCCATCAAGGCTGGCCATTCACATATTGCTATTTGCATAAATTTAAGCCATTGTTGTGTTTATGTGGTAGTTTAGAGTTTAGTTTTATAAGAACCTGTCAAAGTATTTTCCAAGTGGTTACCCCATTTTAAATCTCCAATGATAATTCATTAGTCAACAGTTTTCCACATTCTCATTGACATTTAGTATTATCACTATTTTCAATTTTAGCCATTTTAAAGACATGTAGTGATACCAGTAGTTTTATTTGTACAAAGACTTGAACATATTTTCATGTGTTCCATACACACACACACATATATATATATATATATATATATATATATATATATATTTGTATTTAGTACAAGATCTCACTACATAGATCGGACTCATAGTGATTCTTCTGTTTTCAGCTTCCCAAACACTGGGATTACAGGTGTACGCCACCACTCCCAATCTCAGTTGCCATCTCAGTGTGCCATGGGGGTGGCGCTGGCATGGTGTGTGGTGCTGGGGATTGAACCCTGGTCCCTGCACTTTAGAGGACTTTGAGTTTTGGAGACCTGATTTTATTTTATTTTTGTTCTTTATATGTTCTAGATAGAAGTCTTTTGTCTGAAGGACAGTCTGATATAGTTTTTTTTTTCCAATTCATGTGTTTTCTTTTCACTCTGCTGGTCTTTTTTTTTTTTTTTTTTTTCCAGAACTGGGGATTGAACTCAGGCCCTTGCGCTTGCCAGGGAAACGCTTATTCTACTGAACCATCTCCCCAGCCATTCCAGGTATTTTTAAAAATTTTTATTTATTTTTGTGGTACTGGGGATTGAATTCAGGATCCTGCACTTGCCAGGCAAGTGCTTATTCTACTGAGCTATCTCCCCTTAGACCGTTTTCTGTGTACCTATTCAGCTGGTTATCCATTTGTCGCATTAAACTTGAATGGAGTGTTTCTCTGAGTTCTGTGATTCATTAGAGCAAGTTATAAAACCTGAGGAGGAGGTTATAGGAAACCTCAGTTGTAATGAAGTTGGACAGCGGTGTGGTTCTAATTTTTTCAAATACCCACAAAAGGCACCAGCCTGTGGTACTGCTCGCAGGTGGGGCCCAGTGGGAAGAAGTAAAATCATTAGGAATATGTTCTTGGAGGGGATAATGAGATCCTGGAACTTCCCTTTCTCTCCTCCTTTGCTTCCAGGCTGCCACGAGAAGAGCAATTTTGCTCCACTTCGCATTCCATGCCATCATGTTCTGCTTTCCACAGCCCAAAACAACAGGAATAAGTAACCAGTGCAAAATTTTATAGAAAATCACCATCAAGATAAGGCTGTAGTAGTGTGAGTGATGAACTTGTTTAACAGCAATGCAATGTCATATTTCTGCAAAATCTTTAAAAGGAAGCAAAAACAGGTGTCTTTGGATAGGTTATTTATTTACTTACTTATTTGGTGGTACCAGGGATCAAACTCAGAACCTTATGCCTGCCAGGCAAGCAGTTATTCCACTGAGCTATCTCCCTGGCCTGGATATGTTTGCTATTAAAGCTGCAAAAAGAAAAAGATTCCACTGAAACAATACATAGCAGTGATTCCATTAAGGATAGTTCTGTTGGGCAACTTGTAACACCCAGCTGAACTGAATTAGCATGGTGCTGGGGGTAGGGGGCCCACCTGAGGATTGTTGCCAGCAGCGTAAGAGGCAGAATGGAGAGGAGCTTATCACACTGGCTTTCCTAATATGAATTCAGCTGTTCTCACTGGCAGACGAGCTCAGGAGCTCATTGTCACTGTTGATGGCTGTGGTATGTTGCAGTGGCCTTCTGGTTCTTACTTTGATGGTTGCTTGCTGGCTCCAGTGCAGATCCCTCAGCCTGCTGGCAAGATCCTTTATCTGGCCAGCACAGACTTTCTACCTTTCACTACTAGCCTTTGGGCCTTCCCAGCATAAATTCATGAAACAGACTTGCATGAAGCATTGTCATGGGCTCTAGGTTCCTAGCTGGACACATTCAGGACTTTGCTGTGGGTTCTAGGACCTTGGCTCGACTCTTTAGGTCTTTAGTGTGTGGACAGATTTCCTGTACTCTTCTATGTATAACTCTTTGGGTGATTATTATAAAAGAATCCTATAAATTATGTGTTCTGTATTGTTTCCTTGTAAAATCTGACTACAACAATAGTGAAAGTCATTGTACACAGTAACCTACCTTTTTCTTCTCTTTCTCTTACCAGTCACAAAAGTTTTCAAGTAAGTGCAGGTTAATTTATTTTTCTTTGTACATTGTATTTTCTTTATTGATTTTGTATTATGTCATGATATTAGAATCATTTTATATGAATATTGCGGGATTGTGAAACAAATCATTTGAGTTTCCATTATTTTTATGGGGAAGTTTGGGTTGATACACAAGTGCTTTGGATTACAAGTAGCATCTGAAGTAGAGGAGAAGGAATCTTGTAGGACTGAGCCTGTCATCTCTGCAGAGTGTGCCAACTCTAGGCATTGTTAAAAACATTATGTAAAAACAAATTGAATAGCACTGGTTTGTAGGGACACACTAAACGGAGTTGGGAGGCTGCTGTTCATCAGATCTTAAACATGTCTGCAGTTGAGCATTGGAAGTGGGTTCCAGACAGGGCTCCAGTGCGAACTGACCTTTGAACTATAGCTAGCTTCTACTGACATTTTGTGAAATGAACCCTACCCTCCAAATTACCTAGAGACTGAAACTGCTGCCAACTTCTTCCATGAGAAAACGTACCTTTTGCCAGTAACAATTAATTCCTGATTAACTGGTGAGGCACTGGCTAACTTCTCTTGTGGTTTAAAGCTATATAAACACAAGCACCATTTCATAAAGCCTCAGAGCACATTTTCAAGACTGGGTTGTCCTATACTACAATCCTAACTAACCCTAACTAGATATAATTGTCTTTGTTCTTGACTAGGTTGATTTTTACTCTCAGTCAACTGTTAGGGCCTGAGTTCAATTCCAGGTTCCTCAAAACAAAACAAAATAAACAAACCATTCAACTGTTAAATGAAATTGTTAAGCATCTAGTCAGTGTCTTCAGAGAAATGGAGAAATGTTTGGTGTGGAAAATGCAGTTATTATCAAGATTGTAGTATAAAAACAGACTGTCAAGTTGTAAAGGGCTGGCCAGATAGCTCAGCAGACTAAAGCACATGCTTAGGCATGCTCAGGGACCATGGTTCGATCCTCTGCATGCTGTGCCCGCCCTGCCTTCAGGGCACAGTGAGACTGGGACTGAAACTGGGCATGGTGGCACATGCCTATGATCCCAGTACTTGGAAGGCTGAAAACAGGAGGATCACTATGAGTCCGATCTGTGTGGTGAGACCCTGTACTAAATACATTAAAAAAAAAAAAAAAAAAGATTGTAGTAGTAGTGAATCTTTTTCTACCCAGTAAATATGTTGTTTATCATGGATGCTGTGTCACCTTTAGGATCAAAGAGCTTAATTCCTAAGTGTTAAGATGGTTGTGGGCACACAGTTCTCAGTTATGTCAATTTCTACTTAGCAGTTGCTCTGTTGAAGAAAGCAGTCTTCCGTAAGGTCAGTCATACATCTCTTTTAGGGACAGTGGAAGAGTACAGGCCTGGTCCCTTTCCTTCGACCTGGAACAACTGTGAAAGGACTATCCTAAATTCATAGCTTCTTATGGGGGTCAGCTAGTGTGACATTGTTTGTTTTGTTGTTGTTCATACCTCTTAATTGGGGGCCAGCTAGTGTGATATGGGTTTTTGTTGTTCATACCTCTTAATCATTCTCACACTAGTATTATAATCTCTGAGAATATGTACAATTAGCCAGAAAGAGTGTTTGTCCTGAATTTATAGGATTCAACTTACTTTAAGAGAAAATGAGGTAATGTGATATATCATACCCTCTAAAGGTACAGGGGAATAAATGCTTACTGCAACTGTATCACAGTCCTTCCTTCTTTACGTGCCTCATGAATGTGGATACCAAGAATAAATAGTATCCTTCTTAGTTTTTTTGTAAAAATTGAGAAGTTGAAGTCAGGGCCTTTGAGCTACATCCTTAGCCCTTTTAAACTTTTTCTTTTCTTTTCTTTCTTTCTTTTTTTTCTGAGATACAGTCTTACTAAGTTACTCAGTTGCACATACTGGGCTCTTCCTTGAGATCCTCTTCCCTGAGCTTCCCAGAGTGCTGAAGCAATAGTTAAATGATACCACACCTATCTTACATGTCAGAATTTGTACCAAAGGGAAGTCAAGCTATGTTTTAGAGCTATTTATATTTAAAATGTGTTCCAGGTTGCACAGTGTTTTAGAGCCACTAAGATGCCACCTACTCCTGTGAGTGCATAGAAATACCTTTTCTTAACATATTCATATCTGTAGGTGATGCCATAATACATGTGTAGGGAAAATACACAAGGACAAAAGGGCCTTACCCTTGGGAATTGCACTTAACTTAGTGGGAGCTGGAAAACTATGAATATGGGAAAACTACTGCTACTTGGTGACAAAAAGCATTTTTCTGTTTTTCCTCACACCATTAAGATCTGCAATACTATGAACTGAAATGCTTCAGTGTTCTCTTGCCCACCATTGGTTACACTGGCAATAGCCATTTCAGTGCTAGGACATCAAAACATTTCAGCCTCCCTCCGTTGCCTCAGTGTTGAGCATGAGACACCTGAGTTTTGGACAAAAGATGTTTCTGGCTGTAGAAGTCAATGATCCTGTTGGTTCAAGTAGATCAACCTTTGTTCATTGACCCTTTTGGTGACCAAACAACTCATGCTTGCAGAGGAATGTGATGTTGCTTTTTTCTTTTTGGGGACCCGAAGTCAGGCCAGTATCACCTAGGCTGACCTGGCACCAGGAAGGTGTACATGCTAAAAAAAAGGAAAGTGTGTTTTTTCAGCCTTGGTACACAAGAATAGAATTGCCTAGGGCTGGGGAGATAGTTCAGTAGAATGGTGGCTGTGAGGATTTTAAAAGTGTCCAAAGCCATCTGAGGTAAGGCCTAAATTAAGGTGAGTCTTCCATAGTATATTACGGAAGAGTTGGGACATGTAAGGCCCTGTTTTGACAATAGGAACAAATAACACAATACCTACAAATACTAATGCTCAGTGCATGTCTGTTGAGTGCATAGTCGCTGCTAAATGTTGGTAATAAAGACATCAACAAGACAGGCTCAGCCTTTTTGTCCTTAGAGAACTTAAGAGTCTGGTGGGAAGAAGACAGTAATAATACCTATAACAAGGAGAGCTACCACAGCCTAGCCTCAGGAAAGAAAAGAAAGACAGTTTGGGAGTAAGGGTATTATCCTTATGAGGAATTGGTACTGTTATTGTTGCTTCTCATACTTCTTAATTGTTTTTTTTTCTTTCTGTACTTGAGATTGGATCAAAGCCTTCATACTAAGCTAAATTCCCTTCCCTTTTTTCCTTTTTATTTAAGACAGGATGTTGTTAAGTTCTCCAGGCTGATCTCCAACTTACAGTTCTCCTACCTGACTCCCAGTGTTGGGATTACAGGCATGCATACCACACCCTGCTAATGTCATAGTCCTTAAGTATGTACCTTATTACTTGGGAAAAATGATAGTGGCTGGTGATATCTGCTTTTGTAATTTTATTTTATAGTGCTCTTTCTTCAAAGAAAATGAAGTAAAGGTATATATTTAGTTGTTGAAAGATTCAGGGGGTGGGGGCGAAGAAAGACACATGACATATTAGCCAACATTTAATAAATTTAATAAGTTAATAGGAAGTATCACAAAAACCTGCAGTGGATAACACACAGGAATCAAGAATAAGATAATACTTTGCAACCATTCACAAAAAGTACCATATGACAAAGAAGAATTACAGGAAATAATATAAGGCAGTCTGTTGCACGTGTCTTAAACAGATACATATATAGAATAGTACATCAAAATGATTTGTTTGACAGTAAATTCACCATGTTTACATTTATCACATGGACTTTTTAAAACATTTATAAAAGTTTGTCAATTTAACACTGAACTGTTAGATTTATATCCAAATGAGTATATTTGTTTCATACCAAACTGCACAGAACTTACGAATAGCACACAATTTGAGAATAATTACTGTGTTGGGTACTATTAAGTACTACTACTTGATGACATAAGAATTATCAACAAATGTGCTATAAGCTATTATCATTCTTCTTGTTGCTAGTGCTTTTGGAAATCCATGGCTGATACTTTACTTCTCTGTAAAACATGTGCTATGAGCTTGCCCTGATAGTTAAGAAATCAGATGTTTCCAATTTTCTCTAATACTCATAATGCTTCAGATCTGATTGTGCGGTCTTTTACAGGACTGCTGAGGGATTTTCTTCAGTCCTTTTCATACCAGCTACTCTGCCGTACATTAACACAAATCAATGGATTCATACAACATACGTGGTGTACATGCAGGACACCCTCTGTATGTGTAGAACTCATGCTAAGTGCATGCTGTGTTTCTTCAGACATTTTCATTTCATTGAGAATTAGATCGCCTCATTCAATTTCAGATAATTGTTTTAACATGCAGCTCAACTGACCTAACAGGCAGGTAGACTTTACTTTTCATGTTATATTTGGGCATGCTCAAGCAATTGGCTGGCTATTTGGCAGTGTTGTAAATCCCATAGAGACTGTATGAGTTGCCTCAAGTACAGCCGCTCTCCCACTGCCCATGTGGCAGACTATTAAATTTATCTATGCTGCGTGTTGAGAACACCGACCAAGGTTTTGACCATTTAGATTCTGTAGTCACTAAATTTAAGATACTACGAGGAACACTATGAAGTGTGTAAGTAACTGTCAGGTGTAAGAAACAGCATCATGAATTCTTCAGAAATTTTATCCACAGTTGTGTGAAATGCACACACATGGAACACTGGAAACACATGTATACTCTGCAAACAGCATAGATTTGATGGTCTTACTTTAGCAGTGCTTGAAAACCTTTCATGGTTTACAAACTACTAAAATGACACTGAATTCTCAGAGAGCAGGTGATACTGAATTCTTGGAGAGCAGCGGGCCTGCAAATTACACAATGGCCAATACTTATTTTAACACAACACTATATTTAACAAAGATTTAAATTTCTAATATGTAATTGCAGTACAATGAAGAGCTTGCCACTTTTCACAAATTAGCTGCAGCCTTTTCCTGCACTAGAGAGTTTGGAAGGATCTGAAAATGAGATAAATTTTGTTTAAAATTCATATGGAAACTCTGTATTTCTCTTATTCCCAGAGTTCAATAAAAGTGGTTTTTAAATTTCTTCCTTTTTCCACATTCTAAGGGCCTAATTCAGTAGTCCTTAATCAAGTAAAACTTCCACAGTTTTTGTCTTCTACACATCCTACACAAGTTTTACTAAAAAATGGACTGCTAAATTGGGTCCTATAGACAGAGGTACCATAATTAAGAAAATATTTTAATAAGGCTCAAAATACTAATTTTAATTTGTGTGCAGCACACTGATTTCCAGAATTCTTAGATCAAGATCCAATTGATGTTGAATCCTGGATTGGGAAATAACTCTGAGATCTCACTTTCCCGGCTTAATCAAGGAATTAGGTATTTACTAAGGACCAGAATGAAAACACTAATTCCAGTTTGCTTATAATAATAATAATAATAATAATCATCATCAGAATTTGAACATTGTCTTTAAGAAGTGAAAAGCTGTTTGTTAAATATCTTTGTTATCCTTCCACTTCTGTAGTCCTGGTTAACCAGCTGCTATGTTAAGGTACCACTATGTTTGGGGACAGACATTGCAGCAAAATACCAATACAACACTCACAATGTCAAATTTTGTCCCTATAAGTAACGACAAAGTGAAGTTCTGCCTTTGACGCACAGATGGATGTTTCACGAGGCAGAGCCTAGCTTACTGTGGCTACGTGTGTACATGAGCAGAGCAAGAATGTAAAGTGCATATTTACTGTTAACCTGGACAAAGATTCCACAGAATTTGTCAATTTAGGTGTGGTCGCAATATAACCACTGTGATGTGCGTCATTCTGGTCTCCTGCAAATGCCACCTGAGATGAACATTAACATTTTGGAGGGAGAAGGAGGAGGAGAGGGAGTGGGAGAGAGAAATAGGGGTGGGTTAGGGAGAGATGGACAAGGGAGAGAGGGGTGGGGGACAGCAGGGAAAGGCATAAAAACATAAACACTTTATCCATCAAAGAATCAAAATATCTTAGTCTCCATCTATTATAAACAGTAAATATAGAATCTTAAATCTCACTATTATAAGCATGATTGTAAAGTACAGGGTTGCAAAGCTATATATAAAAACATTGTTTCTGGCAGCAATATTTACAGGAAGTTGTGACCACCAGAGATGTTATAGATTTGCCTACCAGTGTGGCTTCCCTCGAAGAAGATTGTGCTGCTCTTACACACTGCTAATCCTTTCGCTAACCACATTAGAAGGGTTTACCGGTAGCTCCAAATTTTCCACTTGCATCTCTATACCGGGCTCACTGTCATCAGCCTTTCTAATCACAGGCTCATTGGTGTGCCGATAAATGTTAACGTTAAGCTCCCTGCCAGACAAAACAGTAGCCGCAACTCTAGGGATCTGCCTGACAGGTGGCTTTTTCTGCGGCTTATAGTTGCAGCGCAAATAGTTGGAGAAAGCCCTGCGGTAAATTTTGTTGAAGAGCGTGTACACCAGAGGATTAATTCCCGAGCAAACATAGCCAATCCAAACAAACACATTCAGAAGCTTTTCCATGAGCTTTTGATTACAGGATTTCCCACACAGAACTGACAGAATATTGGTAATGAAAAACGGGCACCACATAACCAGAAACACAAAGAACACAATGCCAAGAACTTTTGACGCTTTCTTTTCGTTGTTGATAGCCTGCATGGTGCCCCGAGGACGTTTTCCCTTCTTCTTTCTTGGGCGCTGGTTCCCATCTTGGTTGGGGTTTGCTGGATCCTCTTCATCGGCAGTATTCCTCTGGCAGCACTTCAGAAAATTCAGGCTTGGGCCCAGCGGTTCGTCGGTGTGGCCTCGCAGCAACATCAAGGCTTGTCTGCGCAGGACGTAGATGGTCAGGAAATACGTGATCACCATGATGGTCAGAGGGATGAAGAACGCCACGAAGGATCCGATCAGCACGAAATTCGGGTCGTTGAGCACGCACGTGGTGTTGTCCACGAACACTTTGTCTTCATCCCTCAATCCAATCACTGGGATCGGCACTGACACACCTAGAAGAATAAGGTGCGACAGTTACAGCACATGGGAGGACTGGGAGGATTTGCATAATGCCATGCATTTCTTTGCATTTTACTGAAGGCAAGTTAGACTTGATGTTTGTTGAAAGCTATTCATGGCATAGTTGATAGTCACATGATACAGCAGCAGTATGATAAAAGAAAATGGTGACTCTTTTCCTCTTAAGAATGTCTTCTCTCTACATTTCTGAACAAAGTATATAATCACCATTACTGTCACATTAGAGATCTGGTTGTACCTGACAATGGATTGAGTTTATTTTGCCATGTTTCCAGTTCCTAGAATTGTCCCAGCACACAGAAAGAACACAAGAAATATTTTTTGAATCAAAGAATACACTTACATCTTTCTTTAATGATATTACTAAAGATATTTTTTAGCAAAAGTCTTCCAAATTAAAAAAAAGAAAGATCCCCAAATCACCTCTAATAGTAATAACAGCTGATGAAGGTTAACTGGGCTATGTCCAACAGTTATGCAAAAATAACCTATAATCAGAAACTGAAAGGGTTCTTATTAGCAAAATTTATTTTTATTTGTGTATTTATTTTGTCTCGGCATAAGCAACACTTAACCTGTTTCAACATCAAGAGACATAAAGAAGGACAGGGTAAGCTCAGCAGTAGGGCAAGTGGGGGAACAGGAGGCACTGGGTTTCATTCTCAGGAGGCAGAAGAAAAGAACAGAACAGAACAGAACAGAACAGAACAGAACAGAACAGAACAGAACAGAAAATACTAAAAAATTAATGGGGGGGCAGTAGTGAAATGGTGAATTGGGAAATAGTTGTCCTATTTTAATGTGTAATTTTGAGCATTTTGTTTCTTGTTTTGTTTTCGAATATTGATGAAGCTCTTCTTTCAGTAAATAGGCTCAGGGGAAAATTTTTTGAGGAGGTAGAAGCTGATCTTGTCCAAGCCTGTCTTGAAACCTCTTGGAAACTTCTAGAAGTGACTATGGTAGACAATGAACAGTTCAATAAGCATCATTAAATAGGGATGACTTGGAAATGAAATTCACATATTTCTTTTTGAAATTCATATTTTTATGTTAGTTTATCCCCTCTTGTGTTCATTGGAAGTTGAAGTTTCCATACAATCAGATTACCCTGTGGAGTCCATCAGAGATGACTGGGAATTCTGGGATGGTGGGCAGCCACAACGTGAACTGGGAGAGGAGATGGAAGTGAGCTGTCAAGCTGTTACTGATCTTTGCTGACTTTAGGGAACACATAAGGAACTGTGTGAAGAACTTGGCACGGATTGAAAGCCCCTACTTGGCATTTGAACTCCTAGTCCAATACAGTGTTTGGTTGGATGATCAAGAAAAAGTAATGGTCAATATTTGTTTGCTAAAGCTTGCTGAGGGTGTTGATTGCTGTTTAATCTTTGTGAAGATATAAGGAAGAATGTTTGGAAAATGACCTTTAAGTCTTCTTCAGACCCTGAATTTCTAATATGAAGGGTCTTTTTCTAGAGAAAGGCCAAGTGACTGTGAGAAACAGCAACAGATTTGACAAAATTCCTTTGAGTGTTGCTACATGCCTTGCCACAACTCTGAATTTAGGTGTCATGTTCAAGAAAGTAAGAAAAATGAAGCAATACATAGGTACACCATAGATGGAAAGTCTCCTCAAGCAAGGTACTGGTCCACCATTGTAAGGAGACCTTTGAGCTCTGATTGAGAAGTGACCAGGGTCAGAAGGCAAAGAAAGAAGCTAATTTCTGTTCATGCTTGAGTGAAATGCTTAGAACTTCCACACGTCCTTGGAGTATAGCAGAAATACATGGCTTATATTTCTTAAGTGTCAAAAATGGCAGATGTTTTGAAAAGCTACCAGCTGGTACTGTAAGAATATATATTTTAAAAAGACCTAAAGAGAATATAAATCAAGATTGGTCCAGAGAAGTCAGTACTGGCTTATCCTTAATCAAATGGTTTAATGCAGGGTTATGTAGCTACAAGGGTTCAGGAGCCAAGGAAACTCATACAGGATTAAGAAAAGAAAGACAGAAAAAGAGATGGAGATACAGCTCAGTGGTAGAGCACTTGTTTACCATGCATGGACCTTGGGTGTGTTTCCGGCACTGAAAAAAATGGAGAAAAAGGTCTCATATAAAAATTTTTGGGTCAGGGAGACAGCTCAGTGGCATAAGTGCCTAACTGGCATGCTCAAGGTCCCAAGTTCAATCCATGGTACCAAAAAACCACCCCCCAAAATAAAAAATAAAAACTTTTACAAGAAAAAAAAAATTTCAAAGGGAGACACTACAAATCAAGATGCACTTAGAGCTCTCAAATAATCATACCATGTGGACCAGCTTGGACTCTTTATGCAAACAAATTTTCAACAATATTAATCATACAATTAGAGATTTGAACAATGTCTGGCTTTTCAGTGTTATCAAACCATGGTTGCACATTTTTTTTCAGGTGATATGCTGATACTGTGCTTCTGTAGAAAACCAGGTTTTATATTTTCAGACAAACATCCTGAAATGTAAGAATGAAGTATTATCATATGGGGAATTTATTTCAAATAATATGGAAGGAAGAAGTGTAAGAAAATATGGATGAAAGAAGACAGTCCATAAATTGATAAATACTGGAGCTGGATGATGAGTACATTGTGTTTTATAAAGTAATTTTACTTTTATTTTCTTTGACAGCTTTCATTTAAAATGTTTAATAATTTTAGGGAATTAAAAAAAATAAAGACAAGATGTAGAAATGCTTTCTGCAATAAACTAAAGCATGTCCACTAAGATTTCAGATAGATAAAAACATCTCCAAGATTTTGCAAGTGATGACTTCTAGTGCAAACAGTCTAGTGGAAACACTTAGCATGTTGGTACAACTGCAGAGAAAACAACTATTTTCTGCTAAAATGTTGATAGGAACTCTTCCATTTTCCCAGAGTGCACCAGCAAGAGCAGCAGAAAGCCCAGCGTAGGTGAAGAAAGAGTAATTGTAATAGTTCACATTTATTGAGTTTATCATCTGTGTCAGGAATTGAGTTATGTGAATTATGGACAATTCAGTTTTAAAACATGTTGCCTTAATTTGGTTAAAAACTCCGTGGAACAGATGTTATTAGGCCAAGTATTTTAACCACTTTACCAAATTTGTACCATCATACATTTTGTTTCAAAAACCATGAATGCAGTCAACAAACAAGAAATTCCGTTGTTTTTTAGAATGCCAGATTATAGCGATCAGTATTAATAGCAATATATCATTCACAGACTATCTTATCCAATACTTTAAAAAATTCAAAAGTGTCAACACTTCTCAAAGTGTGGTTCAAGGACCTTGGCAAACTCATGACTCTTAGAATTTTAGGTTTTCCTTTTTCAACTATTTGTCCTTAAAGTTAATTTTTTCATAAATGTCAAGTCAAACTGTAGTTGAATGTTTACATATATGACTATCTAGCTATCAATACATCAAATTAAACATTAAATTTTCAGAGCTATAAAATATTGCCTGTCTTCTTTCTGATTTTTTTTTTTGAAATTATATCCTGGTTCCGCCAAAAAAAAAAAAAGAAATTATAGTTACCTTTTGTAAAAATGTTTCTTATGCTAACACTGAATGGGCTTGTTGTCATTACTTAAAATGATTCATAAAATATTTTAAAATTTTAATTTCTAATGCCACAAATGTCATTAGTTACAACTCATTTAAACTAAAACTCTTTGGAGTCCTCAATTATTTCCAACTGTATAAAGGGGTCTTGACACCAGAGAATTTGAGAAATGTTGTTCTGTATTAAAGGATAAAATTACTTAGACTCTGAAGAGTTACTCTAGCAAATATCTATTTTTAGGTCAATTAGTAGTAATTCATGTGTTATGATAGTGTCAGATAAATTTAACCAACATCAGTTCTAGCAACAAACCACTTTAAATGGATTATCTCATGCATTTTCATAAAAATTCTCAAAGTCATATATTATTTGGTGAAGTTAACTTCACAAAAGTTATGCAGATTTAGTAAACATAGTGAGACTGTCTTTGATATTTTTGAAATCTTTAATTTGGCCAAGAAAGAAAATGGAAATAAACTGCATCTGAAAATGTCAACTGCAAGTATTACAAGAATAGCTACATTTTACTGAGTGCTTCCTATTTGTCACACACTGAGTTAAGCATTTTACAATTGTTGTGTGCTTTCATGTCTCATATTTGTCAATCCAGATGAGAAAATACATAGACTTCTTAAGTGGAATTACTTAATGTTTCTGAAGTTAACTTTGATACATCTGTGTCATTTTCCTTTAAATTTCAGAAATAGCAAAGACCAGTTATAATTCACATTCTGCTCAAAATCTAAGCTACTACTTCACTATTAAGCAGTCAAGTATTTTGCATGCAACATTTCATCCAGTTCTTATAAAATCTTAAAAAAATGTTATTATTTATTAAAGTTACTTAAAGTCACAGAGAAAAACTATCTTTTTTTTGTGGCCAGCTCAGCCCACCCTGGTGGCAGGGCTAGTGTGGCATGTGGTGCCAGGGATTGAACCGCGGTCTCTGCGCTTTTGCCTAAGCTTGCCTTCGCAGGAGCTTTAGACCACTGAGCTATCTCGCCGGCCCCAGAAAAATTATCTTGAGTACACATATAATAACTTATTTAGCATCTACTTCAACTAATAAGCAGTCAAATATTTTGCATGCAACACTTCATCCAGTTCTTATAAAACATTAAGAAATTGTTATTATTTATTAAACTTAAAGTCAGAGAGAAAATTATCGTGAATACACATATAAAAACTTATTTAGCATTTGAGAAACACTGAATTCAGTAGCATATAACTCAAGTTGCACTGAAAAACATGTCACTGCTACTACTATTTTATTAAAAGTGATGAATGGTACTATAACAGCTACCACTTCTGCAATTACTGCTACTACTAATACTAACTCAGTGAGTGCTTATTATAAGTTCTTACTGACTCTGACACTTCACCTCTATGATATACTTTATATGCACTATCTTATTCTAGTCTCATGAAAAGCTCACTAGCAGTAAAATTATTTTAATGTGAAGAAGTAATGTTCAGAGAACGTATGACTACATGTATACTATATCCTAGAACCTTGAATTCAAGCAACACAGATCAGTTCTCCTCAAACCATTAGATAATAGCATTTGTCAATGATTCTAAAAGGGAAATTTCATTTAACTTTGAAAATCTGTGAATTTATGATGCATCTTATGGCTGATAATAGTTTGCAATCATTTTTGGCTAGGCAGTAGACAGTAAATAGTTGTCATTATTACTAAACCTGGTATGAAAAACTTTTCTCATTTTCTGGTAAGATCAAAACTACTTGTAGGAAAATTTGCAAAATAAATACCAGTAGCATGGAAATACTTTTGGAAATGAAAAGAAATTAAATCACAGCAGCCAAAAGGAGGGAGGTTTCTGAAGAAGTCCCTTATCCATTTCAAATACTGCAGAGGGGTCTAGAATTTAAAACATTTCATCTGTTATTGCAAATGAAGAGGCCAATGGTGATTACAGAGTAAACTCTCACAGTGGAGTGGGAAGCAGTCAAGAGATGAAATATCAATAAATGTTTATACTTAGAGGTAACACAATGAGTTCCTAGGACAGCCTGGCCAACTTCAAAATACAGACTAGAGAAATTATTGTTGAACTGCAGATACCTCAGAGGTATTTGTTTTCAGGACTTGTTTTACACAGCAAGAGATTTTTTTCAAGGAGATCTAGGAGGATAACACAGTACCATTTTGGCGTGAGTGATCTCTTGCCTCAGGCAGCACAGATGAGTCCTTTGAACACAGTAGCTGACAGAATTGGAAAGGCTATTTTTCAGGGAAGAACCCAGAAGCCATATAGAGCCAGAGATACCTAAGTCTTCAGATAATAAAGTGTTACTGAGGGTTGCTGTACTGGTTGATACATTAAATCAATTTGAGAAGTTTAGAAGTTTAACAAAATAACTGAGGGGACCAGGGTCCTCACTGTATAAACATCCTGAGCCTGTGCAAGAAGAAGGCATGGAGACAGGTTGGGTGCAAAGGACCCATCCCAGGGCAGAGGGCCTGCATACAGCATAAGGGGTTTGCTCTTTCCTTATTTTGCTCTTGTTGCTTTTGCTGTTTTCCCCTGCCTTGAACTACTGCCCTCTGCCATGTGTCACTCTTCCTTGGAGCCAGCTGATGATGGACTGAAAGCTCCACAAACTGTGAGCTAAATAAACCTTTCCTTCCTTAATTTTGGGCATTGCATATTTTGTCCCAGAAATGGTAGAAAAGTAACCAAGACAGTTGGAGAGAAAAGCATTTGTACACTTTGATAATTGATAGGCTAGATATACTGCTACTTTCTCTTTGTTCAAAGAGAAGAAAGATTTATACTAACAGTGTTTAGACAAGATATCATGTCTGGGCTGGGGAGATAGGTTTCACACACACACACAAAAGATATCATGTCTGCATCTTGTACTCTGAGTAACTACTACGAAGACAACAATATGCAATGTATTAGTTATTGTAACTGTCCTAGTAACTTGTTTTGGAACTGTCTCATTGCTATTTCTTTCTCATTAAAATTAATAAAAACATAAAAAATATAATTGATAATTGAGTGTGGTGAATGTACAGTGAGAATTTGAAGGAATTCAGACTCAATTTTGAATCTCAAGGATTTTTAGCTTTGGGCAGAGCAGGAACCCCCACCTACATGAACACTGGACAGTGACAGCAAGGGTTGTGTTAAGAAGTTCTTAAATAACTCAGAGTGTATTAGATGCAAAAGAAGAAGTCTTTAAGTATGAAAACAGGATAAGACAGTCCATGACCTGACAAAAGCCATGTTCAGGATTTAAGCTATCCTTGTGTAGAAAACTGTGGAGAACCAGGTGAGGAAGATTCCAGTTTTCAACTACAACAAGGCTGTCCTAGTCATATACCTGACCTTCATGACTTAGAGGGGAGTGTATTTAGGCACAAGTTTCAGCCCATGGTTGGCTGGATGGCAGGTAGAGCCTCGTGCAGGAAAGGTGCTCAGCCCATGGCAACTAGCAAAGTGAGAATGAGGGCAGGAGCGGGGAACAAGGAGACACCACCTCCCGACAGCATGCTCTCTGTCTGAACTCATGAGTGGACGAGTCCACTGGTGTGTACAGTGTCACCATGATCCAATGACTTTCCACACTGGCAGGGTTGCTGAGGAAATATCTCATAACTAAGCCATAGCAATAGCTGAAGGCATGAGAGGTGAAATTTGAGGTCGCATGGAAGACTGACCATTTGTAAACAGATGAAGATTGAAGAAAGTTAGTGATATGCTGAGTTTAGTCATTAAGGCTCAAATCATAGAGTGGAAGAACTTAAAAAAGGAAGAAAAGAAAATTCCCAAATTGATGCAAGATGACAAGACAGAGCAAAACTGGCTGAAGGAGTAAGCAAGACCTGCTGATCACAAGATACCAAGACACATGTGCCAAAGACTGCTTGGAATCCTGTATGTGGAGGTTTCCGCAGGTTCCCATAATGTGTGTAAGGAAGAAAAGGACACAGGTGCCGCGAAGCACTTGCAGTGAAAGCTTTCTTTAAGGTGACCTATTCTGTGTCCTACAGCAGTGTGTAGTTTTATTTTGCTTTTACTTTTTCCTCTCTTTTTCTTGGCCCCAACCTCATTCTACAGAGCCACTTTCTCACTTTTAATTTTCCTGCCTTGAATGAACTTTGAACTGTTTTCCTTGTTTCATTCAAGTTTTTGTTTGAGGCAAAGTAAATAAATAAATAAATAACCAACCACCCTGGAATCCACCACCAGAAAGAGACACCAGCACCCTAAAACCTGGTAACATTTATTTGATAACCTACTTCTAGAAGGAGACTACCTAGTAACAAAATGATGGATAAATGTCTTTGAGAAATCAAAGTGAGAAATAACCAGAAGACATACACCAGGACAAAAGAAGGGCCATTACTTTCCTTATTAGAGGAACTGGTAGTATGAATGGGTGGTAGGAGTTACTAGGGCCTATAGAGAAAGAGAAAGAAGGGACATAGATGAGAAGTTTAAAATATCAAAATTGGCCAAGTTGTTAGCTGGATGTACAAAGTGGTTTACGTGAATATTTGTTGATTCCATGCAGCAACCTGAAGTATGGTGAGCAAATGCAATTATATGGGTGTGGCTATTTTTATTACAACTAAAATCAGATTGTTGAACATCACTCATATGCTATGAGGAAAACATGTAGAAGAGGAACTCTGAAGTTATAGAAAAATATAATAGGCCATGGGGTGAGACACTGAGAACCTGTGTCTCAGGTAGGAACTTAAAACTGAATAGGTGTGCCATAGAGATAGCTCAGTGGACTAAAGCTCCTGCTTAGCCAACCTTAGGCAATTGTAGGGACTGTGGTTCGACCCTTGGCACCACATGCCATGCCAGTTCTACTCTCAGAGTGGGCTGAGCTGGCCAGAGTCTGGGCATAATGCCACACGCCTATAATCCAAGCACTGGGGAGACTGAAAGCAGGAGAATCACCATGAGTCTGAGCTGCATAGTGAGACCTTGCAACAACTAAAAATAATTTTTTAAAAAATGATAAACATTTAACAGGTTGAGATAAATGAAAAAAGCATGTTCTATATTCTGTGTGAAGCCAGGAGATAAGGATGGATAGTTTGACAGATAAGGCACAGTTCTAGTGCTGTGGATATAGCTCAAGGGAACAGCACCTGCCTGGCGAGTGCAAGTTCCTGAGTTCAATTGCGGTACCAAAAGTAGAAGGCAGTTCTAAATAGTTAGGTTAAAAGTTGGTATGTAAATGTGTGAGTTAAATAAAAATAGACTACAAAGGCCTAATAAAATGCAAATGACAAAGAATAGGCCTTTAACCAAATGAGAGACCTTAAAGAAAGTAAAATGCAAACAAAACAGCTTGCTTTTCAGATGTCAAATGCCCAATGCAACCTGCAGCATCTCTGCTTTCTGACCTACACTGGACCCAAAAGATGCATTGAAAGCTCAATGGACCTACACATCTAAGGTGTCCACTTTGAGGACCACCCTCCTTGGCTAGTGGAGAGCTTCTCTTTCATTCTTTCTAATAAACACACATTCGGCCATCTCCACTACTTGCTGTTTGGTGTTTTGATGGCTTCAATCTTTGTTGCCCCAAAACAAGGACCCAAGAGCTAGATTTGGTTATGGTAGTTCAACAATTAGTAAAATAATGCTAAAAATAAAAAGAAAAATTAAAAGAATGCAAAAAATAGACCTATAAAGCCAAAAGTGGAATTCAAATGGCACATTAACAAATTCATTTAAAACCAAAGAAGGGTGGGAGTAGAATCTATGAAAATGGCAGAATGTCCAAACACTTTTTCCTTCATAAAGGCAAAAGAAAAACAGGAATTAATAGAAACATTTTTAAAACTATGAAAACTAACCAAAAACTTGCATCAACATAGGAAATATTCATTCAACAAAAAGTTTCAATATTGGCAGGAATAATCCTTTTCCCATCCCTGCTCTCCAATGCCAGCCTTGAACAGTAACAGTGACCTTTCTGACACTGGAGACAACAAAAAGGTAGTTGGTTGATTTAAGCTATGAATTCAAATAATTCTCATTACTTGACCTCAGTGGGAGTGTTCTAGAACACCAAGTGAAAAGGTTCATCTTTATTAGATCTACCTAGCATGGCAACTAGTCTTACAAACTTCTTCCTGGCCTGAGGCCATCACTAACAAATGGGAAAAACAATAGGTTAAGCACAAAATTGTTGAGGAAGGGGGGTGATGAAGAATAATAGAGCCACAGGGGCTTGGGAAAGCTCCAACCTATTCATTTACAAGAACATCTGTGTATATGCATTGCCAAGGCTATGCAATTGCCTAGATGGGCCCCAGAAAGCTTGGAGATCTTTCTTCTGGCTGACCTTGAGGATCTGTGCAAAGAGGAAGTGAAAATAGTGGCAGAACTGTAAGCTGTCTGGCTGAAAGTTGAAGACCAGTCCCAACCAAAACAAAGCCCCTGGCAAAAGCCTGGGAGATTTATTTCTTCTAGACACTTAATGAAATCACTATTCAATCATCATCTGGCCACCAAGCTAAAGGAACAGAAACTTTACTGACTGCAAATTCATGCTTTGTAGAATTCCTTCCCAGAAGTCACTAAATGTACCAATAACTATGGAAGCCAGCAGCTAGGGGAAGTTAGGAAGATAGGGCACAGATCTTGAATAAGTAATTTAAAATAAGCTAAAGATAAAAGCCTGAACGAATTATCGTACTAAAATGGACTAGAAGGCTCTCATGAAATATAAGAGGCAAACAAGAGGTCCTTAACCAAAGGGAAGAGACCTTGGAGGAAGTAAGATGCAAATGAAGCAGTTTGTACTACGACATCAAAAGCCTGTCTGCTTTCTGTCCTGGACACCAGGGCCAAGAACTATATTACAACCGCTGAATCTGAACTCCATGGTGTCCACTTTACAGAACACGCTTGTCCAATTAGCAGAAAGCTTTTCTTTTATTCTGTCTAATAAACACTCATTTGGCTATTCTCCACTGCTGTTCTGTTGGGTTCGATCTTCTTTGCCCCCAAACAAGGATGGATTTGGCAGGTGAGTTATATGACTACAACAGAGGAAACAACAAATCCTGGGGAATGGGGAAAATCTAATATTCCAACACTATCACTGTATAACATTTAAAATGTCCAAATTGGAACAAAATATATGAGTCTCAAAGAAACAAGAAAGCAGGAACTACACATAGCAAGAAAATCAATCAATAGAAACTATCCCTGAGGAAGTTAGATTTTAGTCTATTAAGTGCCCGGGGATGGAAAATGCAGGTCTATCCCACTCCAACAAAAGTGCTCTACCATCAAGCTACATCATCAGACCTTTTTTCTTTTTCTTTTTTTTCCTTTTTTCTTTTATTCTAAGATAGGTTGGGCTTGACCTTGTAAATAAACAATTTTAAAAATGTTCCTCGAACTAAAGGTAAGTATATCCTTAGAGTGGAATAATATTTGGACATAACAAAGAACAAGGTAAGACCCGTTGCTGACATTGAGGTAGGATAGAAGACATGAAAAGCAGGTAAAAAGACAAGGAAATAAACTGCAGTTTTATGAAAGAATCAGAATCAGGCCTTCCTCCTGAAGGCCACCCAAGTTTGTGATCCCCTTCTTCTCTCCTTTCACAGAATGGTGTTAAATTCCACTCTACAATAGCCTATAAACTTCCCAGTGTGGTCCATATTCACATGCAGAGTGACCTTTTCTCCAGCCCAGGAAACAATAGCATGGGTGACTGCAGATGCAAATCTCTACTTCATATCCTTATAGGCGGCTTACCCCCTAACTTGACAGTGATAATACACATTCGAGACCGCCTATGTTGAAGACATCCCTTTAAAGTGCCCTGCTCCAGCTTGTAGTGTATTCCCATTTCTCTACCACCTGTACTTAATAATGGAATGTGTCCAAATAAACTTTTTTATGTTTCTTTCTTACAGACATGTCCTGAAAATTCTTAATCTTTGACCAGAGTCGGTGAACCTATAAACTTATTTTTAAAGGATGGGGATAGGTTCTTGTATGTCATCCTTGAGACCTCAGTGACCCCACCTGATGATAACATGATATCAAGAGGAGCTCTACAGATTTACTCATCAGGAAAACTGGCAAAAATGACAACAGAAAAATTTAAAGTTTCTGGAAACAGCCCTGAAGGTATGCAGCATGCAGACAAACATGCTTCAAGACAATCTACTGGAGTTCAGTAACAATGGTCTGTGTGTGGGACTTAACACAGGACTCATTCTGACTCATTCCTCTCTCTCTCTCTCTCTCTCTCTCTCTCTCTCTCTCTCTCTCTCTCTTTTGCAGAGCTGGGGATTGAACTCAGGCCCTTGCACTTGCCAGGGAAGCACTTATTCTACTGAGCCATCTCTCCGGCCCCTCATTCTCTCCCACCCCTCAACACAATGAAACAGAAATTTTGCTCAAACTGACACAGGCAATGTATAAGGCTCCCTTTCCCTGAGTTTTCTGTCAGAAGTCTGTCTTCTCAGGAGTACAGGCCACTAGTGTTTTGATCCTGCTACCAGCCACTGTGGCTGAAGCTAACATCTGGGCAAGTGCAGCTGTCACATGTGGATTCACCCAAGCATGCAATGTAAGCTCTAGCTCGAGTAATGTGTTGCTGAAAATATTGGGTTCTGATGGCTATATTCCCGGCTCATAAAGCAGTGTTTCCTTGCAAGAAGAGGCAAGTCAAAGACTTGAGGTTATTGCCCAGCTGCACTGCCAAGCACAAAACTAGAATGGAGCTATTATGCAGAGAAAAGCACCACTAAGCTCAGCTATGCTGCTTACATGAGATGCATTTTAACTATGAATACACGGCTTGAAAAATAAGGGGTTGTCTACATATTACAAGGAATGGATATACATAAGAATTTTATAGTAGTTATATTAAGGTTAGTTAATTTCAATAATGTAAGTTTTATCAGAGGAAAAGGAAGATGTTTCATCATTATAAATAGACTAATATTGGAGAATGATATAATGACTAAAACATATATTTGCTCCTAATAATAGGTCTCCAAACATACAAGAAGCAAAAACTGACAGACTTGAAAGAAGGAACAGATAGCAGCATTCATATCTGGAGTTTTCAATATGCAGTTCTAAGAAATTAATAAAATGAAGAGACAGCAGTGTAATAAGTATATAGTTCTCCTGAATTTTTGTATAAGACAATTCAATATTATTAAGATTTATAAAATATCACACACAACAGCAGAATATAAACAATATAAATTCTATTCAAGTATTCATGGAATATTAATCAGGAACTAGAATATACACTAAGACATAAAAAAGCCTCAAAGTTTCATTTTATAAATGGGTTGAAATTGTAGTCTGTTCTCTTACCACCACAAAATATTGTTCAAAACAAATAAAAGATATCTGGAAATAACCCACATATTTTTCAAATGCAATTGGAATGTTCTTTAAGTACGATCTTTGGCTCAAACATTTAAAGGTAAAGTTAAAAAGATTGAAAAAATACAAAATGTCAGTCAGGAAGACAGCAGAATAGAGGCATCTATAGCCTATCTGCTCCTTTTTTTTTTTTTTTTTTTGTGGAACTGGGGATTGAACTCAGACCCTTGTGATTGCCAGGGAAGCGCTTATTCCACTGAGCCATCTCCCTGGCCCCTATCTGCTCCTTTCTTGAGACAGAAATAAAGTGACAGCTGTATATTGGCTTGAAGAAGCATGTGGGTGTAGGTGAGCACTGGAAACTGATAGTAGAGAAAAGGAAACCTGTGAAATGCAGAGAGTGGATACTGCAGCAAAGAAGACTACCCCAGAACCTGGAGCTCAGCACTTCAGACAGAGGGTGTGGGGTACTCTCCTTCTGAGGGGCTAAAGGTGAGAGAAAGAGCCATAGCATGGTGCAGGCATCGGCTGCACCCTATAGACAAACACTCCAACTGAGAGGACTAAGAGGACTGCACCCTATAGACAAACACTCCCAGCTGAGAGGACTAAGCTCAACTTTTTTTTTTTTTTTTAAGCTCAAGTTGATATAAACAATTCTCATACAAATCCTGGCAGGCAGTTCTATTTAAAGAAAAAGAGGGATATGGGTTCTGTTGACCTGACCCAGGCAGACACAATTAAGGGAAAGGCTGAAGTCCAACTTCTGCATAGATACCCCAAAAGCAGTTGCAGAGAGAACAGTGCATCAACATAGATCTTCTGCGCCAACTGGAGCTCCATGTGGTACGATCACATAAAGCTGCTAAACCTAAAGGTGACTTCCACTGAAGTGTGCTACAACTCTAGTCCCGGTCCGTTTCCATGAAGCATCTAGACATTAACTATATATATATTTGTGACACAGGAATCCCTCTCACAATGAAGCAGTGACAATGTATAAACCACGGGCTCAGGGCAAGCCTGGATGTAGGGTGCAATCAAGAGCTGAAGTACCAGAAGTGGCCACAGGCTCGGACAAAATAAGAAGCTTTCTTAGAATTTTCGGTAGGGTTAGTCAAAAACAAAGCCAGATTCTGAGGAGTGATCTAAATACCCAATTCTTCAATGCATAGATGACAATGTATGCCAACAAGCCTCAAGAAGTTGCAGGGAAGCATGACCATTGGGCAAAATAAGGTCCCCAAAATAGACATTGACTAAATAGCAGTGGGTACATAAGAACTATTGGACAGAGAATTCAAAATGATTGTTTTAAGTAAACTCAAAGAGTTAAACACAGAGAACTGAGTTAGCATTCTATCAGAGAAAATTGAAAAAGACTGAAGTAATTAAGACAGAAATCCTTAATATAAAAATAAATAAAATTTAAAGCATGGTACAAGATATAAATAGCAGAGTAGATCAAAAAGAAGAAAAAAATCAGGGAACTTGAAGACAGGCTTGCTTACATAATGAGAGGTAAAAAAAAAAGAGAAAAAGAATAATAAAGGAAGTTTACAGGAAACTTGCAACAGCATAAAAAGCAAACATTCATGTTTTGGGGCTACTAAAGGGACTTGACAATGTCAAATGACTAAAAAACTTATTCAGAGAGATATAACAGAGAGCTTTCCAAAGCTAGGGGATGATACAAATATGAAAGTCAAAGATCACCAGCCAGATTTAACTCAACCAATCCTACCTCAAGACACATTATGACAATTCTTCAACCTGAAATTGACGCTAATGGGGTAAGAAGAAAAGAACAGAAAGTATAAAATTCACTTAAAAGAATGTATGCAGTGTGTTAATTATTGAAACTGTCCTACCGATTTGATTTGAAACTGTCTCATTGCTATTTGTTTATCAATAAAATTATGAAAAAAATTCACTTAAAAGAGTTATTGTATAGAAATATTCAGGAAGTCCTAATGTAAACATGGTGCATAAACCACCAATATCTTCAATATGAAGACTAAAATCAAAACAATTACAAATTATAGCTACTCTGTGGTAAGAGTTAGAATTTTTTTTTAGAAAGATACAAAATGGGATATCAAAATTCAAAATATGGCAAGGAATGGAATGCAAATATGAGTTTTTCTCTTAGAATTCTTTAATCAAATATTTTGTTATTGTTTCTAATAAGTGTTGAAAGCCTATTCCCAAATTAATGGCACAACTGGGAAGTGATAGAAACTCTAGAAGGTGGGGTCTAGTTGGATTAATTAAGCAAGTCACTGGGACATGCCTCTGGAGGTTATGCTTTGTGCCTGGCCCCTTATTCTGTGTTTTCTGGCCACCATAAGGTGAACAACTTCCTCTGTCACGTGCCTGCCCCCGTGTTATTCACCATTGCTTTAAGCCCAAAACAATGAAGCTAACAGGCCATAGACTAAAATTTCTGAAGCTATGAGTCAATATAAAGTTCCCAAGTTGTTATTGTCAGACGTTTTGTCAAAGCAATGCAAAGCAAACACACTATCATTTAAAAATAGCTTGTCATAAGCAAAAGATGGTTTTGCTAAGCTTTATGATAATAACAAAACAAAGAGTACAATAAACAAATCTAACATAATAAGTAAAGAAGCAAATACACCACTGGTGTAAATTGTGAAGCCACAAAAAAAAAAAAAAAAAAAAAAAAGACTGTAGGACTGGCAAGATAGCTTAGCTGACCAAGCGCCTGCTTAGGCAAGTGCAGGGACCAGTGTTTGATCCCTGGCACGGAGAAGTTCTATGAACTCCAATGAGAATAGAACAAAATGAAATAGGACTACATGTAGAAATAGCATAATAGAACTGACAAACTCCAGCGACCAGAGAAAAATCTCAAAAGCAGAAAGAGAGAAGTAACTTATGCATACAGGATTGTCAGCAAGATTAACTGATTTCTAACCAAAAACTAGAGTGGTCAGAAGCCAAATGAGATGATATGTTCAAAGATCTGACATAAAAGTTCTGTGAATCAGTTAAGTGATTCTTTAAAAAGAAGAGAAGAAATTACATGTTTCTAGCTAAATAGAACTAATCAAAAGCTGAATGTGTTCTTTTCTTGGGCACATTAAGAATGGAATCAAAGAGTTTAACACTTAGTTACATCCTTTGCTCTTCTATAATATCGTATCTTTTTTTTTTTTTAAATATTTATTTATTTATTTATTGTGTGTGTGTGGCCAGCTCAGCCCACCAGGGGGCGGGGCTGGCTGGCATGTGGTGCTGGGGATTGAACCGGGGTCTCTGTGCTTTGCTTAGCTTAGCTTGTTCTAAGTAGGTGCTTTAGACCACTGAGCCATCTCACCAGCCCTATAATATCGTATCTTGTTGAGTTGCCCAGAAGAAGTTCCAACTTGCAGTCTCTCTGTCTCAGCCTTCCAGAGTGCTGGGATTACAAATATGTGCCATTGTGCTGCATATTTGTTGCTTATTATGTTTTTAAAATGTCAGTTTATCAAGATGATACACTGATTACATATTTGTATTCATCAAGGGAGAGTCAAATAATGCATGAAGAAAAACTAATTTAAGTGAAAGAATAGAAAATTCCACAATAAGAGTTGAAGGCTTTAATATGCATATTTAAATAATGGCTTGAAGAAATAAGCAGAAAATTAAGTAGATGGTAGAAGATTTAAATATTATAACCAACTAGACCCAATAGACAGCTGTAGGATATTGCACTGAAGAACAGCAGAATACACTTCTTCTTAAGATTACCTAGATAATCCTATGTTCAGTCAAAAACAATTGAAATTATTCAGATGGTGTTTTCCAAATATAATGAAATGAAAGTGGAAATCAATAACAGGAAATTTGCAATATATAGGAATTAAGCAATTCATTTCTATATAGCTAATAAGTCAAAATAGAGGGCCAGGGAGATAGCTCAGTAGAATAAGAGCTTGCCTGGAAAGCACAAAGTCCTGAGTTCAATCATCAGTACTATAAAAAAAAAAAAAAGTCAAAATAGAAATTACAACAAACATTAGAGATATCTTTAGATAATATGAAAATACAGCAGAAGAAAATTATAGGATAACTGAAGGTAATTATTTGAAGACAAATTTATAATTGCTCTATTTATACTAAAATGAAAAAAAATTCAAATCAATGATCTGATGTTATCTTTAAAACACTGAATAATGAAGACCAAACTAAATGCAAAGCAAGAAAAGGAAATACCAAACATGGAGTAGAAAAGCAATAAAGGAAATAAATGTCAACAAAATTTTCTTTTCAGGACATCTGTAACATCAATAAACTTTAATTGTCATGACCAGAATAAAGAACAAACTTAAAGTACCATAAACAAGAATAAAAGAGGAGACATGACAAATAAAGTAAATTTAAAGAAAAATGTACATAAGATGAGAAAATGTCTAAAATCAGAGAGGTCATCAAGGCTGAACCATCAGTACACACAAAATCTGAACAGACCTGAAAGTAAAGTTTCAATTTGTTATTAAAAATATCTTTGTGCTAAGAAAAACCCAGGCACAGATGGCTTGTTTGATGCATTCCATCAAATGTCTGGTGAAAAATGTCTTCCAATTATTTCATACTTCTAAAAACAAAAAAGGAGAGAAAAGATCCCATTTCATTCTAAGCGGCTAGTATTATCCTGATACAAAAATGCAAAAATCCGGTAAGAGCAAGTGTGGAGGACCACCTGGAGGATACTCCCTGAAAGAAGAGCAGTGTTTGGCTAAACCTGGCCCTATTTCTATGTATTGATATATAGAGAGCTGGCTAGGACTTTTCCTTGTTCCTTTACTGGGCTTTCAGCAGTGCAAAACAGTTGAGCTGAAGTGCTGACGGGCAGACTCTGAAGCAAGGCAACGGGTCAGTGTTCCCATGGTCCCTTAGCTCGCGAAAAATATGGGTCAGTTGGTTGGGATGGAGAGACATGCTCCCCTTTGTGAGCTGGGATTGAGCCTTGAGATAGAGGCTACAATTTCCCAGGGCATAAAAGATTACACAGCAGAGCTGAAGCACTGACCCCAAAACACTGGATGCTACCTTGATTGTTATGTAGATTACTCTTTCTTTATATCCTTTATTCTGTGTATTGCAGAAGTGATTTCAGGACTCCTACCTAGCTCAGCTCCCAGAACGCATGTCCTTCCTAACATGGTGAGCCACTTATTCTCCAGCCACTCCCTAATGAATTAATAAAACCCATGTTCAGCCCTGGGTCAAGGCCTTTGCTCTGCTTTGCCATCACAGCTGGACTTAGGACCCTTTTGGCTCCCCATAACTACAAATATGCCTCAGTGTCTTTATTCTCGCCATGGGTTGCATTGGAAGTGGTAGATTGGAATGAACTTGCTAGAGTTCCACTAACTTTTCCATGGGATTATAAACACAAACTTCTCTGACTGTGACAAGGATCAGGAAGGGCTCTCTATAAGCATGAAAACCTTTGTGTTTATATAGACATAAAAGTCTACAACAAAACGTTAGCTAACCAAATCTAATACATCATACTGAGGTGGAAGGAATACACGATTGTGTCCACATATGAAAATTAATCAGAACAATATACCACATTAATACATGAAAAGATAAAGTCCAATGCCATTTTACTATAATATTGAAATTACTAGGACAGGTGTAACATCACAATGAAGTAGGAAAAAAAAAGGTATCATTAACAGAATAAAAGAATAAATTTTATAATCTACCCATTAGATGCAGGAAAAAGGATGCGAGGAAGTTCAAATCTATTATTATTAAAGATCACAGCAAATATAGAATAAAAAGAAACTTTCTTAATCTGATGAAAAATATTTTAGAAAACCTACTACTAATGTCATTCACAATGTTAAGACAGTAAATATTTTTCCACTCAGAAAAAGATGAATATAAGAAAGACGTGTGAGATATCTAAACTGAAAACTATAAAATGTAACAGAGCAATTAAAGAAGGAGTAAATATGTAGCAGAATATTTATGTGCACATAAATATATGCACAGGGATTGTAAGCCATAGGGGTGTTAAGACTAGTTCCCCACTGATCTGTAGATTTAATGCATTTTTTTGTTTTTAAGTTTAGAACAGGGTCTACAGGGTGTTCAGGGTGTTACTACCAGATCGGACTCATAGTGATTCTCCTGTTTTCAGCCTCCCAAGCACTGGGATTATAGGTGTGTGCCACCATCCCCAGTCTCGATCGCCATCTCAGCATGCTCAGCATGCCCGAAGGGCAGGGCTGGTGCAACGTGCTGGGGATTGAACCCAGCTGGCTGTGATCTGCTTAAGCAGGCACTTTAGTCCAATGAGCTATCGGGCTGGCCCTAATGCAATTTTTTTTTTTTCGGAATTTAGGATTGAACTCTCTAAAGCAATTTTTTTTAAACCAACAGCAAACTTTGTTCTAGAGATTGGCAACCTAATTTAGACTTTGTATGAAAATGAAAAAGCCTCAGAGCAATCTGGAGAAGTTTGAAGAACACAGATGAAGAATTCACTCCATCAGATATCCAAAATCAGTATTGTACTTGACAGAATATCTGCAAGACACACTGGAGTTATTTGGATTTGGATATGCGGCAGACCATTGTCTGGAGACTGAGTTGAGCTCATCCAGTTAAGAAAAATACAGATACTATTTGTGGGCAATGATAAGACCGAGTCTCCATGAGGATACTGGAATTTTGAAAAACTTATATACACCCTTGGGAGCTTGACACCTTCACAATGTTTATGTCCTTTTCTGTTATATTAGTGGGTGCTACTGATGCATATATTTTTAAAAACTGAATAATGAAATATCTCAATATTTGGAAAATCTGTCTAACTCAACAAAGCAATATTTTTCCAATGACTTATGCTTATGAAACAAAGCCCAAGTAAGATAGCTATTAAAAATATAAAGAAAAAAACCCTAATTTTTTTGTTTGTTTGGTGGTTTTGTTAATTGAACAAGGGTCTTCTCACAGAGCTACACATCCAGACCTTTCCTTTTTTATATTGAGACAGGGTCTTTAAAACATTAAATTGCCTAGGCTGGGCTGGAATTCATAACCCTCTTGCCTCAGCCACTCAGAATGATGAGATTACAGTTGAGTGCCTCTACATCCAGCTAAGACTAGTAAATTTCAATGTAGGATGTGAAAAGTTTAGGGCTATGACTTCTGATTCTACATTGCAACTAAGTTCTGGTTGTTTCTTGTATCTTAATGTCAGTCTTTGTAGTTTCTTGCTGAACTATGTAAGTCTGTAATTACTACGTGCACAGTACAAATTATTACTTAATGTCTATGTCTGATAAATGAAATAAATGAGGTATTTGTGAATTCATTTGCACTAGCTTTTGTTATTCCATATCTGGGTAATTTATTGTTTCTTTTATATCTGCTTATCATTATATTTCAGTGGCTATACCTGACAATTATCAGAGGAAGTAATTCAAAGACTAAAATATTGATTTTTTTGTTTATGCCAGAAAGTTGGAGACATGAACAATATGAAATCACCTTAATCCAAATAGTTGGCTCAAGACTGTCCTTGGTAGGCCAGGCATAGTGGTGCGTGCCTGCCATGCCAGCACTTGGACGACTGAAGTAGGAGGAATGCTGTGAATTTGAGGCCAGCCTAAGCTACAAAGTGAGCTCAAGGCCAGCCTGAACTACATAGTGAAACCCTGTCTCAGAAAGAGAAAAAAGATTGTTCCTGATTACATATATGACCTGAAGCAAAGATGAATTCTATTTCATGGGCTTTTGACGCTGGTTCATCTTTATTTCTAAATAACAGGCCTTCAGGATCACAAAATTGCATTCAGTCTTTTTATTTTTATTTTTATTTATTTATTTTTGTTTTGCGGAGGCGGGGATTGAACTCAGGCCCTTGCACTTGCCAGGGAAGTGCTTATTCCACTGAGCCATTTCCCCGGCCCCGCATTCAGTTTTATTGATCCTTGCCACACTGGATTCCTGCTTTGGTCCACATTTGGTTGTAAGACTGTAAAATGAACTTACAATTAGTCAGTTGTATCTTTAGCTTCACCACTGCATCACTGGCAAAAGTAAACAAAATTTATGCTCATTTTCCTGGATTTTTCTCTCTTTTTGGATCTTGACTCAATAATCACTCATTTTTTCTCCAAATTCTCAATGCTTTTAGCTTTTTCTTTCATTTTTGTGGTTCTCTTTAGTCGAAAAACCATTCCAAATTACCTACTGTGTCATTCCTAGAAGCTGACACCCCTAGTACTTTCATTTCATTTATCTGTGATTTCCTCTGTAAAGCATCTTAAGAGATGGCTTCTTTTTAGATGAGCCCTTGGGAATTAAAGAATTAAAATCTGTGAACCCTTGAATTTATAAATCAAATTGTGTGTATGGATCCATTTATTTTTAGGAGAAATTTCATATTTTCTTATCCAAAGGTGTCTGTGCCCTATACTAACCTAATAATTCAAACTAGAACAATCGTAAAACTTGAGAAATTTATTGGCGCAATAAACTCACTGACAAATCTTTAGAAAAAAGATGTGAGCATTGCGGAGAAGCTTGATATTGCAAACTTTACTTGAACCTTTCACAAAAACCTAAGTTTGAGGAGAAATTACTTAATGTGGCATAATGTAAGTGCAACTAGAAGAGGTTAAAAACAAGATTGCAAAAGTCTGAGATTCCAGTTAGTTAAATTTCTTGGCCTTAATGCAAACATGGTTAAAAACTTATGATTGTCTGAAATATAATCAATAATATGATGTTTATTTCTCTATAATTTCCCCAATCCTTAAAGAAGTGAATAGCCTCTCTCTCTCTCTCTCTCTCTCTCTCTCTCTCTCTCTCTCTCTGTCTCTCTCTCTGTCTGTCTCTCTTTTGGCTAGAATTAAAAAAGAAACTAACATATTTTGGTTTAATACAATTAAACATAGATTTCATGAAGACTCAGGTTGCATTATTAATTTTTGCATTGAAGATATGGAATTAATTTAA
Organism: Octodon degus; assembly: GCF_000260255.1. NCBI lineage: Eukaryota > Metazoa > Chordata > Mammalia > Rodentia > Octodontidae > Octodon > Octodon degus. Next base: position 1,248,801 of record NW_004524693.1, read on the forward strand.
ATTTAGACTTTAATATAATCTGTGTAATCTTCAAAGATTTTAAGTATCTCAAAGGTTTTAATCTGTGTTGCAGAATTCACTGGCATAGTAATGCCAAAAATAGTTTATCAGCATAAATGGAAACTAATCTATATATTCATATCTATTCCATTCTGTTCATTATTGTTAACCTAAATACCAGGTAAATAGGTTAAGAATAATTACTAAATGCAACACTCCCGACCAAACGCAAACGTTACCAGTCGACGTCTGTACGTTGTTCACAGTACATAATCCGAAGGTATTGAGCATAGCCGCTGCAATTCTTATGGCCCCGAGTTGTATTTACCTAGAGAAATTGCCCAAACGATAGCAATCTTCATGATGGCCTTAGTCCGCGAATTGAAACGGCTATGCTCAATAGGATTACGTATTGCTACATACCGATCCAGCGATATGGCGCAGAGATGCATGATGGACGCAGTTGAAAACAGAACATCTAAAGCAATCCAGACGGGGCACAAATATCTAGGTAATGGCCAGACATAATCTGAAAGAGAACAAAGTAAGACAGAGAAGCATGTTATCCAAATCATACTGACTATACTTTTGTATTTCATCCTGCTTATCTTTCCTTTTCAGTTGTAACTTTTTTTTTTTTTTTTTTGAACCAGGGATTGAACTCAGGATCTTGTGCTTGCCAAGCAAGCACTTATTCTGCTGAGGCATCTCTCCAGCCCTTTCAATTGAAACTTCTTAAAGAAAGTGAGATTTCACTAGTATTATTTTCTTTTTTCTTTCTTTTGTGGCTGGCTCAGCCCACCCCGGGGGCAGGGATGGAGTGGTATGCGGTACCAGGGATCGAAACGAGGTCCCTGCGTGCTTGCCTAAGCAGGCACTTTAGACTGCCGAGCTATCTCGCCGACCCCAGCTGGCATCATTTTCTATGATGATAACTTCAGTGTTACATAAATTTGTCATGTTACATAAATTTGTATTGCGGTAAACTTTACATAACATAAAATTAATCACTTTAAAGTGTAGAATCCAAGGATGTTCAGTACATTCACAATATTGTACCACCACTACCTCTCTCTAGTTCGGAAACATTTCGTCTCTCTAGTGGTCATTAAGCAGTTACCCCACAGCCTCAAACATGTTTGCCTAGTCCTGAGCAATCTCCAATCTGCTTTCTGTTGTTATGGATTTGTCTAATTTGAGAATTTTATGTAATTGTTAATTTATCCTTTTCTGTTTGATTTTTTTTAATGTAAAAAGATTTTGAGTTTTGTCTGTTTTGTAGTATTTATTTGTACTTAATATTCTTTGTGTGAAAAAAATTCTTTGTGTGGTTATATGACCAGTTGAGATTTGGGGACACATTTGTAATGGATTATTTATTGCTGGGTATTGAATTATAGTTGATTTTCATGTATTTATCAATCTTGAAATTTTGCTGATTTCATTTATTGCATTGTGCATTGTGTGTGTGTGTGTGTGTGTGAGAGAGAGAGAGAGACAGAGAGAGAGCAAGAGAGAGAGAGAAAGAAGAGAAGAGAAGAGAAGAGAAGAGAGACAGAGACAGGCAGAGACAAGGACAGAGGGATAGTTGTTTTATTCTTTGGTATTTTCCACTTATAAGATCATGTCACCTGGGAATAAAGATAAATTTAATTCTTCTCAAGTATAATGTTCAATAAAAGTAATAAAAGTGGACATCTTTTTTTCCCTCTTGATTTTAGAGGAAAATTCTCAGGTTTTAACTGTTGGGTGTGGTATTAGCTGTGGGATTTTCACAACTGCCTTGTATTATATTGAGGAAGTTCCCTTTTAATTTCTAGAGATTGCATTTGACCCAACTATCCCCCTTCTATGTTTCTTCCCAAAACAATTAAAATAATATTTCAAGGATACATGCATATCGATGTGTACAGTAGCACAATTTATTATAGCTAGATCTTGGAAATGGAGTGTATGTCCATCAATAGATCAGTGGATAAGGAAAATATGGTATTTGTACACTATGAAGTGCCATAAACTTGAGGCATTCATACATAAAAGGATGCAAATGAAAAGCATAAGTAAAATAAGACATACAAGCTCAAATATTACATGGCTTCTAAAAATCCAAAATGTACTATTAAATATAAAAAGAAATTATATAACAATGCATGTAATATGATAGCACTTGTCTCTGGTTTTCGGAAGGCAATATACTAGTAAGTCTTTTAACAAGCAAAGAAAGCTCTATAATAATACAAAGAAACCATGGTGGATAGCTCAGTGGATTAAAGCTCCTGCAAGCAGGCTCAGGGGCCGGGGGTTCGATCCCCAGGCCTGCCGTACCGAGACAGCAATTGAGACTGGGCATGGTAGCACGTGCCTGTAATCCCAGCTCTTGGGAGGCTATAAGCAGGCAGATCACTACGAGTCTGATCTAGTAGTGAGACCCTGAACACCTGTAGACCCTTCCCTAAAATACAAAAAAAAAAAAAAAAAAAAAAAAAAAAAAAGAAAAAAAAAGAAACCATGGTTGATAAGGAAGGAATAAAATGGGTGATAAAGGCAACAGAAACTATCTTTTTACTTTCTCCTCTTCTGTACCATCAAGGTTTTGTTTTTGAATTTTTATAAAAATAAGCATATATTACTTTATCATAGAAAGGATTAAAATCAGCTACAGAAGTCTTTTCACTACACTGTAAAACCGAGTGAAATATTTTAATGTTACTTTCAGAGAAGTAGTCAATACATCAGTGTTGGGAAAAATATATCTATTTCATTATGAAGCATATCTGTTACAGCCAAAATCTAAAATATTACCACCATTTACAGCCTCGAGGAAACTATTTCTCAACTCCCCAGTGTTATCATAGAATCCTGTAGCACTCTTCTTTTGGGAAAGGGAAGTTTAAACCACTATTTCTCCAAATACCATGTGTCCCAAGGCAGTCACTCAGCCTAGTGTCTTGTCTGGGGAGAAGGCTGTCGGAGCTCTGGCTGGAAATGGACTGCTGCCGGCCATGTTCTTACTCAGCAAAGGTCTTGGATGACAATTGTGAAGGTGAATCTTTCCATATAAAAGTGGATTAAAACATTAAAAAAAAGTTACAGACACCTGCCTGTCCCATAAAAGATTTTCCATTCCATGTAAAAATTATTATTTTCTCTTGTGGTTTAGGTTTCTTTAATAACTGTAATGCAAGTTGTCTATTCAGAAATCCTGCCACTTGGAAATACAAATAATCTAAGTGGCAAAAAAAAAAAAA
>NW_004524693.1:1252318-1270269 GCF_000260255.1 Octodon degus
TATTATTATTATTATTATTTGAACTGGGGATTGAACTCAGGTCCTTGCGTATGCCAGGAAAGTGCTTATTCTACTGAGCCATCTCCCTGACCCTATTCACAAGATTGAAGACAGCTGATGTAACATCACATCCAACACCTTTAGGCCATCCAGACACTCCAAGTTTGAACTATAGCTTTTTGCCTTGGGTTCCTGAATTTAGACTCCATCTGTTGAATCAGGCTTCCAAATGGGGATTGGAATTTTTTTACTGTACTGTTTTGTACCACACTGGAAGAAATTCATGAAGGAAGTTTTGGTTTTCTTCCACTAAGTATTCATCAAGAATTCCAAAATCCTTATTTCTTGAATCTGTTCCTGACATTATTGAATCACTGAGGGCATATTTTTAAATGCATTAATAAAAGAGATTGTGAAATATATTTTGGCTGTATGCAAGATTGATTGGCAAGGTTTTCATCTCTGAGGAGCCATGACTTTTTGTGAGTAACAAGAATTTAATTAGCTGAAGCTCTAGTCCTTTTGACTATACAAGTCTTTGTTTTTAATAATTAAATATTCACAAACTTAAATCTTTTTTAATTTTCTTTTTGTGTTTTTAGGGAAGGGTCTATAGGGTGTTCAGGGTCTCATTACTAGATCAGACTCATTCATAGTGATCCGCCTGTTTACAGCCTCCCAAGTGCTGGGATTACAGGCCCACGCCACCACGCCCAGTCTCATTCCCCATCTCAGTGTGCCTCGGGGGCCGGCTGGCACAGCAGGCCCGGGGATCGAACCCCGGCCCCTGCACCTGCATGCAGGCACTTCAATCCGCTGAGCTCTTTCGCCAGCCCTCACAAACTTAAATCTTAATGGACTTCTTATAAAAATATGCAAGTTCTCGTTATACCATTTGTTATTTTTGTGTTTACTTAACAAAATACCCATTATTTACCATAATAATTTGTAAGTTGATATTGCTCAGGAAAATATTGGAAATTAGGCTCAGCTGCTTCAGTTTACTACCAAGTCACTTAGATTTAACAAGATAACCTTTTCATTGTTATATTTAAACATGTTCTGATTCTGTCTGAGTGACTAGAGAGCATCTTTAGATAATACAGCCTGCTTTCTATAATGTAGATTTGCTAAGTGTATAACCCAGGCAGAGGTGGGTGGGCAAACAAAATGAAGATAACCAAGAAAAGAGTTACATAGTTTTGCATGGTTACCACCCTAGACAATTCTTTCTTCCTACTGAAAAATAAATTAGTTGTGTACATAACCTTTCACAGAATGATTCCTTTCAAAAGAGAAGAGAAATTAGTGTGCACAAAAATGTATCAAAATTGTGTTTGCATATAGTACAAAGAGAAAGGTGATACTAAGAAGATTTCCTGAACAACCCTGAAGGCTGGAGAATAACTAGTGGTGTTTAATGGATGACTAGTGAAGGAACACCCTGGGAATGGGTAATAATTTGCTAAATAACACTGAAGTTTCCTAAGAAGAGTCTTCTAGCAATAACTTTCCTGGTCTATACAGCGTAAAGATTTAAGAAACAATATACTTATCAGAAGATTCTTTAATCTAGGAGTTAATTGGAATGATTCTCACCCTGACTAACTATATATACTGATACCTGTGAACTAAGCTACTGCACTGCAGATGGTAATTTGTAATAGTGGTTTCATATTGGGAGCGCCTGTCATTGTGGTATTCTGAACACGGGCTGCTTGTCATGACATGCCAGTTACTGCTAAGATGTCTCTTGGGTAGGTGGATGTTCAAGAAGAAGGGGGTGGTGAATGAAAGCAAGAGACAGGAAAAGGAATACTGTGGGACAGTCCTGCTTCAAGGTTGTATATGGTGAGATTTTTGGACTTATGTGCAAACATGAGAAGCATAGAATTCTTTATCCTATTGTTAAAATATAATCTAATTTTTAAATGTTCTTTATCATATTATGTAGGGACTTAAGGTTCAACATATCAATACTTGATGAAAAATACCTGTTCCTTATTATGCCTAAGATGTTTGAAATGCAGTGAGATAGTGAGGTTAAGCTTGATAGCGTAAATCGTTTGATAATAACAATAAGCTTGTCTTCTGGATGGTTAACAACCTAAGTTTGCAGACCAAAATGAGAGAAAAAGGAGGGCTACAAGGAAAGCCAACATTTTGGCCCTACCCTTCTAAGGTCAATTAAGACTCAGGACATATGAGAACTTGTACTGTAACGTCATGTACCTCGGTAGTGTCCCAAATTTTCTGATCAAGAAGATAATGGGGCCAAAGAGGAAAGTGATCGATGACGTAGAGTGTGCCTAAGGAGAGTCACATGGGGAGAAGACAGTCTCTCAGGCTTTCACAGAGAGCACATAGGCCAAGCATTGGCCGTGACTCATCCACATGGCTGACACTGACAAAGGTTCTACAATCTGAGGTACAGGATCTCAAGATAAATCCTGAGGGCATTTCACTGACCTTGTCAGACCAAAAAGCTACAACTCTTGTTGCACAGGTCCTGCTTTACCTTGGTCTTAACCATCCAGTAGAAAAGTATGAAGATGAAATATAGGAAGTAAAGCCATGTTGTTATGTTGAGCTGTGGGGGACTCAGGTCAATAATTTCTGACATTGCCAGTTAGACAGAAGACCCAATGATATTATGGGCTTCTGTACTCTTTTAGAATATTTTGCTGAGTTTACACATCTATAATATTCAACAACGGAACTTAAAAAAAATTGGGGTATAACTATGAATGTCCATTTTGTATCTGTGTATTCAAAGTGGTTGGGATAGATATATAGTTGCATTCTCTTAATGAATAGAATGATTTTTTCTAATGGTGTTTGTAAGTAGGATCACAAGTCTGCATCTTGTACAGCAATTAACCACTAGGAAGAATGTATGCAGTGTATTATTTGTTGAAACTGTACTTTCGATTTGATTTGAAACTGTCTCATTGCTATATGTTTATCAATAAAACTTTGAAAAGAAAAAAAAATTAAAAAAAAGAAACAATATACTTAGCTTTGAGAGGCAAACTGCTGATTTAATATATTATTTCTCAGTCAATTCACACTTTGCAATGAATGCTTACAATGGGAATATGGTACCACGACCCCGTATTTTTTTCTTTCTTTCTTTCTTTCTTTCTTTCTTTCTTTCTTTCTTTCTTTCTTTCTTTCTTTCTTTCTTTCTTCTTTCTTTTTTCTTTTTTCTTTTTTTCTTTTTTGGAACTGGGGATTGAGCTCAGGGGCTTGTGCTTGCCAGGCAACTGCTTATTGTACTGAACTATCTCCCAGGTCCCTTGTATTCCTCCATGTGGAAGATATTGTCAAGAATAATGGAAGGAAGGGCCAGCCAGATAGCTCAGTGGACTAAAGCGCCTGCTTAGGCAGACACAGGGACCAAGATTTGATCCCCAGCATGAAGTGCTGGCTGTACCCCCAGGGCGTGCTGAGCTGGCAATTGAGACTGGGCATGGTGGTGCATGCCTGTAATCCCAGTGCTTTGGAGGTTGAAAGAAAACAGGAGGATCATTATGAGTCTGATCTACTTAATGAGACCCTATAGATCCTGTACTACATACATTTAAAAAAAATAATGGAAGGAGAAATGTGATGTAGGTCCAGATAAAATAGGAAATACAGAAGTTTCCTTGATATGAGAGCCCCATATGTACATTTGACATCTGCATGGTTTTTGAACTCTAATCTGCATTACTCTTACAATTGAACTACTTAGATTTCTTTATTACTCAAGGATTTTACAGCATTTATTTATAGCATCTATATTTTAATTAAGTATTTTGAATTGCAATCAAATTTCTATTACTGGAATTATAAGGAATGACAGATTTTGGAGAGATATTTTGGTGGGCTTTGGAACATAAGGGAACTTCAGCAGTGTCCCACAAATCACAGCTGTTCAGAGGCAGACACACCAAGGCTTCCAACAAAACACTCAGTCATCCTACAATATAAGAAGTTTATTAGTCTCACTGGTCTGTATTTTGTCCATTTTATTGCCTTATTGTCTATATATTATAATTTAAATATAATTTTTTTTGGCTGACTCAGGCTGCCTTAAGGGCACGTGTGGTGTGGCATGTGAACTGCGGTCCCACAAGCCTGACTGGGTTTGCCCAAGCAGGCGCTTAAACAACTGAGCTAACCGGCAAGTCCCCTAAATTTTTTTTTTTGGCAGAACCAAGGATTGAACTCAGGCCCTTGCGCTTGCCAGGGAAGTGCTTATTCCACTGAGCCATTTTCCTGGCCCCTAAATTTGTTTTTAAAATCAGAAATTATATAAAATTTAGCTGGGCTATTATTATTATTATTATTATTATTATTGTACCGGGGATTGAACTCAGGACCTTGTGCTTGCCACGCAAGCACTTATTCTACTGAGCTACCTCCCCAACCCCAAAAGTTGAGAAGGATTTTTTTGGGGGGGCTGGCTCAGGCTGCCTTAAGGATGGGTCTGATAAGGCATAGGGAGCTGGGGATCGAACCACAGTCCACCGCGCCTGACTGGGTTTGCCCCAGTAGTTGTTTAAACAACTGAGCTAACCTGAAAGCCCCTTGGTAATCACTTTGAGTTTTCTTTAATTTTTTAATTTTACTTTTTAAAATGTATTTGGTACACAGACTCATAGTGGTCCTCCTGTTTTCAGCCTCTTCAGCGCTGGGATTCCAAGTGTGCACCACCATGCCCAGACTTGGTCGCTTGCTCAGCCTGCCCGGGGTCAGGACTGGCACAGCATGGGATACTGGGGATCGAACCCCAGTCCCTGTGCTTGCCTAAGCACATGCTTAGTCCACTGAGCTATCTCGGTGGCCCTGAGGTTTTTATTTTTTATTTTTAATGTGGTAAACACGCTGCTTCAAAACTGAATTTGAGAGTTGGGTATGGTGGCACAGCACTATGGCTGGCAAAGGCAGGAGAACTGCAAGTTCAAGCCCAGTTTGTGTAACCTATTGTGATCCTTGCTCTCTCTAAAAAACAAGATAGAAATAAAAATGAAAAAGAGGAGCTAGGAATGTAGCTTGGTGTGAAGGCTCTGAGTTTAATCTCCAGCACAGAAAAAGGAAAAGAATTGAAACGGAGGGCAAGAAATGACAAAAGCAAAGGAGTGGAGTCTCGTATGGAGTTGCAACAATGGACTGACTGTGGCATTCTGTCGCAAGCTGAGCATGAAGCTGAAAAAGTTTGCCAGGGAATGAAGCTGTACCTTATGTCTACCACTTGAAAAACAGGTTAATCATATGCCAGTACTTGAGAGTCAGACAAGCAGGAAACAAAAAAGATAAGAGAAATAGCCCATAGAGTAGATAGAACAATCATGAGACCAATGAGATACATTAAGATAAACATAACAGGAAAAAACAAGCCTCATTTGGTCTATTTCCCCCTATGGTGAATCCTACTTCTTGCCCTGTCTATCGCCTTGAGATTAGATGAACTACTTGGGTTCATACCTAACAACTTTTAATCTTCAAATTTTGTTCTCTGGACACTGACTAGTTTCTTTCTTTCTTCTTTTTTTTTCTTTGACAAGCTTTTTTTTTTTTGTACAAAAGTCTTCCTTTCACCATAAAATCTGATGCTAAAGGCCTTAAAATGTTGAAGAAGCTTGTGGCCTAGATTTTAAATTCTGAAGTTATCACCAGAAGGTGGCAGAAACTGTGAAAGTGGTCACATGCAGTGGGACCAGAAACTGGACAAAGCAAAGGAAGAACTTTTTGAATTAATTTCTGTCTGAAATGTATGTCACTGTAGCAAGTCCTTGACAATCTGAAGGCATTAATGTGACACTGTGGGGTAGAAGACTATTATTTGCTACTTATGATCACTGAAAATTCATCAGCATGCCAAAGGCTTTCAGTGCAAGCAATCACTTGAAAAGTTAAAAACTTTCGACTTTTCTCTTTCTATAAAGTAGATGATAGAAACTAACTACAAAATCCACATATCAGGCAGAGGAAATAGCTCAGTAGAATAAGTGCTTGTCTGCTAAGCGCAAGGACCTGAGTTCAATCCCTGGTTCTGCCAAAAAAAAATCCATATATCAAAAAAGGTTTATTTTTATTTTTATTGCTTTCTGAAGTAGAAAATTGGGCCTTGTAAATTCTAGGTAAGTGTTCTATCACTCAGCTATGACCCAGAGCACATTTTTTATTTTATTATTTTTGATAACTTTGAAGTTTCTTGGTGTTTGTAAAATTTCGTAAAAACAAGATGTATCTATAAATTTTTTTAAATACTGTATTATCATGGAAGGAATTATTTCTTAAGTACTTTCATTCTTATCTCAATAACTTTATAAGGAATAAAAGCATATTATTCTTAGAGTGGAGACTTTATTTATTTACTTATTTTTGTGGTACCAGGGATCTAAGTCAGGACCTTGCACTTGCCAGGCAAGCACTTATTCCACTGAGCTATCTCCCCAGCCCCAAAGTGGAGACTTTAAATTCAACATTTAATTGTGCGACCCCCACTACCTTCTACTGGAGTGGAATCAATGAAGATTTTTTTTTTTTTTTCAGAGAGAGGGATTGAACTTAGGCCCTTGTGCTTGCCAAGGAAGCGCTTATTCCACTGAGCCATCTCCCTGGTCCCTTTATTGAAGATTTTGAAGTTAATCTAACCTAAGTTTCAGACAGTATCACCTACTTATGTATCACCATTTCCATGAAGGCTTTCTTTTTCTTTTTCTTTTTTTTTTTTTTTGTGGTACCGGGGTTTGAACTCACGACCCTGCGCTTGCCAGGAAGGTGCTTATTCTACTGAGCTATCTCTCAGGGCCCCATGAAGCCTTTCTTGAAACTCCCACATGAGCAACTTTTCCTTTTATGACCACAAAAAAATGGTGTAGGTCTGTCCTGACAGTTGTGCTATTTTGCATTGAAACGACCAGCTACTGTGCTGCTTGCATCCATTGAAGCTGCCAAAGAGAACGGAGCCTATTTATTTACTATTATCCCCCCATAGCCAGCACATTTTAGGTGCTCCTTTAACTATTTGAAAAGACAAATTAATGGATAATATTTAAGTGTATTGACTGATCTTTTTCTTAAAGAAATAATGAAAAGAAAATGTTTTTACAGGTATGTGGATAAAAAGGACATATGTAAAAAAAAAAAAAAAAAAAAAAGACCTAAGCATTTTGTGTCAATAAAGTAAGACGAGAATATGGAAAGCCTCAGGCATTACCCTCAGCAAAACGTACTGAAGCACACTGAGCGGTGTAGAACCTATGGTGCACATGCTGTGGCAGGCACACAGCGCCCTCTGTGTTGGCACGCGAGCCAAGTCACCCCTACAGCCGAGCTTTGGCTAACAGGATTTTTTTTCCTCAGGGCTAACGAGATAGCTCAGTGGATTAAGCCCCTGCTTAGGCAAAGGCAGGGATGAAGGTTCGATCCCGGCATTGAACACTGCGCCAGCCTTACCCTGTGGGAGTGCTGAGTCAGCAATGAGTCAGGGTGAAGTGGTGCACCCTTGTAGTCAGCGCTGGGGAGGTTGAAAACAGGAGGATCAATATGAGTCCAAGCTGCGTAGTAAACCCAGATACATAAATCTTATTTTTTAAAAAAATGAGAAAATAAAACGTCAGTTTTCAGGTTTAATTGCAGTTTGGGCACTTTGCAATAAAAAGTGGGTTTGGGGTTGAGTTTAGGTGCTTGATCGCTAGGAGGTTCACTATCGCTGAGAGGCTTGTGATGAAATTGCTCATTGTCATAATAGACTACGCAATAGTTTGGGATTGGTTAGGGAGAGGGGAGTTTTCGCAATTACTTTGACCTTTTGGAAACACTGAAACATATTTTTGAGAAAAAGCTGAGTTGTGAAACTTTCTAGAACATTCTAAGATGCCTGCTATTTTGGCATTTAATTCATATTGCCAATACAGGTTAGGAAACAGCACAAGAGCTCAGTTCAAAGTTCTTGGCCTCACTCAACGAGTTTCCATCACGATATGTTAGTGACATTGAATGAGGATTTGAAACCAGCTTCCACTCAAAATTAAGTGATTTTTCCCGGAAGTTCATTACTATATATGGCTTGCCAAAAACCATCACAAATCTCAAAGAAGTAAACGCTGGTACTTGAATTTCTCATCAGTCTGAACCAATCTGAAGTGTGGCCAACATCAGTCTGGTACCATGAGTTATTTCCAGAGTGTAAAAGTCCTCAAGACACTGGAGAAGACTTGGGAAAGTTAATAAAAAAACAGATATGCATAAAAGATTAGTGCTTTGAATCTTCCTCTACTTGAATCCAGTAATCCTACAAAAATCATTTTTCTAAGCTAAAAATCATATTCTTTCACTTACAGATTCAAAACTCTTTAATGGCAAAAAGACGGCACTCTATTGTCCATACTATGAACAAAAAGTTTTTTTTTTTTTTTTAAATGTATTTAGTACAGGGTCTACAGTTTTCACTACACAGATCGTACTCGTAGTGATCCTCCTGTTTTCAGCTTTGCAAACACTGGAATTGCAGGTGTGTGCCCCTAAGCCCAGTCTCAATCACCATCTCAGTGCACCCCAGGGGGCGGGGCCAGCACAGCATGTGGGGGATTGAACCCTGGTCCCTGCGTCTGCCTAAGCAGGTGGTTTAGTCCGCTGAGTTATTTGGCCAGCCCTTATGAACAAAAAGTTAAGGCCCATCATACTCATAATTTGCTATCTCCCTACCTGTTTAGACTCCTGTTACACTGAACTGGGGGCTAACTTCCTTGTTTCCATCATGTATTCTTACATTTTCATTCCTTCTCGTGCCATTTCCACTGCTAAGCCTTCTTTCCATCCCTATACCCTTCAGAAGATCTCAGTCATATTTTAAGACCCTCCTCAAAAGTCACTTCTCTTGGGAAGCAACTAGAATAGTTTCGTAGTTTAGACCTTAAATAAGTATTTAAATGAATAAACGAATGAATAAGTGAATAAGACTTCTGAGTTAATATATCTTTCCCAAAAGTTTGTATTTACTTCTATTTTAGCATTTATCAAATATTACCATAATGGAATATATAAATACGCAAATGTAGAAACTTAATTCCTTTAAAAGCCCTGACTTGGACTGACTCACTTTTATTTTCCAGAACCCAGAAATTTATGGACTATAAAGTATTCTACTTAGCATTAGCTTGTTCAATAATTGTAACTGCTGCTAAATACCAGGCTGTGATACTTGATGTGTCCTCCCGTTTAATGTATAATCCGTATTTCATTGTTTTATATTTCTTCTAATTGTGAAAGGAAACATTAAATTTTTCAAATATTCCCTAAAAATAATCTTTATAATTCAAACATTCTTTTTTAAGCACATACACATCATAATATCTGATATATATGTCAAGTACAAAATGAAATTTACTACGGTGTCCAGAAAGGACATGGTCTGTTCCTATTCTCTAACTACTAATGGGTCAGTCCTCCTATCCCAGGAATTGTCTGTTTCATTTATACTGTTCTACACTATTTTAATTTGTACGAACAGACCTTCTTTCAGTCTGTGCAGTGGCACTGCAGTCACACACTGTGTCCCTTGGCATCATTTTCTTTAGCTTGATTAAATGCTTGTTGCCAGCTTCCTAAGTGAGAAGATTTATGGAACAATATGCTCTTTCAAAACCACTAACCCTATTTAACCTTGATTGAACAACAATTAATTTATTGTTTAATTAATTCAAGGCTAAGAAGTACAATCTAAGGGTACTTTTATTCTCATGGATGTTTAATTTATATGCTCTCTACCTTAGGTTAGAAACGTAAGACACAGTGGTGTTGCCCTATCAGTGACTCATACTAATTAGAAAATATTAATTCTCTTTGCCATAATTTACTTCAGGCCAAAGGTGGGTTGGAGTTAAACAGACCATAACTTGGCAGAAAGAATGTCTCTAGAGGCATCATAATGAAAGACATTGGGATATAAAAATATTATTGTATGGATTTAAAGTGAAAACACAGGGATCCTATCTGATCCCATCAGATAGGATCCCTGTGTTGTCACTTTTAAGGATTTATATATCCTTACTTTTTTTCCTTCTTCTGAAATTATTTTTTTAATTAATTTTATTGAGAAACAAGTAGAAATGAGACAGTTTCAAAACAGGATAGTAGGACAGTTTCAATAATTAATACATTGTATATTGTTGTCTTCATAGTGGTTATTCATAGTACAAGATGCAGACAGAATATCCTGTCCAAACACTACTAGTACAAATCTTTCTTTTCATTGAATTAAGAGAAAGTAGCTATATATATATATATATATATATATATATATATATATATATATACCCTATTTTGTATATACAGATACAAAATGATCCTTCATTTATATCCCCTTTTTTTGTTTAGTTCTGTCAGAGATGGTTGTTCCATTGTCGTTTAAATATTGTAGGTGCATGAATTTAGCAAAATATTCCAATATAGTCCAGTAGTCTATAATAGTAGTGGTTATCCTGGTCTTAACCATCCAGCAGAGAAGTATAAAAACGAGGTATAAAAAGTAAAGCCATATTAATATGCTGAGCTGTAAAAGGCTCAAGTCAACAGCTTCTGACATTGCCAGTCTTAGAAATTTTGGAGATCTACTTTTCACATTTTTAGAGAATTCACACATATATCAAAGATGTCTACGAACTTAAAATCCTTTCCACTTTGTGAATTACTACTACTACTACTACTACTACTACTACTACTACTACTACTATTACTACTATTACTACTATTTTTGAGAAAGGCCTACTACTACTACTATTTGAGACAGGCTTGGATAAGTTTTGCCTCTCTTCAAAGAATTAATTCTTCAAAGGGGCTGAGGAGATGGCTCAGTGGAATAAGTGCTTCCCTGGCAAGAGCAGGGGCCTGAGTTCAATCCCTGGTTCCACCAAAAAAAAAAAAAAAAAAAAAAAGAATTATTTCATCTTGCTAGTGTTATGGTACACCTCTGTAATACCAGCACTCTGGAGACTGAGGCAGGGGAATCATAAATTCAAGTCCAGCTTGGGCAACTTAGGGAGAACTTGTCTCTAAAATAAAGAGTAAAAAAGGAGCTGGAAGTTTGTTCATCTAGTGGGTAAATCTTCATAGGAAGTGAAGTCAGTATGTCCAAGAAACATCTGCGTTTCCTTGTTTACTGTAGCACTAACGGAAATAACCTAAGTGTCCAATGTCTGATGTAAGTATAAAGAAAATGGCTATACAGAACAGGATGCTGCTTAGTTATGAGATCAATGAAATCATGTCATTTGTGACTATGTGGAAGGAACTTAGGTGATTATTTAAGTCAAGTGAGTCAGGCACAGGAAGATAAGTACAATACTGCATGCTCTCACTCACATGTGGACTGAGAGCGTATTTACCAGAGGCTGGAGTGGGGAAGGGGGCAGGAAAGGGAAAAGGGTCATCAGTGGGTACCAGGAACAAAGACATTGTGATAAATTGTGCTGTTCTCCAGCAAGGTGACTGTAGATACTGATAATCACTATATATTTCAAAAAGATGGAAGAAGGGATTTTGAATATTTTTACCATAAAGAAGTGAAAAACGTTTGAGATCACACACATATTTAACTTGGTTAAAACTTTATATGAGGGGACTCAGGTCAATAATTTCTGACATTGCCAGTTAAACAGAAGACCCAACACTATTATGGGCTACTGGACTCTTTTAGAATATTTTGCTGAGTTTACACAGCCATAATATTCAGTAACGGAACTTAGGAAAAATGGGGTACACCGATGAATGTCCATTCTGTATCTGTGTATTCAAAGTGGTTAGGATAGATATATAGTTGCATTCTCTTAATGAGTAGAATGATTTGTTCTAATGGTGTTTGTAAATAGGATCACAAGTCCGCATCTTGTACAGCAATTAACCACTAAGAAGAATATATGCAGTGTATTATTTGTTGAAACTGTACTTCCGATTTGATTTGAAACTGTCTCATTGCTATATGTTTATCAATAAAACTGTAGAAAAAAAACTTTATATGATTATATCCATGTGTCAAAATATCTCACGGTACTCCAATAATATGTCAAATGTTATGTGTTTATGTATCAATTAAACATTTTACTGCTTTAAAAAGATAAGCAGGGGCTGGGGAGATGGCTCAGTGGAATAAGCGCTTCCCTGGCAAGCACAAAGGCCTGAGTTCAATCCCCGGTTCTGCAAAAATAAATAAATAAATAAATAAATAAATAAATAAATAAAATCCATTATTATAAAAAAAGATAAGCAAGCAGAACTTTAAGAAAGTAAGAAAGAAATAAAGAATCAGCTAAGAAAGAACTAGTGATGCTTAACAGCCTTAATTTACAGGAAGTGGAAGCACTGAGACGATCTGACTCAATATTTTATAGGGAAGCCTGCAATTAATGAGAAGCATTGGGACATTCTGTTTCTCATAAATATAACAAAGCAGGAATCATAAGTTGTCCAATAACAAAACAACTACATGAAAATATTAGCATTCTGCAGCACAGTTAATATCCTCAAGCAATCCTCCATCTTAATCACTGGAAAATGATGAACTGTTTCAAAATCTTTCCCACATAATTTTCCAAAACTGTGAAATAAATAATGGCTTTCTTGAGATAGTACTAGTAAGGAGGAAGTGTCAGTTTTCTTGAGAAATGTAATTTTTATAATGTTTCTTCACAGAAGTAGGTATATCCAGTGTACTTTGAGAAGACTGACACTAGTAAATTTATTTTTTCTCAAACACAAGTTAAAGTAGGACAGGGCTGGTCAGATAGCTCAGTGGACTAAAGTGCCTGCTTAGGCAGAGTGCAGTGGCTGGGGTTTGATTCCCGGCATGCCTTGCTGGCCCTGTCCCTGGGGCACTCTGAGATGGCGATTGAGACTGGGCGTGGTGGCACATGCCTGTAATCTCAGCACTTGGGTGGCTGAAAAAAACCAGGAGGATCACTACAAGTCTGAGGTACATAATGAGACCCTGTAGACCCCGTCCTAAATACATTAAAAAAAAGTTAAAGTAGGACAAAAACATGAATTTGCGACATGACAGTGTTTGTAAGAAATGTTTCTGACTTGAATTTATCTATATTTCATTTCATCTAAATTGAGGATATACTGAGGAAAGGCAAATATATCATTAGAATCCAAAATGTATGCAGCAATATGTTTTGTACATGTGGTACGTGTGTGTGTGTGTGTGTGTGTGTGTGTGTGTGTGTGTGTGTAAAGCTAGTCCAGAGGTAAAAGAGAAGAAATGTAGGGGAAGAGGTAATCCTTAGTCTTTCCCTAGTTTAGTTATTACAATTGGTCAAAAGATGAGAAGTGAACACTGATTTTTCTCATACAAAACTCAAAGTATATTCCTCTAAACTATCATCTAAACTCAAAGTATATTAAAAATTTGTCTCAGGGACTATTTTGGAGATTTGAAATTTGGCTTTGAATTGTTTATTTATTTACAAAACAAAATCCTAGCTTTGAGCCTTTAGACCAACGTACAGCATTTAGACCAAATCTGTATGGCCATTCTATACCTTTCCAGCTTCAATTTCTTATATTTATCATGCAGTTTCCCAAGCACTTGAAAACCTTTTTTTTTTTTTTTTTTTTTTGGAACCAGGGATTGAACTTAGACCCCTGCGTTTGCCAGGCAAGTGCTTATTCTACTGAGCCAGCTCCCCAGCTCCAAAATTTCATGTAATTTTTTTTTTTTCAGAACCAGGGATTGAACTCAGGCCCTTGTGCTTGCTAGCATTTGAAAACTTTTAATTCAGTTTTTTCTTCATTACCAAGAGATAGACAATCCTGACCTGGGAAATCATAGAGACTTTGTGTGACCAGATTGCTCATGACCTACTTGTCTTTTTTTGCCCCTCAAAACTTTAAGATACAATTTAGAGAGAAATTTCTCTATGTGTATATATACATATTGAAGCAAGTATTTGCTTTTTGGCTTTCTTCACAATATTGGAAATGCTTTTCAACTTTATTGTTTGTGTTTGTGTTGTGAAGATTCATGTGGGTGACCACACTTAAGGACAGATGGTTTGTTCTCATTGGAGGCATAGTCCCGCCCAGAGACTCCTCTGGATCTTCTAATTTGGCATGAATGCAGGTCAAAGACTGTGATTGCAGATGGAGAAATTTATAATTGCTGTTATCATTTCCATTCCTTTTGGGTAGAGTTTGAGATTTGTGCCACTGTCACTTAAATATAAAATGAAAACTAGGATAAAAAAGCAACTGAAGCCTTTTATAAATTATGACTTTTAGAGAAGACAAAATTATTCCAGTGATAAAATACAATCCAACAAGGCCTACCAGGTGATAAAGCCAGGACAAAAGGGGCTGTTGTGCTGAGCTAAGTCATTTCAGGTCAATTGATCCCAGAACTGCAAAGAGAACTATGGAATGAATCACATGAAGTTGCTCATATCCAACTCTTCTGACCTATAAAAATGTAAATTTCACTGGTTCTAGGTTGAACCGGTGAAATAAAGTTACATTACTTGATTTCTTTTGTTTATTTTTGAAAGTAAATTTGAGAGATAGCAGAGTATAATAGCTAAAGTCTTTAGCACTAGATTTTTGGAAGCAAATCCAACCTTTGCTGAAAATCTGTGATTTAGGTAAACAGTTGCACTTGGTGCCTCAGCTTCCTCATCTGTATAATATCTGATTGGATCACTAAAGGTCCTAACTTAAGTCTTCATTTTAGTACTGGTGATACAATTTAATTGTTTGCAGTTTGAGTTAGTGATTTGTAGTTATGTTCATCACTTTTTGTAATTGTTGCTTTCTGTGTCTTATTTAATACATTATTTTACTAGAGGATCATGAAAATATTCTTCTATTAGATAATTTCCTTAAATCAGAAAAACTCAGGGCCTGCTAGATAGCTTACCAGACTAAAGCACCTGCTTAGGCAGAGCCCAGCGGCCAGGGTTCAATCCCCAGCATGCCATGCCAGCCCCGCCCCAGGGCGTGCTGAGAGAGAGATTGAGACTAGGTGTGGTGGTGTGCACCTGTAATCCCAGCACTTGGGAGGCTGAAAACGGGAGGATCACTACAAGGCAGATCTATGTAGTGAGACCCTGTAGACCCTGCACTAAATACACACATACACATTAAAAAGAAAAAAAGAAAAAAGAAAAATTCAGTATTTCACATTTGGGATTTTAGTGCAAATCTAACTGATTTTGGGTAAGATATGAAAAAGTGCTTGGATTTTATTTTTAACATAGTGGCATCCGGTGTTTTAGTACTTCTTTTGGAAAAATCTATCTTTTTCATATCAATCTAAAATATCCAACTATATTAGAAATATCCATTTGGGAGTGGATTTTGATTTCTGTCTTTTTTCTGGTTCTTGTCTATGTGGCTTTTCCTCTATCAATATTGCACTGACTTATTTACTCTAAGGTTATATTATATCTTGATTTATGGCAAAACAAATCCTCCTATTCTGTTCTATTTGATGAGTGTCTTTATTATTATGTACTTCCACATCAAGACATTGATTAGAATTATGTTACACATCAATTTAGGATAATCAAAATCTTTTAAATGTTGAAACTTCTTAGCCAGGAACATGCTACATTTCCCCACTTCTTTGTTATTTATTTCTATAAAGTTTGATTTTTTTTATAGAGGTCCTGCATTAAGCTTGTTAAAATTATTTTGAGTTATTAGCTTCAAATTTTTAATGTTATTGTGAATGGAAAATCTTAAAATTCAATTTTCTAATTTTTAAATATTTGCTTAGATACAATAAATTTTGAAAATTTATTTTGAATTTGGAAGACCAGGCATGGTGGAGCGCACCTGTAATCCCAGCTCTTGGGAGGCTGTAAACAGGAGGATCATTGAGAGTTTGATCTATGCAATGAGACCCTGAACACCCTGTAGACCCTTCCCTAAAATATGCAAAAATAAATAAATAGATAAATAAAAATCCTATTTTGTGTTTGGCAAATTTTTGATTAAATGTTTTAATTTTCTACAGGTAATTTTAGATTTTCATAAAACTGATTATATCATCTGTGAATTTTAATACCATTTTTCTCTTCAATCTTTATATTTATGCATCTTTCATCTACATAATCTAATCCATAATTTCTTTTTTCTTAGCCAAACTCTATTGGCTAATCCCAGCACTAGCATGACATTGAAAAGCAGTGGACAGAGAAAGTGCTTGCAGATCACTACTCTCAAGCAGAAAGTATTCACTGTTTTCTGATTAATGTGACATTTGCTGTGTACGTAAAGATGCTTTTAGTCAGATGAATGCAATTTTCTACTATTTTTCACTTTCTGAAATATTTATTCACGAGAGGATACTGGATTGTATTAAATGTTTTTTGTAGAGTATCTTTGAGCTCATCATTTTATCTTTCTTCTTTAATTTGCTAAAGTTGTGAAATCCATAAATAGATACCCTAATGTTAAAACAACTTTGCATTCCTGGGACAAAACTAACTTGGTTATGGTATATATATATATATATATATATATATATATTTTTTTTTTTTTTTTTTTTTTTTTTTTTTTTTTTTTTTTTTTTTTTTTTTTGCAGAACTGAGGATTGAACTCAGGCCCTTGTGCTTGTCAGGGAAGCACTTATTCCACTGAGCCATCTCCCTGGCCCAGATTTCTTTTTTTTAAAAAAAGTTGTTTTGCGGGCTGGCCAAATAGTTCAGCAGATTAAAGCACCTGTTTAGGCAGACGCAGGGGCTAGGGGTTCGATCCTCAATCTGCTGTGCCGGCCCTGCCCCCAGGGCATGCTGAGAGGGTGATTGAGACTGGGGGTGGTGGTGTGCGCATGTAATCCCAGCTCTTGGGAGGCTGTAAACAGGAGGATCACTCCAAGTCCGATTTATGCAGTGCGACCCTGTAGACCCTGTACTAAATACAAAAAAAAAAGTTCTTTTGCATCTATGTTGATACATAAGATATTCTTGTGCTCTTTTTTCTCCAATATCAATATTATACTACCATCATAAAATTGGAAATGACATTTTGTTTTCATTGTTTTGTAATGTCTTACACAAGATTGTAATATTTTGTTCCATTAATGTTTCATGAATTTCCCACATAAATCCATCTGCCTCTGGGAATGTTATAGTGGAAAGAAGTTTGAAGTCCTTAATAAGACCATTAATATTTTCTGTGACCAATAAGTAAATATACTGAGAAAAGGAGGCTGAGGAGCTAGCTCAGTGGCATAAGTGCCTGCCTGGTAAGAGCAAGGTCCTGAGTTTGATCCCTGGTATCAAATCCATAATGAATATATATCTATATATTCACTTTTTTTAACCAGAAAATAAACACCAACTTTATTAATATAATAGCAACAGAAAGAGCTTCCAATTTTCATAAGATAACCTGAAACCCACACCACCAGGTGCTACACGAGTAAATGCTTGCATCACAATGACTGTCCTGATAGCTCTCTGCCACACTCTGAAGGGTCATCAAGGACAACTGCCATCTAGCTGAGCTGCTGAGGGACATGCTGGGCACTGGGGGAGGGAGGGCTTCAGAGTTAGCCCTGTGTCACAAGACCAGAAGGAAGGGACTCCTGCTTCTTAGCTCCTGGAATACAGAGAACACATCAGTGTGGAGAACAGCCTTGCTGCACAAGAGTTAAAGAAAGCCATGAACTAATCTATCAGTTTTCCCTGGGTGGCCGGCTGGTGTGCTCTGTGAAGAATCCTCTTCTGAGCCTACCCCGGCCCATGCCAGGGAGAGGGGAGGGTGGTGAGGTGGCAGCACAGGGGCAGGGGAGTGTGGTGGGTGGGCCCAGGTCTGTGCTGGTGGGTGTGGGTGTCTTTTCTGGCAGCTGCAGCAGCTTCATGGGGGAGGCAGGGGCCACCTGCCAATCACCTCTTCTTGAAGCCATATTTTTTGCGTTCATAGAAGAGGTCTGTCTTAGAGCTCCCCAAGTTGACGAT
>NW_004524693.1:1270391-1274355 GCF_000260255.1 Octodon degus
GGGCTGGCCGGCATGTGGTGCTGGGGGATTGAACCGTGGTCCCTGGGCTTTGCTAAGCTTGTTCTAAGTAGGTGCTTTAGACCACTGAGCCATCTCACCAGCCCCAGGTGTACTCTTTACAATAATAGGCATCAGAGACTCCTGGGCCTCCACAGATCACGCAGCGCCCTTGCCGTCACATTTTTCACACAGTCTTCCGATGGCAACGCCAGCTTGCTTGCGGCAAAAGATCAAATCCGGATGATGCTTAGCCATAACGACTACCCAAGAGGGCAGCCGGAACCCTATATATTCACTTTTACTGAAAACCTCAAAATATGAGCTCTTTTGGGAGTAGGGCCTTTTTAAGAGAATTAATTTAGATGAAGTCATACTTTTTAGAGTGGGCCTTAAGTAAAATGCAATTTGTTTTCTTCTCAGGAGAGGGCAGTTTAGTCCACCAGACATGCAGAAGATGATCGCGTGGAAACGCAAGCAGAGACTGGAGAAATGCCTCTACAAACCAGTGGCATTTATCTAATTTTCATTAATTTAGATGCGTGTATTATTTCAAAATGTTTATTAATTTCAAAACTCAAAGTTCTAGTTGTCAATCATTTTATATTTTATTTTTTACTTATAAAAGTTAAGCCTGATAACAAGCTCTGTGTAAACTACTTCATTTGTTGAGACTTCTAAAATAGCCTACTAAGTAGTCAGCTTTTAGAAGTATCTCATGAACGATCAAAAATAACTACAAATATAGATAAATATGTTATGTAAATGTACAAAAATATCATATTGAAGCCCAGAATTTTGTAAAATTAAAAGACAGTAATAAGAAATACATTAAAAGTTGGTACTTTGCATCTTGGTGAAATATATTGGATTATCAGTTTCCTTTTTTTTTTTTGAACTGGAGATTGAACTCAGGTCCTTGTGCTTGCCAGGAAAGCACTTATTCTACTGAGCCATCTCCTTGGCTGTATTTTCAGTTTTGTTAGCTATGTTTTTCAAATGTTTTATACACTTACCTTTGTACCTCATTCAATCTACAAGTTAGATACATCTAAAATAGACAGCATAGACTTTGATTTTATTTGTATTTTGTTTAAGTCACTTTGACAATCTTTGCCTGAAGTTGTAAACCAAAGATACTTAATGTAAATACTAATACATTTAGATTTTTAACTATTATTTCTTTTTTTCAGAACCAGGGATTGAACTCAGGCCCTTGCGTTTGCCAGGGAAGCACTTATTACACTGAGCCATCTCCCTGGCCCTTTAACTATTATTTCTTTAAAAGTTTCTGGTTATTCTTTTTCATTTGTTTGTTTAACTCTATCATTTTTTATGGTCTCCTTATTTTTTCACACACATTTTCATTTCTAACATTTAAAAATTGCTAATTTAATTTTTAATTTTAAAGAGAATTAAAAAATAGCAGATAAAACATTAGAAGTGATACAGAATTTCAAAAAACAAGATGATCATATTGTGTTGTTAGTGTGAGAACCTGAAAGAGTAATTAAAATCTGAAAGGTGGAACAGATACTGTGAAAGGGAAAGAATTTGTTTAATGGGAAGAAAAACTGGGATGAGGAAAAGGACAAAAAAAGAAGGGGAAAATATATATATATATATATATATATATATATATATATATATGTATATATGATAGCTCAGATAATTGTACTGTCGATCTCTGCTAGTGTTTTGAAAGGAACAGTTAATGCTTAATATTTTTTCCTTTTGTTCTTTTGTTTTTTTTTAAATTTCTTTTTTCTTTTTTGTTTTTTGTGGAACCAGGGATTGAACTCGGGTCCTTGCGCTTTCCAGGCAAGCGCTTCTTCTACTGAGCCATCTCCCTGGCCCTTTTAAAAATTTCTTATAACTTATTTGGTGTGGTTGTTTTGTTTTGGTTTTCTAACCAATTTTGCATGTTTATATCTAGTAACATAAACAACTAATTTGAAGATGACATCATGCAATATAGCAACCATTGTTGGATTCCTATTACTTTAATGAAATTTTGTATCATTTTTAAAACTTTTTTTTACTATACTGTATTCTTTAAAAATAAATAAAAACCAAGATGATAGGTATTCAGTAATAGTTGCTATATTGCACATTGTCTTCAAAGTAGTTGCTCAGATTACCAGACATAAGCATGTAGAATTGTTCAAAATAAAAATTTTAAGCATTAGCTGGTTTTTACAAAATATATTTTAATGTATTTAGTACAGAGTCTACAGGGTCTTACTACACAGATCTGACTCGTAGTGATCCTTCCTGTTTTTTAGCCTCCATCTGAAGCACTGGGATTATAGGTGTGTGTCACAATGTCCAGTCCCATTTGTTGAGGCAGGCCAGGGATTGAACCCTGTTCCCTGTGTCTGCCTAAGCAGGCACTTTAATCTGCTGAGCTAACTGGTCATCCATTAGTCTTTTAAAATTTTTAACATCTCATCTTTTCTGTGTATTTCCTTTTCAAAGGTGCATACAATTTCCCCATTATTTTGCTAGTTACTTTCTAAAATTTTTAAAAGCAAAGCTTAAAGTTAACAGTGTTTTTAACTCTTCTCTTGGCACATGTTGAATTCAGAATACTTAAATTCCATTTATTCCCATTGTAAATTATTTTGTTTTTACCTGGTGTTTTATCTTCTTAAAAAATTTACTTTTGTGAAACACTATTAATCTATTTTGAAAGTCAGCATTTTATTAGATTTATTTACATATTTATCACTTTGCAGCTGTTCATTCTTTTTATGCTACATCTTTCATCTGGGGTCACTTTTCTTTTGACTGAAGTGCTTATTTCCTAAAAGGGGAACTGCTGGCTACAAACTTCCTTAATTTTTACCTGAAAATGAATTTATTGTACCTGTCCACTTGTAGTATAATGTTACAGATTTTTAAGTTGTCAGTTGTTTTCATTTACATGGTAGTACATCATTCTGTCTTTAAGTTTGCTGTTGTTAGAATTCACCTATAAGTCTAAATGCCCTCGGGGTAAACTGTCTTTTTCTTTTCTTTTTTTTTTTTAATATATTTTTGGGAAGGGTCTGCAGGGTGTTCAGAGTCTCACTACTAGATCAGACTCATGGTGATCTGCCTGTTTACAGCCTCTCAAGAGCTGGGATTACAGGTGTGCACCACCACGCCCAGTCTCTAAACCGTCTTTTTCTCAGGTTGCTTCCGTAATTTCATTTTCTCTTTGGGTATCTTCAGAAAGTTCTAATCCATTTTTTCTTTTCATACTGTCTATGCTCTAATTTCTTTCTCCTTTGCTATGCAACCTCAATTAGACATATCTCAGACTTTCGTACAAATTTATTTCATTTATTTATTGGTCATACTGAGGATTGAAAGCAGAGCCTTGTGTATACCTTGGATAGCCTTATCTTTGCATATTTACTAACCTCTCATATTTTATATAGCTCTCTTTTGCATTTTTTACATTTTTTTATGACATACTTTCTGTTCAGTAATTCTATCTTCAGCTTTCCTTAAGCTGTTCTTAATATGCTGTTACTTTTTTTTTGCTATTCAATTTCATGATACTTGGTTCTTTTTCAGATAATCTAGGCCACTTTTATAGATACTGTTTCCAGCAGAAATTTTAAATTTTGTCTTCATTTTCCTATACAGATAGTAATCATAGTTATGATTCAGATGATTAGAGTATGAAATTATTATTGTTTTAATGTATTTTGTACAGGGTCTCACTAAGCAGCTCAGACTTGTAGTGATTCTCTTGTTTTCAGCCTCCCCAGCACTAGGATTACAGGCTTGAGCCACCATGCCTGATCTCAGTGGCCGGCTCAGCATGCCTGGGGACAGGACCAGCCCAGCATGTGGTGCCAGGGATCGAACCCTGGCCTCTGAGCTTACCTAAGCAGGCAGTTAGTCCACTGAGCTATCTCATCAGCCCAAGGTGCAATTTTTTTTTTTTTTTTTTTTTTAGAACTGGGGATTGAAC
>NW_004524693.1:1274455-1282454 GCF_000260255.1 Octodon degus
TTTTTTGCTGAACCAGGAGTTGAACTCAGGCCCGTGCACTTGCTAGGGAAGCACTTATTCCACTGAGCCATCTCCCCGGTCCCCCAACATGTGATTTTTATGTTTGTTGTTCCTTTGACTTTTAGCCATGGTCCTTGGAATATGTAGGTGCCTGGGTTTTGCTGTTGGTATTTTATAGTGAGCTACTTATCTTTCTCTGAAAAATTATTTGTTGAATGAGAGTGTATTTCAGAGCTTCTTTGGATTTGCTTCCTCCTGATTTTTAGGGGCATATATGCCAAGAATATTATCAACTAAATTTATTGCTTGAACTTTCTGGAAAATCCAGTTGTTGCACATCTGAATCACAGTGAGTCTGGCTTCTGGTGAAAAATGATGAGGAATGGATTGCCTCAACCAGTGAAGTCCAACATATCTTTCCTGGTAGACACTATGAGTGAGGCTGCAGGTATGTTTATCTCTGATTCATCTTTAGGATATAATTCTTTAGGAATTTAGCTTAATGTGGGATTTCTTATTTGAATTGTCTAAATACTTTATACTCATATGTTTAGCAAATTTTCACAGTGTAAGCCTGCCTGAGGCCCCAACTGCTTGCTTTGGGTTCCATCCTTGACTTAAATTTTAAACTGAAGGCTAGAGATAGAGCTCAATGGTAGGGAGTTTGTTTAGAATGAAAGAGGCTTTTGGTTTTATCCCCAGTATTGCTTCCCTTGCCCTAAAATAGAAAAGAAAATGTGGTCATTCCTTATTATTTTGTAAACTCTTTTATACATGTGTGCCCGAGTGCGCGCGTGCACACACACACACACACACACACACACACACACACACATATGCATAAGCGCAGCATACATATTTGTCCAGGTTAGTAGCTTGGTAGTGCTGTGCCAGGAAAACTTGGTATACTACATTACAGAAAACTGAAATTCTTGAGTCCATAATGCTAAGTGAAATAAATCAGATAGAAAAAGTTAAATATTGCATGGTTTGTCTTACATGGTAGATCCAAAGTATGAATGATTTAAAGAACAAAATAAAATATAAATGATAGGAAAGTGGGAGGGAGACTTTGTGGGTATGGAAATGGCATCTAGGGAGAGGGAGAAGATGGAAAGGAGATAAGCAACAAGGATTGAGATGAGATATGTACATGTATTAATTCCTTCACAATCAGTATATTCATTACATATTGAAGACACATAAAAATTTTAGAAACTAAAATCACTGTTATATAAACTTCTAAAGTATTTTCCAATACCAAATTTGTCTAATTTTCCTACAAATCTATTCACATCCAACCAAAGAAAAGCTAGCTCTGAACTACAGAAGTCTTATAACTGAAGTGTAGAGTTGTTACTTGAAATAGTTGTTAGTTTTGACTATAAACATATTTCTGTGACTCTGAATGAGCTCAGGCTTCCACTGTCTGCGTGAAGCAGTTATCTTGTTTGACTTTAGAAGATTTTTACTTGGAGTAGGTAAGTAGATTAGATGTGTCATGTGCAAAACATTAGTACTGCTTAGCAGGTGCTTAACTCAAATTCCACCCCAATGGAATTTCAATGAGCATAGGGATAAAATTCTTTTTTTTTTGTGCCAGGAATCAAACTCAGGATCTTACACTCACCAGGCAGGTGCTTAAGCCACTGAGCTATCTTCCAGCCCCTTTATAGGAAAGGGACAGTGCCTTGTTTTAGTTTCTCCTCTGCCACATACTATTTTTAACTTTGTGTTCTCTCTCTCTCTCTCTCTCTCTCTCTCTCTCTCTCTCTCTCTCTCATAATTTAGGGAAAGGTCTACAGGGTGTCCAGGGTTTCACTACTTCATTAGACTCCTAGTGATCCTCCTGTTTACAGCCTCCTAAGAGCTGGGATTACAGGTGCGCACCACCACGCCCAGTCTCAATGGCTGTCTCAGCTGGCCCTGGGGGCGGGGCCGGCATGGCAAGCCCGGGAAAAGCTCAAAACAATTTCTTATTTTACCTACTGTACTGGATTGTTTGAATATAAACTAAAATAATGTGTATGAATGAGCTGAGTGCTTGAGCCTTCAGGGACAGTCTACCCTAAAGTAACATCCTTCTGCCTCTGCTTCCATTGCCCCAGTGAGTTGCCCATTGAACTGAACCTGATACAGGTCTAGCCACTCATTTTCAGTCCAAAAGCTTATAGATACAAAACTCAAAAAATATGCTGTACCAAGAGGAAATTTGCCTTTTAGTAAATGTTCTCAAAAATGGAATTCTGGGGAGCCTGGTCACTCTATGATTGAGGATATAGGATTTATTTGCAGAACTTTAATTCTGCATTTCATCAGGTATATATTTTTTCTCCATTTTTTAAATGAGAGATCTTAAAATGCACTAAAAGTAAAAGAATAAAGATAGGAATTGGCCTATGCATCTGGAATGTATTACTGGTCTTTTACCCAGCAGCACAACCTTCTACCTACATCCCAGACAGCTAATTACTTTCTGTTATGTGGAAGACTTTATCTGGGAAGTTCTGTTTTCATAATGGTGGAAATAAGCCATTTTTAAATTGTGGGCATGACAGCAAAAACATACATGATTGGAATATGAGATATTGTGTTCTTTGTTCCTGCTTTTTAATACATATTTTCTATGTTGTTTTTTCATTGTCTGAGCTCATCATATTTCCAATTACTCATCTAAGACAGATTACATGTTGATGCATGTGATTTTTTTTTTTTTTTGGTGGAACTGGGGATTGAACTCAGGCCCTTGTGCTTGCCAGGGAAGCACTTATTCCACTGAGCCATCTCCCCTGCCCAATGCATGTGATCTTAAAAATAGTTTTCCTGATCACTTTTGTTTAGGGCTTCAAAAATAACTTTCTAGTAAAATCAGTGATTAAAGGTAATTCTGTTGTTAATTAAAATACCACACACATACTAAGTGCTAGCTACTTCATGCATATAATTTCTAACCCTCAATGCCACTCCAATTACATATAATGCCAATGTCTTATAGAGGAGGGAATTGATATTTAGAAATAAGAAGTGATTTGCCAAAGTGAAAACGTGGCAGTGTAGGGATTTCAACCTTTGTCTACCCAATAACAAATCTCATTTTAAACTGTATTCCAATACTTCAAAAATACCAGTGAGAGTTAGTGGTATTCCATGCTTACTGGCAGAATAACAGGCACAGAACTTTTAATATATTCTTCTTATTAATTTTTTTTTTGGTGGAACTGGGGATTGAACTCAGGCCCTTGCACTTGCCAGGGAAGAGCTTATTCCACTGAGCCATCTCCTCTGCCCCATTAAAATTTTTTTGGGAAAAAAAACCAGAACTAATTTTCATATTAACACTACTGCCCATACATGATGGAACATTTTATTCTTTGCCAAATATTTTGTTATGCAAGTACACATTGTATATTTCTACAGAAATTCATCTTGTGCTCTAAGGAATGTAAACAAAGCCACTGTTTGCTCAAGAATTTTCATTGGAAGTAGGCATTTCCATTGTTCATTAGCTATCATTGGTCAATGACTGAATTTAGTCATTACTGATTTTGAAAATTCTTTGGAATGTTAACACATAAACTCACAAATGTATTCAGAGTCTGAGGCCCTTTGG
This sequence comes from Octodon degus, assembly GCF_000260255.1. Lineage (NCBI taxonomy): Eukaryota > Metazoa > Chordata > Mammalia > Rodentia > Octodontidae > Octodon > Octodon degus. The sequence continues at coordinate 1,278,066 of NW_004524693.1, forward strand.
ATGTGCAGAGAGGCATGTCAGAACAGAAACATAAAGCCTACTAGACTAAAGGAGGGAAAGGAAAATGAATGCACAGAAGGGGCCACCAGGAAGTTTTTGAAAGTATGGAACTAGTTGAACTTTTAAGTACTCAATCTCAGCACTTCTTCGATATATTTAGTGAGAAGTAGCACTTACTAGAGTATTTGTGCATTTATCTTTCATGTTATTTATGTTTAAGTAGCATTTTTAATGCAACAAATGGTAATTGAGGTAAACTTTTTATCAATGTAATGATAAAAAGGCTTTTTCTTTTCTTTTTTTCTCTTTCTCTGTTTGTCTCTCTCTGTCTGTCTCTGTCTCTGTCTCTCTGTCTCTGTCTCTCTCTGTCTCTCTCTGTCTCTCTCTCTCTCTCTCTCTCTCTCTCTCTCTCTCTCTGTTCTTGTTTGTTCCTTTTGTGTACTGGGGATTGAACCCAGCACCTTCACACTGAGCTACAGTCTTTTTTAAAGGTTTTATCTCACTTTATATTTTATCCCAAGAGAGGGTCTTGCTAAATTGCTAAGCTCTCCAGACTAGGCACAAACTTTCGGCTCTCCTGCCTCAGCTTCCCAGGATGCTAGGATTACAAGAGTGTACTTCAAAGCCTGGCTTGAAAAATTTCATAGTTTTTTTGTTGTTATCATAAAAGTTAACTTTTCCCACAGGAGTTAGCTGGCACAGTATTAAGAATATATTTGCTTTAAAACTGTTAGCACAAACATGCAGTTCTGAACATGTAAATGTAATTTTTTAAAAATTTTATTTATTTATTTATGTGTGTGTGTGTGTGTGTGTGTGTGTGTGTGGCCAGCTCAGCCCACCAGGGGGTGGGGCTGGCTGGCATGTGGTGCTGGGGGATTGAACTACGTTCCCTGTGCTTTGCCAAGCTTGTTCTAAGTAGGTGCTTTAGACCACTGAGCCATCCCACCAGCCCCTGTAAATGTAATTAAGTTGGGTTTTTCTACTCTTCAAAAATGGATTGGGGGGCAGGGGAGATAGCTTGGTAGAATAAACACTTGCTTGGCAAACACAAGGACCTGAGTTCAATCCCCCGTTCCAAAAAAAAAAAAAAAAAAAAAAAAAGAAAACAAAGGGTTGGTTTTATATTTAGTTCAAAATGAAAAGGCCCACCTATATAGCCAGTTGGAAGCTGGGAAATGTCCATCTATTTTACTACAGTTATTTAAATCTTACCATTGTGATTCCTGTTCTAACCAATTGACCATGGAGACAAATCCTTCCTCTGAACTTCTTTAACACCTATTACGTATCTAGTCATATTCCATTGTTATTGTGTAACATGACATTATTTATGTTTTTATATAAGTTGCTGCCTCCCAACAACACACAGAAACACTGATAGGTGTATAATTATAAAGTCCCTCAGAGGCGGATGTTTGGCCTACCACATTCTAATACCCCCAAATGTGTTTTGTTCAGTGCTGACAAGAAGCAAGATATTTAGAAACTGCATATTGGTTGTAGTTTGACTAATGAGTTCTAATAATTTAACAAAGATTTTCTTTTTTCTTTTTTTTCATTTATATATTTGGTACAGGGTCTTACTCCGCAGCTCAGACTTGTAGTGATCCTTCTGTTTTCAGCCTCCCCAGTGCTGGGATTATAGATGGGTGCCACCTCACCCAGACTTGCTTGCCTGCTCAGTGTGCCTTGGGGATGGGGCTGGAGCAGCATGCGGAACTGGGATCGAACCCTAACCTCTGCATTTGCCAAAGCAGGCGCTTAGTTCGCTGAGGTATTTTGCCAGCCCTAACAATGATTTTCTTATCCTTGATCATCATTAGAGCATTTCCATCCTTGTGGTTTGTTAGTTGTTCTGTGTCCATAAGAACTCCTTATAGTTTTAAGATGACAGACTTTGCATACAGGGGAGGGTAAGTGGAAGACCTCTGGGTGAATTGAAGATTTCACTTTCATTTAGATATGTTTTTCAGAAGGGATTCAGAAATTGAGTCTAAGTGCTCAGGGTGAAATGCATTTTGCCTTTTTTTTCATTACTGGGGATTGAACTCAGGACTTTGTGCTTACCAGGCAAGCACTTATTCTACTGAGCTATCTCCCCGGCCCTGTGAAATGCATTTTGACATTATCTGATTTGTGTGCAAAGTTTATCAAGAAAAATGATTAACTTCAGTCCCTAGATAGATTCTATGATTCTGATGATCTGATTTGGCTAAATAAAATGAGTATTAATGAATGGGTAGCTGTAATTTTTGGTATGTCTTCATCATATTATTCACCACAAGTGACCTCTGAAATATTTGTTTAATGTCACAAAAGTGCACTGATAAGCAGAGCTTTCGTTGCTGATTTCATGGCATCTGCAAAGGTATTTCTGTTTTGAGGTGATGTAAGAATGTAATCTAATTTAACCAAGATTCTTTCAAAACTTACTCTTTGGTAAACTGACACGGACAATATATTTATTCTAAATCACAATGTACTATTGTGCTGCAAGTAAAGTTTCACTGATGTTGTTTCACTTAGAAAAGTAATTATCTTTTACTCTACAAACCAAGTATATCCTGTTATAGTGTTATAGACAGCTAAATTAGATAGAAATATTATAGGCAGTCAGATAGGATGGGGCCCATGAGGGTCTGTCCAAAATGAAAATCCATCACAACTGTGGCCAGAGGCACATCTGTTGGTGGCCAGGCCTCAAGATAAACACAGAAAAAAAAGATCAAAACAGGTTGACAGGCCTACATGCTTCCTCAAAGGATAATCTAAGTGCTTCTACTTGGTCTAATGAAATCTAGCTAGGCATCAGTCACCTTAGTGGGTGACCAAGACCCTAGGTCTTCTCCTTTCCTGAAAAATTATTTGTTCTTTCCATGAACATTGCCATGTGACTTGCTTTTCTGCTGGATCAGTGTTACCTAAGTGGCAATACTTAGAATCTTATTGGTTGATCACAGCCTTATCCATGTTACTGTGGTTTATAAAACGTCCCCTGATAAATGGGGTTCTCAACAACTCACTTAGCATCCTTCCAGCCTCTCCAGGACTGTATCTCTACCCCTCAACAAATAGTTCTTACACTCAACCTTCATTTTTCTTTAGAATTTGTTGTTCAATTTTGGGTGACATGGAGTTGGCATATCAGACATATAGCCAGTTGGAAATTGTAATATTTCCCCTATCTGTTTATTTTATTTTATTTTTTTGCAGTACCTGGGATTGAACTCAGGACGTTGAACTTGCCAGGCAAGCACTTATTCTACTGAGCTATCTCCCCCACCATTCCCCTCTATGATTTAGAGGTCCAATATCATTCCTATATCAATAGTAATATTGTTTTAAGACTTGGCTGAGAAGAACAGGTAATAATTCCATCTTGCTAATATAATTTATTCTACTTATATTAAGATTAGGATTTAAGATTATTTGCATGAAACAGGTTGTGGTAAGGAGCGGAGAAAGGAAGTTCCGAGGTATCTCATTTTCAGGGTAAGCAAAGCAAAACAGATATGCTCACTCAGTGAGCTGTTTATTACCTATACTTGCCAGAGAGAAACCTTAAGATAATTATACTTTCAGGCAGAAGCAATTGTGCAGATGTGTAATCTAATCTCATCTCATAAATCAAGGGAGGTTCAAAGAAGCTAAGTGGCTTAACCTCAAACACACAGTACTGATAAAACTACAAACAGAAATCATTCTTTCTAAGATTTAAAAAAAGAAAGAAGGGAAAAATCTAAATGCATATACACAGGAAAGTTTGGACAATTTTTTTTGTACCAGGGATCAAACTCACGACTTTGCACTTGCCAGGTTGGTGCTTATGCCACTGAGCTATCTCCCCAGCCCCTAGCTTGGATAACTGTACTGCTGGTTTCTACTAGTCTATTGAAAGAAACAGTTAATGCTTAAGTTTATTATTATTATTTTTTGATCTTTGACCAATTTTGCATGCTTCTATCTGGTAACCTGAACAACTAATTTGAAGACAACATTATGCAATATAACAACCATGGTTGAATTCCTATCATTTTGTTTAGTCAAATTCTGCATTGTTTCTAAAGTTTTTTCACTAATTTTATTATCTTTAAAAATCGAGAGAGAGAGAGAGAGAGAGAGAGAGAGAGAGAGAGAGAGAGAGCTCCTGCCTGAGAAAGACAGGAGGAGACATGTAGAAAGTAGGTTGCTGGGACCAGGAAGATGGCTCAGTAGAATAAGGAGGAGGAGGACAAGGAGGAGGAGGAGGAGGACGAGGAGGAGGAGAAGGAGGACGAGGAGGAGGAGGAGGAGGAGGAGAGAAGAAGAAGAAGAAGAAGAAGAAGAAGAAGAAGAAGAAGAAGAAGAAGAAGAAGAAGAAGAAGAAGAAGAAGAAGAGGAGGAGTA
>NW_004524693.1:1282986-1294861 GCF_000260255.1 Octodon degus
TTTTTATACTTTTCTGCTGGATGGTTAAGACCAAGATAAAGCAGGACCTATGCAACAAGAGTTGTAGCTTTTGGGTGTGATAAGGTCTGTGAAATCCCCTCAGGATTTATCCTGAGATCCTGTACCTCAGATTGCAGATCTTTTGTCAGTGTCAGCCATGTGAATGAGTCACAGCCAGTGCTTTGGCCCATAAGATGATTTTTTAAAAAAAGTAGTTAGCACAGGGTCTACAGGGTCTCACTACACAGATGGACTTGTAGTGATCTTCCTGTTTTCAGCCTCCCAAGAGTTGGGATTATAGGCATGTGCCACTACGCCCACTCTCAGTCACCATCTCATCGCGTCTCAGGAGTGGGGCCAACACCGCATGTGATGCGGGAATCAAACTCTGGTTCCTGCATCTGCCTGAGCAGGTGCTTTAGTCAGCTGAGCTATAAGATGGTTTTAATACATTTCAACTGACTAAGAAAAAATTAGAATATATGTAAAAATATCTCATCTGGAGAACAGAAAGAAAACAGGAATAAAGAAAAATGAAGTCAGCCCCAAGGGCTTGTGGGACACTTTCAAGTGTATGAGGTGGGTGACCAAAGGGCTTGGTGATAAGTAGACAGAAAAAAAAAAAAACCACTTGGAGATATAATGGTGGAAATTTTCCTAAATTTGATAGGAAACAATATTTATACTTGTACATAAAAACTTCAATGAATACCAATTAGGATAACATCAAAAATACACACATAATCACCTTAGAGTCAATAAAAAGACAATAATAATGAAATTTTAGGGAAAGATATATAGAAATGCCTCAACATGAGAAGAGGGCCCAAATAACACTAATAGCTCACTTTTCATCAGAAGTCATGAAACCTGGAGGCACTGGGATAACATAATCAAAGTGTCCATCAATAAAGTTGACCAATCAGGAATTCTATGCCTAGCAAAACTATCCTTCAAAAAATGAAATGAAAACATTATCAGAGAAGCAAAACTTTTTTTTTTTTTTTTTCGGAACTGGAGATTGAACTCAGGCCCTTGCACTTATTCTACTGAGCTATCTCCCTTGGCCCCAAAGGTTTTTTTTTTTTTTGATACCTGGGATTGAACTCAGGACCCTGTGCTTGCCAGTCATGTGCTTATTCTACTGAACAATCTCCCCAGCTCAGCAAAACTTGATAAAATTTCTTTTCTTTTCTTTCTTTCTTTCTTCCTTTCTTTTTTTTTCTTTTTTCTTTTTTTTTTTTTTAGAAATGACTGAAAATTTCATTAAACAAAGCAATAGGAATTCATCAAATGGTTGCTGTGAGGCTTGATGTTATCATTCAGATTAGGTTACCAGATACAATTCTGCAAAATTGGCTACTTGATAAAATTTCTGACCAGTATAGTTGAGCTATAATTATCAACTGAAGGAAATCCTTCTGATATAAGAGATAGGGTGCAGCACAGCTGGCTGGGAGAAATGAGTGGGACCTATCAGTTACAATATCCAGGGCAGCTCAAATACACCATCTGTAGAACTTCTTATGAGATCTCAGGACATCTGGATGGCATAGAAGAACAGCCATCATGAAAAGCCATGGTTATGTATGCGTTTCCATGATAGCCCAAGCCATGTTTCTCAGATATATGTCTTATTTTTTTCTTTCTTTGTCTTTTTTCTTCAGTACCCGGGAATCAAACTGGGGCCCTTTTGCTTGCCAGGCAGGTGCTTACGCTGCTGAGCTATCTCCCCAGCCCTTAATTATTTTTTATTTTACCTTCTTTTGCTCTTTGTTCAGCCCAAGTTAGCTCTGCTGAGCTGGTTTCTTTCATACCCATTCATTCCACATTTTTTTCAAACAAGCTTTTGGTACTATTTTTGGATTTTCTCGTCCAATTCTTTATTCTAGGCAAATAGGATCTGGAACACATTTGATTGGTGAGCCATTTGTAGAGAAACTATCCTGCAACACTTGACATAATCAGCAAGGAGAGTATGCTTTGGTGTTGCCAGCCAAAAAAGAACATGTTTGTGTGGTCAGGAATAAGAATAAAGCTCAAGTATTAGAGACTAAAGTAAAGCTCATGTTGGGAAAACATTTTGTTTGTCTTTATGAGGCTTATTTTCTCCTCTTTCCTTCTTTCCCCCTCTCTCTTCTCTAGGCTGGGAATGTAGCGCATGGCTCTCAGGTTGTGCAGGTAGCCATTTGCTGTTTTCCAGCCATGGAAATGGGGGAAGGAAATGTAGGATTTTTTTTTCTTTCTAACCACTTGTGTTTACTCTGTGGGTGTGTCATGTTGTCCATGTGTTTGTTGTGTATTTTGCTAAATTAGCCTGCTCTCCACATACCTAGTTTGGAAATAGCTTTTACTCAGTTTGTGTTTTATTTAGGAGTTCCACCATTTACCCTGCTGCTTGGCTAGAAGCCATGTTACCTTGCCAAGTGGCCAGCCAACTTCTTGTCTTCTTGCATGACTATATTTTACATGGACATGGGTCATCAGCCAGTGCTATATTTTTCTCTATCTCCTTTCCTTTCATTCTTTTAAAAAATAACTTGTCTTCTGAGCTCAGCCTCTGATTTTGGACAGCACATGGGCTTCTGGAGAGCAAGAGAGGAAACTTTTTCTTCCCACATAAAAAATAAAATAGTGTCAGCCTTAGCTGTAGGAGGAAGCCTTTGGCTGCAGCCCGGAAGCCCCAGTGTGGGTAGGACATCTGGGTGGATGCTCTCCAACCCCCTACTGCTTCATGTAGCTCCAAGAGGAGAAATGGGAATTGAAGAAAAAGAAGGAAAAAAATCTCTTCCATTTTAAAAGTGGAATCAAGCACAAGAAACACCATGCTCTCTGGCCCAAGAGCCTGCCTGAAGCCAGTGTCACCCGGCTTTTGTGCTTCCCTGTTCAAGTGCAAATAAATAGTCTGATGCCTAAACAGAACAGAATAGTGAATTAAAGTTACTGTGAGTGAAAAACAGAGCCATTCCAACTCTTAGTACTTTTTCTGTCAGAGTAAGTGTAACAGAGGTTTTCCCAAGTGATTTTACTTAGTTAAGAAGAATCATCAGAAGAGTTTGAAATACCAGCTAGACCTTCTTCGGGTAGGATTTTCTTCCCTCAGGCCAGCCAAGGAGGCACAACACCCTAAGGTAGGCTGAGGAGCACACAATTCTCAGTAGGTAGGGCCTGCATCCTCTGCCAGCCTGACGAAGTTAAAGACAGATCTCCATTCCTAGTGCACCTCATAAAGACTTAGGAGATTTATGTCTCTCAGGGGAAAATGATGCAGGAGATAAGGTGTGGCAAAACTGACTGGGGCAAGTGAGTGGGGTCTGTGTACAATCTCTGGGCAGTGTGAAGATCCTGTATGTAGAACTTCTTGCAAGTTCTCAGGAGGTCTGTACAGCATGAAAGAAGGCCAGTCATCATGAAAAGTCACTATCATGTGTGAGTTTCCACTACAGTCTTGGCACTCTTCTCAGGTGCAATATGTACTTTTATTTTTTATTTTACCCTCTTGTTCTCTTTGTTTAGCTTAAGTTAGCTCTGTGGACTGGGTTTCTCTTATACCCATTTACCCTGAAATTATTAAATAAGCGCATGGCATCATTTCGGCGTGGCTTGTCTATTTGTCTGAGGCATGAAGAATCTGAAATTGTTTGGACTGGCAATCCATTTCTAAAGAAACAACCCTATAACACTTCAGCTGAAAGGAAAAGTTAGAGATAGTAACTTGAAACCACAGGGCTTAATTTTTCACAAGCTTTCCTTAAGTAGGTTGTATGTTATCCAGAGTCTCAGAGGAATTTCAATCTATGCCTTATGGGATAAATTTCTCATTTGTTTGCTTGGAAGCCACCAATGTCTTTTCCTTATCCAGTATATTAAGCAAATGGAGCTTTCCAATGTTTCCATTTTCTTTTGTGTCACCATTCTAACAATGTACTGACTTGGCCACTTGATTTATTAGTCTGCATCAATCTACATAAAGTGTCTTCTGCTTTTTGGCATAAATTTAATTCAATTTCTATTCATGCTTGCTCATATCCAATAAAATTTTTCTGTTAAGAAGGTTTGTGCTAATATTCAACTTCTAGTAACTTGATTCTATATGAATTAATACTCTTCCTAGGTAGTGGAAAAGTATAACTTTATTTAAAAACTTGCAAGACTATTTTGACATATTATAATGTTTAAAACTATAATTTACATAATAATATGGTAAAAGAGGAGAGAAATAGAAGTATATGGGAGCACAAATTTCATATGACATTGAGATTTAGTATCAATCTCAAGATCATTTGAAGACATGTAATATAAGGAGTAATTACTAATATGTGTGGATTTCTTTTTGGACTGATAAAAATGTTCTGAAATTAGATAATATTGATAGTTTTTTAAATTGGTGAACTAAATATATTCATAAAGCCAATCTAAGTTTGAAGGGAAGTAGAGAAACCCAATTTAACTATACTTGTATGTTCAGAATTATGGATGTATTTAGGACAGGATCTACAGGGTCTCACTATGTAGATCAGACTCGTAGTGATTCTCATGTTTTCAGCCTCCCAAGTGCTGGGATTACAGGCATGCGCCACCACGCCCAGTCTCAATAGCCATCTCAGTGCATCCTTGTGGCGGAGCTGCACAAGGGGGGCTCGAACCCCTACTGCTATGCTCTGCCTGATTAGGTGCTTTAGTCTGCTGAGCCATCTGGCTGGCCCAAGATACATTCTTAATACAGTGCTGTCTAACTCTTGTGGGGAAAGTTAACTTTCATGATAACAAAAAAATATAAAAACTTTCAAGCCAGTCTTTGGAGTGCACACCTGTAATCCCAGGATTCTCTTGTGTGACAAACCAATGTATAAAGGGGAAAATAGAACACAGATACTAAGAAGTCGGAAGTTGTTTATATGGGAAGGAAAACAGAAGATTGGGTGGGTGAAGGGAAGGAAGGGAAATGGATTTAAAGAAAAAGAGTTGAAGGGAAAAAATAAAAACAGAGTTTTTGCAAATGAGAGAAAAAAAAGTACGGGGGAGGGAAAGGGGACCAAAAAAAAAAATAGATGTGTTATGTGCAGGTACAAATTTCTCATGTGATCACTGGGTACTGCAAACATTTGCTAATAGAAAGAAAAAAAAAAAACAAAAGAATATCTGTAAGGCAGACCTGCCCTGAAGTTTTGACGAATAATATAAGAAAAATATTAAGTCTGAGATATTACTATAGTATTTGTGTGACACAGCAAGACAGGCTGGAAAGGCCATTTTATATTCCTCCACCCTTAAAAATGCCCCTTAGTTTACTCATCTGTAAAAGGTGAACAACAACACTTGCCTTGGGTAACTTTCATATTTCTTTATTTAATTTATTTATTATGTATTTGTTACAGGGTCTCACTACGCAGCTTGGACTTGCAGTGACCCTACTGTTTTCAGCTTCCCCAGTGCTGGGATTACAGTGTGCGCCACCACACTCCATCCACCTTGGATAACTTTTTAAAGTTAAGGGCTTGCCACATAGCTGGAACCTCGTATGTTATAGCTATGATGATTATTAACCTTATTTTTATAGTTATTTTTGATAGGGTCTCGGTGCAGCAAAGAAACAGGCAGAAAGAAAAGGAGAAAAGGACTTTATTTTCTTTGAAGACACGGAGAGAATTTGGGGAAGATAAGAAATTCTCTGGACTAGATTTTCCTACCCAAACGAAGGCTGAGGCTTTTATTGCCTTTTACCAGGAGAGGGTTTTGAAGGGGATGTTTAAATATACCTGAGGGAGCTGACTGGGGGTTCTCCCTTGGTTGGCAGGAAGAGTGAAAATGAATTATTCCCTGGGCTGAGTTGGAGAAGGGGGGAGGGGATCCTTCGTTTTAAGGGCATCAGCCATATTAGATGACGACCATAATGATTTTAGAAACTCATACTAGGGCTATTAATTTTTATAGCATAAAATAATTTCCTTAAGGCTATAGCTCTGCTCTATTAGGCACTGAACAAAAGATAGCAATAAGTAAGAAAGTAAGGTAATCTAGGCTTTACTTTGATTTTTAAGTTAATTTTTTCTTTCTTTTTTTTCTTATTAGCACTCACTTTTGTGTACTTTTAAACTAATTTGTCATAGGTAATCCTATCATGTGCCTGAACAACACTGAAAGGGAATATCAGGTCTAGCTAGAAATGCCATTTAATAGTAGGTGAAATATCTTGTGAGTTTTTTTATTTACTTCAAAGTACACATTGGGCAGTTCTTAAAATGATACCATGATTTACTTAAAAAGCTTTTCAGAGAATAATTCTCATTAAAAGCTAAGCCATTTTTCACAATATTTCATGCTAAAAATTCTTTATGCAGTGTTGGTCTTCAAATATTGCCTGAATATCATTTTAATGAAATCAATTTGGGGTTACTATGGCTTATGTCTAGATGGTCCCCCAAAACCTCATGTGTGGCACTTTTCAGTCACGGCTGGATCTTGAGTATGTGACGCTGGGCTTAACTCGTGGTGCAATGCTAGGATTAAAGGTGTGCATGCTAACTGCTCTAAGGCTGGGAAGCCTGGATGAAATATGAGGGTCCGACAGAGACTTTCTGCTGGTCTCTCGTTTGCTTGCTTTGCTACTTTCTACCCGGAAGGCGCTGCTTCTCCTCTGCGACGCCTGTCTGCCATGCCGCTCTGGCTTGGAGCCAGGTGATTATGGACTGAAACCTCTGCAGACTGCGAGCTAAAGAAACGTTTTCTCTCCTAACTTGGGGTGTCCAGGGATTCCTGTCTTAGCAATGATAAAAAGTAACTAAGACAGTGGGAGTACCATTGAATTTTCCCATTTTATTTACATGATGTTTAACTTATTTCATTGCATTTTAACTGTAGGAATATATGTTTATATTACATTAAATTAAATTTAACCAAAGGAAAGACTTCCAGAAATTTGTTTTCATATAGAAACATATATAAATATATAGTTTATGTTATGTACTATGTGATATAGTTTACATTTCCATGTTTGTTGATAGAGGCTTGGTTTAATCTGGTACCAAAAATAATAATAACAATAATAATATCCTAAAATATTAAAATTATATAAACCAAAGGAAAGACTTCCAGAAATTTGTTTTCATATAGAAACATATATAAATATATAGTTTATGTTATGTACTATGTGATATAGTTTACATTTCCATGTTTGTTGATAGAGGCTTAGTTTAATCTGGTACCAAAAATAATAATAACAATAATAATATCCTAAAATATTAAAATTATATAAAGAAAGTTTGCTGAATATTTTCACTTAAACTATTAAAATTCAAATAGGTACATGCTTAGTGTATTAATATTTAGACTTACATAACTTTTCTTTTGATGAAGTGCTTTTTTACTACAATGTTTAGTGGAAACAGTTTGTCCTGTTTATTGCCCTTCTCAGAATAATGAGATTGATAACTGTGGTTCATATATGCCACCCACTGGCTAAAGTCATGTATTTACAGAGATTGCAATCTTAGGTTTTTAAGGAATTCAGAATTAGACTTCACTTACTCGCATCAAAAGAAAGCACTTCACTAGTACAGGGGACTTGTTTTCTATTACTTAACAATCTTACATTTTCAATGTATTTTCCATTTGAAATTAAATACATGAAAGTTGCCTTCAGCTTCCTGTTCCAGAGCACATATCATATTCACCTCCTTTTGCTGTGTCTATCACTAAAATCGGAAGCCACGATTGTTCTTTCTCCCTGTGTGAAGATGCTACTACGCGGACTGCATATAAGCTGGGTGTAACCAAAGTAGAAAAGTGAGTTAAGCGCTTGACAATGTTAACTGTTTTCACTTTATCTCTCTTTCAAGTTTTTTTTCTACTGAATTTAAGGGCAAACTATGTTTTTATTAAGCTTTGTAACTTTTGGTTTTCAAGAACAATCTTAGTTCAGTCCTTTGTTTATAGAAAATAGCCAGATCTAGCCCTCCCATGTACAATTTAAATACCACTGCAAAATACATTTTCTGCTTCACTGTGAATAATGTTAAAATTTGGTGTCTGTGATGCTACAGTTACATAGAGAAGAGCAATAGAGAATGTACATGGTGGAGCTAATTTGCAATTGTGTGCACTCTCATAAGGGCTATAAATATCTCATCACATGTAATTAAGGAATAAAAGTATAGGTAAGTAGACTCATAATTAAATTACCTCTGCTTATTGTGTAAAGGAGAAAAATCTCACTCAGCCTTGATTGTTTTGTGGATGATCTTGTTTTTTTTAAAAAAAATCAATGACATCAGGTCATGGAAAAGCATAATTTATTGCAGGTATTTTTGAGACATAATATTATGTGAACATGAAGTGAGTAGTTTGTCTGCTATGTTTTAAGTGGAGAAAAATTAAAGTGCAAAGGTTATAATTTTTTTCCAGTGCTAGGACTGAACACAGGATTTTTTTAAAACATAATTCAATATTTATATAGAGTTCAAATTTTAATCATCTGATAAATGCCATAATTTGATTTTCATAGTTAATTTGCTTTTTTTCCTATAATTTTAGTGAGAAACAAATAGCAATGAGACAGTTTCAAACCAAATTGGTAGGACAGTTTCAATAATTAACACATTGCATACATTCTTCCTAGTGGTTAATTGCTGTACAAGATGCGGACATGATATCTTATTTGCAAACACTATTAGAACAAATCACTCTATTCATTAAGAGAATGTAACTATATACCTATCCTAACCACTTTGAATACACAGATACAAAATGGACATTCATCTGTATTCCCTTTTTTTGTTTAGTTCCGTTATTTGAATATTATAGGTGTGTTAACTCAGCAAAATATTCTAAAAAAGTTCAGTAGTCCATAATAGTATTGGGTCTTCTGCTTGACTGGCAATGTCAGAAATTGTTGACCTGAGTCCCCCACAGCTCAACATAACAGCATGGCTTCACTTCTTATATTTCGTTTTTATACTTTTCTGCTGGATGGTTAAGACCAAGGTAAAGCAGGACCTATGCAACAAGAGTTGTAGCTTTTGGGTCTGAGAAGGTCAATGAAATGCCCTCAGGATTTATCCTGAGATCCTGTACCTCAGATTGTAGATCCTTTGTGAGTGTCAGCCATGTGGATGAGTCACAGCCATTGCTTGGCCAATGTGCTCCTCTTGAAAGCCTAAGATAATGTTTTCTCTCCATGTGACTCTCCTTAGGCACACTCTACATCACTGATTACTTTCCTCTTTGGCCCCATAATCTCCTTGATCAGAAAATTTGGGACACTACTGAGTTCCATGACGTTACAGTACAAGTTCTCATATGTCCTGAGTCTTAAGTGACTTTGGAAGGCTAGGGCCAAAATGTTGGCTTTCCTTGCGGCCCTCCTTTTTCTCTAATTTTGGTCTGCAAACTTAGGTTGTTAGCCATCCAGAAAACAAGCTTATTGTTATTACCATACAACCTAGGCTGTTAAGCTTAACTTCATTATCTGTCTGAATATCAAACATCTTAGGCATAACATAGAACGGGTATTTTTCATCAAGTATTGATATGTTGACCTTTAAGTCCCTACAGAATATGATGAAAAAACATTTAAAAATTAGAATATATTTTAAAAATAGGCATAAAGAATTATATAATTCTTATGTTTACATGTAAGTCCAAAAATCTCACCATATACAACCTTCAAGCAGGACAGTCCCACAACATTCCTTTTCTTGAACACAGGACTTTAGAAAATTTTATTATGCTTTTTCATTTTATTTTTATTTATTTGTTTTTTGGCCAGCTCAGCCTGCCCTCAGGGTGGGGCTGGTGCTGCATGTGGTGCCCAGGATTGAACCCCCATCCCCTGTGCTTGCCTAAGCTTGCCTAAGCAGGTGCTTTAGACCACTGAGCTATCTCGCTGACCCATGAACACAGGACTTTGTGTGTGCTGGCCAAGTGCTTTAACACTGAGCTACATTCTCAGGTCACATTTTAGATTTTTGAAGCTTTAATTCAAAACCTAGAATGTATTTCAGCACTCAAGGAATACAAAAACTTGACTACAGAGGAAGGAAAAGAAAATAATCTTCAATAATTAATCCCAGGATCTCCATACTACATAGCTGAGGAGCTATGCTAGGAATATATATATATATATATATATACATTCAACTAAGATTATATATACATATTCAACTAAGATTCATAGCTATCAGAGGTTCCATTCATATGAAAGACAGTTTTAAGATGGAACTATTGACCATTGGCTAGGGAGGCTATTATTCATTTCATAATGCTTAAGAATGAGGATTACAGGTATACGATCTATCCATTTTGTGAAGAGTTCTTTTACGTTTACTTAGATGGCAAGAAGAGATAAAAGACCTTCTGAGTTATTAAAATAATATGTAATTAATGAGTAAGTTTTTCATTTAGAGTCTGTTACTGGAGCTAATCAAAGTGATTTAATGCTTACATAAAAGCACATATGAAATGTAACACAATTGTATGAAATAGTAATTCTTTAATTGTGTAATCATTCACAAAGGTACAATCTATATACCTTCATGATGCGAATTTCAGGTTCAAAGTAGCTTGCTTAATAAGTAGGTAACTGAATTTTAGAATCTTTAAACATTCAATAAAACTTAGAACCTCAAATCTAATCTAATGCAGAAATTTGCTACATAACCTCTGCCATGGGAGGCTTGCTTTCTGTTTCAATATATATTATGTCCCCTCCTGCTTCTCTTTAATTCTATATTCTAATCAAATGGCAGAAGAGGCATTAAAACGCTTGTCTTGAAACTCTGTCTTAAAGGTGTAGAACATAGTCTGAAACATATTGAAACAAAATTTTTTTTTAAAAAGGCTATGATTCTAAAATAGTGAGGGAAAAACCAAATAAATCAGTTTTAAAATGTGTTTTTCATTTAACATTAATATTGTCAAGCTGAAGTCAATCAAAACTCAATGGATTGAAACTGTCTCAGTATTATTTGTTTCTCAATAAAATTAATTTTTAAAAAGCAAAAAAAAAAAAAAAAAACCTCAATGGAGTTTTATGTTGCACTGTTTTTATCTTTGTTTCTCATTTTGTTCTTACTTTTATTTTTTACTTTTCCAAATAAAATAAAATTAATTAAAAAAATAAAATGTGCTGGTTCAATGTACAAAAAACCTCAGTGGAATATCCTGTCTTCAAAATAGTTAGCTATTATTACTTATGATCATTTTTATTGTATTATCAATGAACCCAGTTAAAAGGGTCTTAGAATGGAGCTACAGGCTAAGGTTCCAAAGTGCACAAGAAAGAGCTGCTGAGCTGCTAGTCAAATATTATAGAAACCATTGAAAGTTTCCATGAAGCAATGAGATTTTAAAAACACAACCCTGAAATCTGCAGAGACTAAGAATTCTGTTTTGGATTAGACAAATAGAAGCAAGAGAAAAATGAAGACATCTTCAGAATTTTGGAACTGGGTTCTAAAGTTACTTGAGATGATAGAGAAAATTAGGAGGTACTTCCTTAGACTGGTAGTGGAACACTGGTAATACTTAAACTTTGATGCATTATTTCATTTTCCTTTGGGGATGGTGCTTGTGTGGGGTTTGGAGCAGCGCTTGGCCCTAAGACTCAAGTAAGTGTTAGCTATTATTGTTTAGCTTTGACAGTGCTGTCTATTGGCCTGTGGCAAAATGAGATTTGTAAGAAAAACTAGAATGCTATCTAAAAGAAGATTGGTAATTTATTTTGTAAATGTATTGGAAAATTAAACCAGTAATTAGAATGTAAAAATTATGTATCTCTAAGGAGGAAAAAGGGGCTGGAGAGATGGCTCAGTGGTCTAAAGCACCTACTTAGAACAAGCTTAGCAAAAGCATCAGGGACCACGGTTCAATCCCCCAG
>NW_004524693.1:1295056-1304252 GCF_000260255.1 Octodon degus
AGAAAGTGTGAGTATGACTACAGGTAGTGGACTCTAGATATGAGAACCCAAGTCAAGACCTTTGGATTATATTCTTAAATACATGTCATAATCAATGTCTATAAGTATATTTATTACCATTTTTTCTTTTTTACTATTGGATTAAAGTTTAACTAATGTTTTAGTCATCTTATAACAAAATACCTGAGATAATCAACTTATAGAGAGCAAAGGTTTATAGTGGCTTGTGGTTTTAAACACTCTAGTCCATGATTGGCCAGACACACTGCTTTTAGGGCTCTGGTGGGAGTAACAAAGACAATGGAGATGAAAGCATGGAAAAGCAATCTGCTCATTTGATCACCAGGAAACAAAAGTGAAAGAGGGTCAGAGTCACACCATTTTTGTCAAGGGCATTTCCCCAATCACCTCAAGATTTCCCAGAGGAAGCCTTTTCCTAAAGTTTCAGAACATCCCCAAATATGCTACATTCAGGTTCAGGCCTCTAACACCTTTCGGGTACATTCAGCATCCAAACTGTAGCATCTAGTGATAATTTTTTTTGTGGTACTGGGGATTGAATTCAGGACCCTTTGCTTGCCAGGCAAGCACTTAATTCTACTAAGCTGTCTCCCTGGTCCAATTATTTTTTATCCTAAGGTAAAGAGTCTGTGGTGAAATGATTAAGTGTGTGTGTGACTTGCAAAGGGAAAAAATATTTTCATCTGTTCCTAAACAGTTTAAAAGGTCAGCTATAGAGACAAAAAGTAGGTATGTTCTACTACATTTTGTCCCTACTGAGCTTTTCAAGGCAAATTTTTTATATAAATGCCTGAGAACTAAGAAGCCATCTTGTAGACTTTAGTTTACACCCTTGGAATGCATAAGCCCTGGGTAGATAAAGTACAAAATATGAATAAAATAGAGATCTCTTAATAGAGAGACTTAATAAAGTGGACAAGGACAATATTTATATAGCAAAGCATGCCACAGTTATGAAGGGACATTTTCTTAATTTATGCAATAAATATAACTTAAGGACAATTAAGTTTAAAGCAAATGAAGTACTATGTGGTATCTTCAAAGGCTGTAGGTTTGGCAGCACCAGCAGGTAACAGTTCCCTGGATGAACAAACAATATTCTTGTGGAAGACACTGGTGGTGAAATAGCAGAGTATCAGCAGAGACCACGACACCTGATGAGAGACAGTGGATGCCCAACAGACGTGGTGGTACTCAGCAGATGCCCAGCAAATGATGATGGATACACACTGGCAGATGATGGAGGCCCAATGGTAGGTGATAGATGACCAGTAGCAAACGATGAATTCACAGTGGAACATGATGAATGCCCGAGGGAAGAAGATGGTTGGTCAGTAAATACTGTGAATGATGGTATGTAATGATGAATACATACCTGCTCGATGAAAGTCCAGAAGAGTTGCAGCAGTGTGTGATATAATTGGTTTACTCATTATAATTCCAGATAACTCCTGGTATTCTCTACTTTTCTTCTTCCCTTTCCTTCCTTCCTTCCTTCCTTCCTTCCTTCCTTCCTTCCTTCCTTCCTTTCTTTCTTTCTTTCTTTCTTTCTTTCTTTCTTTCTTTCTTTCTTTCTTTCTTTCTTTCTTTCTTTCTGTTGAACTGGGGATTGAACTCAGGCCTTTGAGTTTGCCAGGGAAGTGCTTATTCCACTGAGCCATCAATTCTGTACTTTTAAGTGCTTAGTAGGACTAGATGTACTCTTCTTTAAGGTCAGAAGACCTTTGTTAGCATACGGAGAAAACAAAGCAGTAAATTTAGTGTATCGAGAGCAAGGTTGCTCCTTTTGTAATCATAGATATGAGGTGTATCACAAATTCATGTGCTTTTAGGATCCAGGTAGGTGGTATCAGTAAAATGCTAGAAATGAGAAGATGAGGAGTGGGAGGAAACATAGTAAAGAGCCAGGCATTGTGGTGTAGGCTTGTCATCCCAGCATTTGGGATGCTGATGCCAGAAATTTGCAAGTTTGAACCCTCACTGAGCAACTTAGTGACTTAGAGACACTATCTCAACATTAACTAATTAATTAATTAATTTTATTTTTATTTTTTCCATAATTTTATTGATAAATAGCAATGAGACAGTTTCAAATCAAATTGGAAGAACAGTTTCAATAATTAACACACTGCGTACATTCTTCCTAGTGGTTAATTGCTGTACAAGATGTGGACTTGATACCCTATTTACAAACACCATTAGAACAAATCACTCTACTCATTAAGAGAATGTAACTATATATCTATCCTAACCACTTTGAATACACAGATACAAAATGGACATTCATCTGTATCCCTTTTTTTTGTTAAGTCCTGTTATTTGAATATTATAGGTGTGTTAACTCAGCAAAGTATTCTAAGAGATCAGTAGTCCATAATAGTATTGGGTCTTCTGCTTGACTGGCAATGTCAGAAATTGTTGACCTGAGTCCCCTATAGCTCAACATAACAGCATGGCTTTACTTCTTATACTTCATTTTTATACTTTTCTGCTGGATGGTTAAGACCAAGGTAAAGCAGGATTAATTAATTTTAAAAAGGTATGTGCCTGTGTAATTCAGAGCAAAGGTCCTGGGTTTAATTCCCTTAACTGAAAAAAATAAATGTAGGTGAAGGAGGTTGAAGGAGAAGCAGGAGAAAAAGCAGGCCAAGAAGAGGAAAGGAAGGAAAGAAAAGAAAGAAAGAAAAAAAGAAAAAAAGGAAGGAAGGAAAGAAAGAAAGAAAAAGAAAGAAATGAAAGAAGGAAAAAAGGAAAGAAAAGCAGGAGGGAGGAAGGAAAAGTAAAAGCAGAAAAATTGGAACCCATATACTATTAAAAAGTATTTAAAATATAAAGTTTAAAGGTTGTTGGTTTGTTGTGTAGTACAAAGGAAAATAGGCAGAATTCACCTGTAGCAGAATTCAGCCAAAAGAAAGCTAGTTAGTGATCTTATTGAGGTGGGCAATAAATTGGATAATAAGAATCAATGTCCTAGGAAATATTTTATCACTTATTTAGAAGTATTGTACAAGCTTTATACAAATAAGAATTTTATTTCACTTAGAGAAAAAGTTGAGGTGAACAGATTTTAGAGATACTTAATATAAATGAGATTTCTTGCCACTTATTAACTAGATTAAAAAATCAAGGAGATTCTATTGTCATATATTTGTTTTCCCGGACTTTGTATATTTCCAGAACATTTATGAGAACTTGGAATTCACTGAGTAACTTCTAATGAAGTCCTCCAAAATCCTCAGGGACAGCAGTGAACAATATGAGGGTAGATCTATACTGTCTATATCTGTTCCAAAACCACCTTTCCAAATATATTTCTGGAGCCTGGCTTTGAGATTATCTTTTATGAAATTTAGCATAAACCACAAAGAAAGTAGATTTAGGGATTTAAAAATTCCTCAAAAGAAATAAAGTTGTAAAATGGAAGGAGAGTTATCTTATAAGCATATATTCCATTTTGATGGGATAATTAATGATAGAAATCAGTCATTTATACATGTCTGCAGATATGCATGTCATGGACAGTACCAATTTCGTGGGAAGAGAGATGGATAATTTAGTAGTTCCTTGTGTTATTATTGTTATTCTTAAAACAAATGCTCTGAGCAACGTACAACATGAAACAATGGTTAAGAATACAACTAGTGGGACTTTGTTAAGCCTACGCTTGCACTGACAAGTTCTGAAGATTTAGGCACATTGTTCAACTCTCTCAACATCTGTCCCTTTACCTTTAAAATATGGGAAGACATAAATATTATTTTCTGAAGAATAATTCAGTCAATACATGCAAAACTCTTTGCAGAATGCCTGAGGAAGTATATAATATACTCTTGGTTAATGATATTTATTACAAATGTGAAGATGAAACGCGTACATTGTAGTCTAAAGCTTTGTTGAATTGCTAGCCTGCAGTTTTGGACTCTTCTCTTCAAGTCATTACATAGTTGTTTTCTGTTCTTGTTGTACCTAAGTGTCCCACATAGCAAGGAGTTAAATAGCAAATGAATGAATGGTATTGAATTGATTCTCCCTGAATCTGAATAGATGGCAATAGGTGATTTTTAAAGAAATCCATGGTAGGTGTTAATTTCCAATGCTCAGTAAAGAGTGCTGGGGAGCTGATAATCTATGAAGTAGGAGAGAGGGATTGGCTCTTCTAGCAAACAAGATACCAGGGGCAATGACTCCATTTCATTCATCACTGGGTTTGTGGGTACTACTAAAAATATACAAACAGGGAGCCTGCCCATTAGCTCAGTTGTTTAAGTGACTGCTTAAACAAAGCAATCAGGATGCTGTAGTTCGATCCCCAGACCCTCAAGCCTTACCAGACCTTCCCTGAAGGCATCCTGAGCCAGACCAATATATATATATATATATATATATTGAGTTGGCTTCAATAAATTAGGATCTTGTATGACACCAAATATAATTTAGGTCTTTTGAAACTGTATAACGGAAATAAAGGGCAAGGATCATTTTAAACTTGGAATATCTATTTATGTTGAATGTTTTAAAGAAATTGTCTCCATTTTGTATTTTTAAAGATGCATTTTTATATACCAGTTAAATTTTAAATATATAATATATAAGCCTGTTTTAATTTTAAATATTGAGTAGATTGAGTCTAAAAAATATTCAAATGTATTACAGGCAGGAACACCAAAAAATTAGAAGGAATAAATGAAGACCTAATAAACCCTACAGCATGCCCTCTACTTTGTGCCCTCCACCACATAGAGATACACACAATAGAATTCTGAGATATCAATAAAGTGGAAGGTGCTAGCCAGATGTGATGGTACACACTTACTCAGCTATGTGGTACACACTTGCAGCTGCTCAGGAGGCTGAGACAAGACAATCATGAGTTCAAGATCAGTCTGTGCAACTTAGCCAGACTCTGTCTCAAAATACAAATGATAAAAAGGTTCTGGGGGTTTATTTGCCTATAATGTGTGAGACAGTGAGTTCAATCCCCAGTATGAGGAGTGGAGGGGGGAGGAGAGGAAGCTCCTGAAAAGTGGGTCAGATGCAATAAAAATATATTTATTTTGCAAGGGGAGGAAAGGCTAGAAATCAAGACAGCGCATTTGAAAACTCTGATATGCAATTGGATAATCCCTAGAAATAGAGAGTACCTTATCTACCTGAACAATGTAAGTACTTCTGCAGATGCAATAGAATTTAAAAAGAGCTAAATACTTGGCTTCGTTCAGTTTGGGATTCTCCTGTTATTTATGATTTGCTTTAATGATTTTTTAAAATATTATACACAGGTGGCTCAAATGGTAGCTAGGAAAAATTAAAAGAATGCTGCAAATATCAGAGATGCAATTGAAATATGAGTATGGGATTAATTGCTCTATAACAATCTATGTAATAATATTTAGAGAAAAAGAGTTTTCATTTTGTGACTTATTGAAACCTGTGTTGATAATGAAATGATGCCACGGACAGTTTACTCCAGCTGTTTTTAATATCTAATGACTTCAGTGATAGATGACATTCCAACCCAAATACGCAATTTCTTTTCTTTTTTTTTTTTTTTTTTTGGCAGAACCAGGGATTGAGGGGCTGGTGAGATGGCTGAGTGGTCTAAAGCACCTACTTAGAACAAGCTTAACAAAGCACAGGTACCTTGGTTCAATCCCCCAGCACCACATGCCAGCCAGCCCCGCCCCCTGGTGGGCTGAGCTGGCCCCTCCCCATAAATAAATAAAATTCAATTAAAAAAAAAAAGAACTGGGGATTGAACTCAGGCCCTTGCGCTTGCCAGGGAAGCGCTTATTCCACTGAGCCATCTCCCCGGCCCCCAAATATGCAATTTCTAAAGTAGTTGTAATGTTTTATATAGATATTTAGTTTCTACTGCATATGTTTATACTATATATTTTACATATCATATGTTATTATGCTTTTATGGTTTGTACATATTAGTCTTTACTAGAGTGATCAAAATACCCTCAGAGATGAAAAATTCAAGATCCTATTATGATGTGAGTTGTACACGTCACAATTTATAAAAGTCCTACATTTACATTTTAAAATTAAAATATGTATGCATAAACTTAAATGTATGCATAAATATACATACATATATATGTTTTAATTGGGACTGAAAGTATAGTTCAGTGATATGCATTTGCCTAGAAAATATAGTCTTGGTTTCAATCCCCAGCTTCACAAAATTATATACTGCATGTGTAATTAAATTTTTTTGAGATAATTGTTATATTTTACAAATTTATTGGTTTTTTTTTTTTTACACATTTATTTAGTGTGTGTGTGTGTGTGTGTGTGTGTGTGTGGCCAGCTCAGCCCACCAGGGGGCGGGGCTTGGCTGGCATGTGGTGCTGGGGGATTGAACCGCGGTCTCTGCTTTGCTAAGCTTGTTCTAAGTAGGTGCTTTAGACCACTGAGCCATCTCTCCAGCCCCTTGTTGTTTTTCTTTTAATTTATTTATTTGTGTGTGTGTGTGTGTGTGTGTGTGTGTGGCCAGCTCAGCCCACCAGGGGGCGGGGCTGGCTGGCATGTGGTGCTGGGGGATCGAACTGCAGTCCCTGTGCTTTGCCAAGCTTGTTCCAAGTAGGTGCTTTAGACCACTGAGCCATCTCACCAGCCCCTTGTTGTTGTTTTGAGACAGGCTCTCACTATGCATTTCAGGCTGGCCTTGAATTCACTAAGTAGCCCAAGCTGGCCTAGAACTCACAGAGACCTGCCTGTCTCAGCCTAGTGAGTATTGGCAGTAAAGTTGGGTGCTACTATACTTGGAACATTTTAAAGTACAAGTTAAATATATTTTTTAACTGACACATAGAAACATAACATTTGTCTATCTCAATCAGCACTACCTATGTTGTGGTGCATGTTGACATTGTGTAATGCTTAAGTTAAACATATATATCTCTTTAAACATTATTCACTTCTTTATTGTGAAGACAGTGAAAACTGTATATTTGATTGTTATGATGAAACTTAGAGATGTTTGGAAATATTTCTTGGTTTGCCAGTATTGAATGTGAGTGATGGAGACTGATAAATCTGCCATGTGTTAGTTATCAAAAGAGGAGAGGGTGGGACACCTGTGATTGGATTCCGTTGGGTAAAGAATAGAGTGTTACTGTTACTTCAGTGTTAGCTATTTTGATGTAGTTAGTGAGCCTCGGGAATTTTGCAAGTTTGTATGCAGAAACATAGCTTAAATATTTATCTGTCAACTGCTCTTTGTTTATGATGTTCTCAGGTGTATTGTAGCAACCAATAAGTTATTACATCATGAACCTTGATATTCTCTTATTTGAGAGAGTTAAAGTATATCAAGCTTGTCTTGGAAGTGGATCTGACAGTGACCTAATAATAAACCAAAAAATAATGTCGAAGTAAAAGATTAATTCTGAGATTTTTTTTTTCGGAACCGGGGATTGAACTGAGATCCTTGTGTTTACCAGTCAAGCGCTTATCCTACTGAGCCATCTCCGCGGCCCCCTGAGATTTTTTTTACAAGTAGTGTAATGAAGTTTTAGATACATAAGAATATTTTTCTTATTCTTTCAAGCCCCTGCTTTATTAAAACAAACATATGATAAATTGTTCTAAGATACTAAATCAATTCTTTAAATTCTTTGTTTTATTCTGAATGATCCCTGGACTAAACATCTAAAGTCTGAGAGTTTTCATATTATTATATTTAAAAAGGAGCTGTAATGAAGCGTGGCATCACAAGTCTATAATCCCAAGACTTTGGGAGGTTAAGGCAAGAGGATTGCTCAACCTGGACAATTCAGTCCTGCCAGAACCCTGTCCCAAAGTAAAAAATAAAAAGCACTGAGGATGTATGTGGCTCAGTGGGAGAGTGTGAAAAAAGCTACGGTAAATAAATGATACGTGATCAATTTCACTAGAAATTTGATGAGGTCATTACATATGCTTTCCTAGGTCTCAGTGCGACATTTAAATTTAATACTCTTAGTTTCTTTGAAGGGGAAAACATTAGGAAAGTACAACCCAAATGAGAATCCTACCTATTATCACAGCAGATCTTCTCAGAAATTTTGAGTGAACAGCAGTCTCAAGGGAGGAAGAAAATTTTAGCGATAGTGCAGCAGACATGACAATAACAGTATTTTTACACTAGAGACCTGAGTTTATTGTCAAAGTACATGTCTGCATCAGCAACAAATAGTCTTTGCACACTTGCAAGCAAGAGGATATTCATTGGATGATCCTTAATTTTTGTATGTATAAGGTAGGGTTTTGAGGAGAATTTAGAATGATAACAGCTGTTAAGGTCCTGACCTATTAATATACTCAAAATCCAAGGAAATTTGTTTATTCTTCAAAAATCTGAAAGGTATGATAAGGGCTGGGGATATAGCTCAGTGGCATAAGCACCTGCCTGGCAAGTGCAAGGTCCCAAGTTCAATCCCCGGTACCAGAAAAGAAAAAAGAAAAAGAAAGAAAAGGAAATGAAAGGTATGATAGATACTGTAAAAGGGAAAGAATCTATTCAAAGGGAAGGAACAACTGGGATGAGAGCAAGGAGAAAAGAAAAGAAGGAAGGGGAAAATACATATGTTTACCACAGGAGAGCTTGGTCTTTTTTTTTTTTTTGACAGCATATATGCTATATGTTCAAATCTCTTGCTCATTTTTAATTAGGTGTTAATTTTTCTTATTTTTGAGCTGTTAGAATCCTTCACTAGATGCAAATCTTTTAGTAGATACGTTCCTGTTGATTATCTTCCACCATCTATAACTTCCTTTTCATTCACCTAGTGCTATTAAAAAAGCACAGAACAGAAAGTTTTTATTTTGGTGAAAGTCATTTTATCCAGTCTTTTAAAAATGGCTGATAATTTTTGATAGCATATCTAAGAATTCTTAGCTTAAGCCAATATAAAAAAAAATTCCACTAGATTTTAATAGTGTTGTGTTTACATCTAGATTATATTCTATTTTGAATTTAATTTCTATAAGGTAGAAACTATGAATCTGTATTCAGGTTTTTGAATGTGGCTATTCAATATTTCCAGCAACATTAGTTGAAAGACTATTCTTTTTCTTTTCCTTCCTTCCTCTCTCTCTCTCTCTCTCTCTCTCTCTCTCTCTCTCTCTCTCTCTCTCTCTCTCTCTTTCTTTCTTCTTTCTTTTTGCAGAACCAGGGATTGAACTC
>NW_004524693.1:1304352-1305634 GCF_000260255.1 Octodon degus
AAAAAAAAAAAAAAAAGAAATAACTTGGAACCCTTGCTTTATCGTTGATTTCTGGATCTTCTTTTCTAATCCATTTATATAGTTGTTTATGTTTCTAAAATACCATTCTTCTTGATTATTATAACTTTTTTTTTTAAATTTTAGGAAAGGGTCTACAGGATGTTCAGGGTCTCACTACTAGATCGGACTCGTAGTGATCCACCTGTTTATAGCTTCCCAAGAGCTGAGATTACAGGCATGCGCCACCACACCCAGTCTCAATTGCAGTCTCAGCACACCCCGGGGGTGGGGCCCACACAACAGGCCTGGAGATTGACCCCCAGTCCCCACGCCTGTTTGCAGGTGCTTTAATCCACTGAGCTATTTGGCTGGCCCTGATTATTATAACTTGACGAAGTAAAATTAATGATTATCCTATTTTGCTTTTTTTCAAAATTATTTTGGACTATTTTAGCTTATTTGCCTTTCTACAAAAATCCTAGAATTACCTTGTTGATTTTTGCCAAAAGAAGTATGTTAGATTTTTATTGGAACTGTGTTGAAACCACAGGTAATTTGAAAGGGAACAACATTTTAAGGAAATTTTTTTTTTCAAATCCACAATCTTTCCATTTCTTTAGATCTCTTTAACTTATTTCTTAAGTGTTTTGAAGTTCTCAGCATAAAACTCCAGCATGTATTTTGGTAGATCTACACCTAAGATTTAATTTTTAATTTCATTTTCTAATTTCTACTGCTAACTTCTTTTTATCTTATGAGCTTGATGAGCTTGTAAGTTGTTCTTAGTTATCTGTAAATACATATCTTTGTGACTTAGGTTTTCAATTGTTTGTATTTTCTTCTTTTCCTGTATTGAAAATTCCCATATTTCCATTAATTTTTGTTCACTCTCACATGGACTACTGTTACAGAATAGTCATTTAAGCAACTTTAGACATATGTATTTTGCTGTTTTCAGAAGTTTATTACCCAGGGTAAATTTATACAAGTTAGTTTTCTGGGTTAACATGTAAATGAACATGGTATTTTGCTCTGTATTGTCCAAACTCCTTTTGTAATAGTTATATCAATTGACCTTACCACAAGCAATACATGAGAATGTCTATTTCCATGGCCTTCATAGTGTGAGATAAAGCTTTTTAGATTTTGACAATCTAATAGGTTAAAAAAATTACAATGTCATTTATTTTGCATTTCTTTTCAAATGAGTGGGATTAAATATATTTTCATATATATATGTATCATATATATGTACTTGTCTATATTCAATTGTTCAAAAATA
>NW_004524693.1:1306189-1308907 GCF_000260255.1 Octodon degus
TTGAACCGCGGTCCCTGTGCTTTGCTTAGCTTAGCTTATTCTAAGTAGGTGCTTTAGACCACTGAGCCATCTCAACAGCCCTTCATATATATTTTTTCTTTCTTTCTTTCTTTTTTTCTCCTTTCCCTCATCCCAGCTGTTCTTTTGTTTTGAGTAGTTTTGTTCACTTTCACAATAGCTATTGTACCTTTTGCAAATTCCCCAATTTTTAAAGAATTTATGTATTAGCAATTTTCAGTCTTGATGCTATACTGTATGTTCAATTATTTTCTCTCTGTATTTAAAAGGATCAATTTTGTTAACCTGGATTTTTCTGAGAAATCATGTGTTTGCATGTATTCAAAAGAAATGCATATAAATCTATGAAGTATTATTATTTCAGTAATTAATTTTGTTTTAATGATTATTTTCTCTATCACTTCTTATTTTATATATTTGTACTCCTTCATTTCTTTGTATTTAAATTAGTGAGCGTTTTTCTATTTTAAACAATCTTATTTTGGGGCTGGAAAAATAGCTCCATGATCTAGGCACCTGCTTAGGCAAGTGCAAAGACCAGGGTTCAATCTCTGGTACCGCATGCTGTGCCAACCCTGGTCTTGGAACTCCATGCCAGCCACCAAAAAAGGGGAGTGGTGGTGCACACTTGTAATCCTAGCACTGTGGAGGCTGAGACAAGAGGATCACTATGAGCCCAAGCTGCTTGGCAAGACCCTATACCAAATAAATAAAAGATTAACAAAATCTTCTTTTGTAAAAAGAGATTTTTATTTAAATATATTGTTCTTCTGTCCCCTACCAAGTAAATTACTTCTATTTTTGTCTTATTTGTGATTTCTTTTAGCTTATTTTTAGTTTTCAAAATTGGCTTGCTGGGAAATATTTATAGATTTTAGTTTTTATTAATAAATGTAGTTAGGTCTAGGAATTTTTCTGATTACTGTATTCTATATTCTATAGATTATATCCTACAAATTTAATAGAAGTGTTTATACTACTACATTTTAAAAGAAATATTGTAATTTCTGTTTACAGTTTTTTTTACTAAGTCCTTTAAAATTTTGTGATTTCAAGATGAAATCATCTTAGCATTGTTGTTTATATGTTCTAATGTATTGTTATCAGAAATTGCTTTCATAACTGTTCTACTTTTATAGTATTTTCCTTTGTGACTTAATATATGACTCATGTTTGTGAATGTTTCGTGTTAACCTAGGATACACTTTCTATAAGGATGTAAAGTTCGATATACACCATAAGAGCTATCTTGTTATTTGTTATTGTCCAATATTTTCTAGACTAATTAAGATTTGTTAAACTTCTCATTACTAGGATGTTTCCTAAATGTGTCATTTCACCTTTTTGAGTGTTTGCTTTATGGTCTTTGTTGTGTATCAAGTGCACAGATATTCTTCACTACTCTACAACATTGTGGCTTTTATCATTAATATGCTTCCTTCTCACCCAGCACAGTGGCACCCTTGTAACCACAGTATGCAGAATGCTAAAAATGAAGATCATGAATTCATGACTAGCCTGGGCTGTGCTTTATAGTGTGGTCTGTCTCAAGCAAACAACAACAAAACAAAAACAAAAACAAAAACAAAACACTCTTTTTTTTCATTCTTAATGTTTTAAGGGTTTCTTTTGTATACTGAATACAGTTGGGTCTTGCTTTGTTAGCCAAATTAAATCTTTGTTGTTAATAGTGTGGTATGCGTGTTGAATTTTATTGCCATTAATGTTGTTTGATTTGAACTTTGTCATATTATAACAGGAATTGGTAAGTAGTAAGACAAGAATTAAGATACTATTAGTCAGTAAGGACAAAGGCCCTAAAATAAAATTAAAAACCCCCAATGGGGTCTTCTGCATCACAACCCTACAAGTGTCTTACAAACACATCTGCCAGCTATCTGCCACCTCCCCAGAGCACAGTCAGGCACACCAGTCGCTCAAGGACACATGGGCTTACATGGACACAGCATGAATTGAACCCTCCCTAATCTGTAGTCTCCTGCAGGGCACAGATTATGTGTTTACACAATGGCCCCTTCTAAATCACTTAAAACTCCTAAACAAAAAGCTCTTTTTGGGTGTCCTATTTAGAACCCGCTCCAGGCCAGTGGAAGCTTTGCTTCCTTGTTCCTTTTTAAACTTTTTTTGCCTTTATATATTTTATTTTCTTGTCTTCATATCTTTTAAATAAATTTGCATGCATGCTACCTTCTCTATCCAGTGGTTTCATTCTTGGGATGCAACCCTGGTGATGATAATAATATCATATCATGACAATAATATCATATCATGGTATTGCATTAATTACATTATGGTTTGCTTTATTTTCTTTTTTTCCTGTGAAGAATATTGTATCTTTTATTTTTTTTGCAGGTTTAAAAAATATCTTTATTAGTGTATTAATTTTACAAAATATTAGGTTTCAATGTATTTTCATTTAAAAATTTTTTTCCCTCTTTTTTATTTTTTAATAGATTGCAAATCGAAAATGAATTATTTATAAACATAACTGAATATAACAATAAAAACTGTCCAAAACAAAAATGAAGAAAGAATTTACAGATCAGTCATAATAGTTCACTGTGTCAAAACCAAGAAACTTATATTCATATAATTAGAATTCTCAAAGTAGAAAGGAGTAGGCAATAACTATTTAAAAATTTAAAATTTATGAATTTAGTTCAACTTGTAATACCACGT
>NW_004524693.1:1313152-1314066 GCF_000260255.1 Octodon degus
CCTTTGTGTCACTCTGGCAAGATGTTCTGCTCCTGAATCAGCTGGGTGGGTCTTGCCTCTAGCCTCTTTGCAGGGAGTTCTGCTGAAGGTTTCCTTGTTGGGCCTGCACTCTGGATTGAATGAAGATCTGCGGGCCCTGGGTGGTCTCACTCACTTACAGGGCCTGTGCTCTGGGTTTATTCAGGATCCCGCAGCCCTCGGTTGTGTCACTCACTCGCCGGGCCTGCGCTCTGGGTCTGTTCAGGATCCGGAGGACCCCGGTGGTCTCACTCGCTCGCTGGGCCTGTGCTCTGGGTCTGTTCAGGATCCCGTGGCCCTGGTATCTCTTGTATCTTTTATTAATTATATTTCTTTTGGTATTGAGAAAAGTTTGTTTTTTTATTCTAGAGGTAATTTTTGCATTCCTATCATGCTTAATTACATTAAATCAACTTTTTCTTATTAACCCTTCCTAGTTTGAAAGTATTTTTAATGCTTTCATTAATTTCAACCTTTTAAAAAATAAAACAATCAATTAGATTCTTATTCCAGTTACTACTTCAAGGTACATTTAAATACTTGAATATATATTTTTGAAGATATTTAATTTCATTTGAGGTGTTTTATAAAGGTCTGTTTCTGTTTTTCATTTTATTGGTAGAAATTTTCTTCAGATAGCCTTATCTAATTTTAATATTTGATTTTTTAAATGGTAGCTTGCAATAGATGGGATTGATTGTATCTCTTAATTTCTTCGAACATGGATAAGAGTCTGTAGGTAGTTTTCAACTTTTCGAGTTCAATTATACTCATAAGTGAAATAAATCAGAATCACATATGTAAATGTTGTACTGTCTGTCTAAGCCAGGGACATAGCTCAATGGTACAGCACCTGCATGGCAAGTGCAAGGTCCTGAGTTCAATTCCTCAATATA
>NW_004524693.1:1315836-1316905 GCF_000260255.1 Octodon degus
CTACTGGACTCTTTTAGAATATTTTGTTGAGTTTACACACCTATAATATTCAAATAATGGAACTTAACAAAAAAAAGGGATACAGATGAATGTCCATTTTGTATCTGTGTATTCAAAGTGGTTAGGATAGATATATAGTTATATTCTCTTAATAAATAGAGGGATTTGTTCTAATAGTGTTTGTAAATAGGATATTATGTCTTCACCTTGTACAGCAATTAACCACTAGGAAGAATGTATGCAATGTGTTAATTACTGAAACTGTCCTACCAATTTGGTTTGAAACTGTGTCATTGCTATTTGTTTCTCAATAAAATTATGGAAAAAAACACTTATGGAAGAAGTAGACAGTAAAAATGAGCTATCAAATTGAAAAAAAAAAGAAAGAAAATTTAGGACACTACCGAGTTACATGACGTTACAGTACAAGTTCTCATATGTCCCTAGTCTTAATTGACCTTGAAGGCTGGCCAAAATGTTGGCTTTCCTTGTGGCCCTCCTTTTTCTCTAATTTTGGTCTACAAACTTAGGTTGTTAACCATCCAGAAGACAAGCTTATTGTTATTACCATACAACCTAAGTTGTTAAGCTTAACCTCACTCTCTGTCTGAATATCAAACATCTTAGGCATAGCATGGAGCAGGTATTTTTCATCAAGTATTGATATGTTGAACTTTAAGTCCCTATAGAATATGATGAAAAAACATTAAAAAATTAGAATATATTTTAAAAAATAGGCATAAAGAATTATATACTAATTATGTTTACACATAAGTCCAAAAATCTAACCATGTACAACCTTGAAGCAGGACAGTCTCAAAACATTCTTTTTCCTGTCTCCTGCCTTCATTCACTATCCCCTTCTTTTTGAACAATCATCTACCCGACAGACAGCACAGCAGCAACTGGCGTGTCATGACAAGCAGCCCGTATTCAGAAGACCAGAATGACAGGCACTCCAAGCATGAACCTACTATTACAAATTGCCATCTTCAGTGCAGTTGCTTAGTTCACAGATGTCAGTATATATTGTCAATCACGTGAGAGGAAAGTGATTGATGATGTAGAG
>NW_004524693.1:1319305-1328117 GCF_000260255.1 Octodon degus
TTTATCACAGTAGCCTTGTAGTATAATTTCAAGTCAGGAATTGTAATGCCTCCTGCCTTGTCTTTATTGCCCAGGATTGCCTTTGTTATTCTAGGTCTTTTCTGGTTCCAGATAAATTTTAGGAATGATTTTTCTACTTCTGTGAGGTATGTTGGTAGTAGTCTGATAGAGATTGCATTAAATCTGTACAGCAACAAAATTGATTAATTTTTAACTGGAATTCATAGGACTTTTATAACAACTATATTTGAACATGTAATGATCTAAGTGTTTACATATGCACATATTAACATATATGTGTACATATATGTAGATATATGGTTTTAAGTACAGAAAAAGATTGAAAAACTTAAAAACAATTAGCTATCTCAAATATTAAGAATAAATCAGAAATAAGTTTTGAGTCAAGAACTAGACATCTTTTCTTAATTGTATTGCAGCATAAATTACAACTATTTTCATGCTGTTTCTAAATAAGTATAAGATATTCAGGCAAAAACAACAATAACTATTTTTGCTGAGTCACAGAGGTGGTTTTCAGTAGTACAATTTCACATAAAATATCACACAGCTAGAGATGTAGATCGGTGGCACAGTGTTTCCCTGGCATTTGTGAGAGTGTGAGGCCCTGAGTTCAATTCCTGAGTACAAACCCATACCTGAACATTATATGAAAATGATACTTGAGGTATCTATGCATTTGACATGTCATTTGTATATGTCAACAAAACAGTGTGAACACTTCACTGGATATTCAAAAATAATCTTTAAACAATCAAAATCAGTAATACAACAATACTTAAATGCCAAAATGAATATTCATCTTGGAAATCAAAATAATGAAGAAAAAGTAAAAGCATTGCAGGGAATAAAAGCTAGTAGCAACATGGTCTTTTTAAAATTGATTTTTATTTTTACTTTTATTTTTCTGTATTTAGGACAGGGTACACAGGGTCTACAGTGTCTCACTGCATAGATCAGACTCATAGTGATCCGCCTGTTTACAGCCTCCCAAGAGCTGAGATTACAGGGGCGTGCCACCACGCCCAGTCTCAGTTGCCATTTCAGCGTGCCTCGGGAGCGCGACCGGCACAGCATGCATGGAGATTGAGCCTGCAACATGGTCTTAAGGGTTTTTTATTAAAGACAAATTTTTGAGTAAAGAAGCCATTCCATACTTGTGCAAAGTTTTGATTACGAAGTAACTAGACAATTAAAAGGAAAGGCACTGGAGAGTCTTGAAGATATTAGAGGTGTAAAGTCAAAGGATCCTACCTGAAGATTGAAGAAAATCTACATTTTTGCTCAAATTATGTTTGGAAATGTTAGAAGTCACAACTGTGCTGAAAACTGTGGCTGTTTCCTGGCAGCCTCTGAAGCTAGCCATGTGCAATCCATCCCTACCTTTACCTTTCCTGTGCTTTGACAGTGAAGAAGGACTCATCACATTCCAATCAGTTTCTGTTCTCAAAATATTTGTTATTAAAATATTTATTATTCTTCCTTTACCAGGTCTGGCCAAACATACTACTAATGAATCTAAAGATAAAATGCTAGCATTTCTACTGATATTTTAACAAAAACTAGGGAATGTGGATGAAGTCATGAAAATACATAGTTTATGGTAGATTCCTGGCAATTTCATGATTATCATGGTTCCATAGGGGGTTATTTCTTCTCATACCAAAGAGACCACATCTGTTAGTGCGTGTTTATAAATATTTGAATACGGAATCAACAAGTTACTAAATCTGCTTTTTTTATAAAGCATTTTAGAATTGAATATGTAATACTATACACACAGTTTGACTCTTTTCAGTTTTATTGTTCAGAAATTATGGACTCATAACACAAAATATTCCTCTTATTTATTATACCTATTGAGCTTCTAGCAAATGGCTAAATAGAAATAGCAATTAGTCACAAATATTTAGATTAACCTTAGGAATGTGCTATTAATGCAGCACATATTCATGAGAAGTAATTTAGGGACTACATCCTTAATTTAAAATTATCTTTAAAAGTAATGAATACTGTGAGAGTGCTCTTTCAACTTCACATGTACTCTAGAGATTTTCTCATAAAGCACATATGTCATATTAAAAATTCAACTGTGCCAAGCATAGTCACATCAGATAAATGTGATTTTGATGGGAATTTTCTAATTACTCTAATCAGTGAAATTAAAGACTCCTATTCCATTAGTACATGTGGAATTTTTCAATACTATAAGTTCATTTGGAAATGTAGCCTATGAAAATAAATAAACTCTAACCTTCCTTCTGTCTTCTATAGTAAGCCCTTGACTTATTCTACAATTTTGAATTCACAGAAGTTTTAGAACTAAAAAATCATGAATAATTAAATAATCTAGTACCTTGTCTTCAGACAGGCCTATATTTTAGCCAGTTCAAGAAGTTTGACAATTGATTTTCTTTAGAACACTCTTCAGGGGAGGCAACTGCATAATCTTCTACTTTTATGCAATTTGCTCCACCAAAAAATGTTATTTTATATTCCATTAAAAGACTCAATAGACTAATAGACTTCAATGGAAGTTAAATTTCTTAATATATCACGTACTATATCTATACCCCAGGATATCATGATAATAGTACCCAGTTAACACAGTGCATTGATCCTGATACTCCTCAATAGTGACTTATAGGAAAATTAAGTAGTTCTCAATATGCAGATATATATATATATATATATATATATATATATATATATATATAATGATTTTACAATTGCTTCTCCAAACTGAGACATTTGAAGGTCAAAGAGAGACAAAAATGTAGAATAGATATTGGGAAATGGGAAGTAAAAGGAAACTAGAGGGATGGAAAGGAAGAGAAAAAGAAAAAAGGATAAAATGTAAAGAAAGCTTTTTGAATAAAGAGGGGGAGAGAGGATGAAAAGAGGGGAGGGGAAATGGGAGCAAAAGAGGGTACCATTAGCTGGCTGGGGTTCTGGTCTCACCAAGCCAGTATTAGATCTGTTAATAACAACATGGTTATCCAAATTGAAGGCAGCTCTAATGCCAACAGTTTCATGCCCCTCCAGATAATACAAGAGGCTGTTGAGACAAATTAACTGTTCCTCTTGTACTTGGAATGAACATGAAACATTTTCTCTTTATGTGTGTTTATCAAAATTCTTCTGCTTGACATGTTTTGTGTTTGGTTACATTTGTCTAAAATGTGAGACTTGATCCATTGACTTAAGAGAGCACTTCAGATAGAGCTTTCAAATTAATAGAGTTGAAGAAGTTACCGTAAATCATGTCATGCTGGCAGTAGCAGACAAGAGAGTTTGTCTTAATGGGCAACATGCCCAGTGATTTTTAACATGCTTTGTCCATAGGTGGCAGCAGAACTATCCCTGAATTATTTCAGCATAAATATCCACACAGAGTGAACCAAAGGTTTTTAAGGAGCAGAGCTCTTGGAGAACCCATAGATTAACTTTCTGTATTGGAAACCTACTCCAAGTGATTTGCAAGACCAAAATCTGTGTAGTAGTACTTTCATGTATTCAAATACTTATTGATTGCCTATTATGTTCTGGGCACTACCATCAAATTTTGGGCATGTTGTGGAAAGCATGGTAGATAAGATCCATATTCCCACACAGCTTACATTCTAGCTGAAGAAAAAGGCATTAGACACGGAAAGAATATAATTTCCGACAGTGATAATTGTGGTGAATAAGATGAAATTGTATAGCAAGGTAAAATATGATGAGGGAAATACATTAGATAGACAGATATTTACATGTAGCCAGCATGAGGGTATAGATATTTAAAATCCCGTAGTATTTGAAAGATATTAGCCAAACTTGTGAGCTATTCTCAATCACAATAAAAAGTACAGTTAGTTTATACGAGCGAGGAGGCACATGACAAGTGTCAAAGATAGGCATAATGGAAAATATTCTGTTAGTTTGATTTTGCTTAAACAAACAAGAATAGAAACACACCTTTTTATCTTTATAAGACATTCATAATTCACTTTAGCTACATACTAAAATGCTTCCTCAATTATATTTATAGGCAGCTCCCACTTCCCAGCTCATGTAATTAAGAGATCACAAATTTGGGCCACGTAGCAGGCCCTTCAGGTTGTAGAAGGCTCCAGATGCGTCATGAGAAGCGAAAAGTTCAATCAGTTGCCCAGATGTATTTATTGCCAAATAACAGGGTACTTGGATACATCTGGACATCCGAATGAACCCTTAACTCCTCTTCTCTCCATCAGTTCTTGCTTTCCAGCTTCAGTAGCTCCTATATAAAGGGAAGAAAAACAAGCCTCAAAGCCACCTTGGTACTGAAGCATTAGTCTATTTCTGGTTTTACAATCCCACCTGAAAACACTCCCTACAATTGTTTTATAACTTCCTACCATGAAACATAATATAGCTCAGTATGATGCAGAGATATTTGTAAATAATATTGATAATGTGAAACTCAAGCATGTTACAAATACAGAAAATTGAGTCAAAATCAAAATTAATTGCTTTGGATAATTCATAATTTAAATAGTACATAATTCATTCTGGTATCATTCATCACTTATCCCAGACATTAAATATGTTTCATATAGGATAGAGATCACTAGACTAGGCTTTAAGAGGCAAAGTTCACTCATAAATTTGTTACTTGTTGTTCTATGACTTGCTAGTCACTGACCCTCCTTGGGTCTCCTGTTTTCATCCATGATATTTACAAGTTACTGTAGAAGACCTCTACCCCTTCTTGTTCTCAATTGCTGTGGTCAGGTTTAAGTTATAAATGCTTAACATTATTCTGTGCTATTTTACGAAGAGAATACTTTTAAATAGATACATTTGGTTACAGTAAGTTCTACCTGTTATTATCAGTTGGGAATAAAGAAAGCATGACATTCACCTGAAAGCCTCAACCTGAAAGGAGTATAAAAGTAACTTTTGAATATTTTCACAGTGCAGCTTATATATCCCTCAAATTAATGTACACACATTCTGTGTCGTATCTTCTGTCTACTTGCATAGGCAAACCTTACATACATATCTTATACTTAAATGAGAGATCATTCAGCCTCATAAAATGATTAAGACAAAATAATGTGTGATTTTTTGATTTTAAAAAAACTTATACCTAGACTTCTTCACCCCCAAGAGCTGAGTGTTATGATTGTTGAAACTGGTGCAAAGCAGGCTACAATGTAAAACAGTTCTTCTGCTGTATAACAGCAGAGTTGCTTGGAATGGAAAGCACACAGGACAGAAGCAGAGCTGATGTGATTGACACAGAGCTGCAAAAGCCTTGAGAGCAACCAGTCACTGAAGGAAGCTGTCCTTGTTAAGCCCCCATGGCATCTTCAGGCCTTCGCCAGAAACTCACTGCTTTGGTCCTTGTGCTTTTTCACTGACCACAGTGTGAATACTCTATGCCTAGAACTCTTCCTTTTTTTTTTTTTTTTTTTTTCAGAACCGGGCATTGAACTCAGACCCTTGCACTTGCCGGGGAAGCGCTTATTCTACTGAGACATCTTCCCAGCCCCTATTCCTAGATAATTTAAAAATATTCTGTTTTTGCAGTACTTTCATAAATTTTGCATCAGCTCAAATGAAGTAAACATTTAGAGAAAATGATATATCTTTTCACATTGGGATTTGAATTGAAGGTCACACTCATGCTATTTCTGAGCTACACTCCGGTCCTTTCCCCCACTTCCACTTCCTCCCTCCCTCCCTCCCTTCCTCCCTTCTTGTTTCCCTGACTCCCTCCCTATTTCCCTGCCTCCCTCTCCTTCCTTCCTGCCTGCCTGCCTTCCTTCCTTCCTTCCTTCCTTCCTTCCTTCCTTCCTTCCTTCCTTCCTTCCTTCTTATTTTGAGACATGGCCATTAAGTTGCCCAGCCTGGCCTCAAACTCATGATCTTGTTGCCTTACTCTCTTGAGTACCTGGGATTACAAGTACACACCATTCCACCAGACCAGATATGCTTATTTAATAATTATTTTCCCTGTGACTGACACTAAAATATTAGAGTATAAATGAAAAGCAATATATTTTTCTTTCTTTTTTTTTTTTTTTAAAAAAGCTTTTTCTTTTATTTATTTGTGTGTGTGGCCAGCTCAGCCCACCAGGGGGCGGGGCTGGCTGGAATGTGGTGCTGGGGATTGAACCACGGTCCTTGTGCTTTGCTAAGCTTGTTCTAAGTAGGTGCTTTAGACCACTGAGCCATCTCACCAGCCCCAAACAATATATTTTTCAACTTCTTCAAATCTTCTAACTTCTTTCATAGAAGTTCTGCTAATCTGCTCAGAGTACCTGCTGTGTTATTTAGAAATAAAATTTCTCAAGAAGTTCAAAGCAGCAGAAAAAAACCAAAGTAGCAGAAATCCTGAAACCCTTCCCCTCATGACTTCAAGGTGCATGTTTGTGTGTGTGTGTACATGCTCATTCATGCATGTGCATGTGTGTGGGGGGCAGAAAATGAAATCTACTACAAATACACAAATTTTACTTCTATGATTTTCCAAATCATCATAATTTCACAAATTGAAATCATTTCATGATAATCTAAATCTTTTTACATCATTGAATATTTTCTTTCATGTTTTTCAAGTTGAATAAATAGATTATGTAAAATCAAAAAAATCAATGAAATACTGATTGTTAAAATTTTGAAAAAAATAACGCATTTGTGAAATAACAGACCCTTCATTACAGCAACACTTGTTTCTTTTTAATTAATTAATTAATTAATTTATTTATTTGGTGGAACTGGGGATTGAACTCAGGCGCTTGCACTTGCAAGACAAGCGCTTATTCTACTGAGCTGTCTCCCCGGCTCCAGCAACACTTGTTTCTACATCTCACCACAGGATTCTTCTACACATAGTCACGATTGCTCCACTCACTTGAGTGTAGTAGAGACACGGTTTCCTGTCACACAGACTCAGTCTATAACAGACCAACTGTATGCAATTTTGCTAAAACGCCACCATGTTTTACAGTTGCATCCAAAGTTAATTTTAGAGAGAAAAAATGTTATTTTAAGACCACTGAGAAAGTCTGAATATGGATTGGGGTTGTAGGTATTATTAAGGAATCATTCTTAAAATTATTAGATGTGATAATTACATTACGGTTTTGTTAGAATGTGCTAATAATTTTGTAAAAGCATGGTGAAATCATGTGACTTACTCTTTTTTTTCCCCCAGAACTGGGGATTGAACTCAGGCCCTTGCGCTTGCCAGGAAAGTGCTTATTTCCACTGAGCCATCTCCCCTGCCAGTCATATGAAATGATTTGAAAATAATTTAACAAATACAATAGGAAAGAGAAGGTCAGATTAATGAAATGTTCTAAAACTTTAATAATTATTAAATTGGAGTGGTGCATGTATGAAAGTTTTTCAAGATAAATTATGGCTACAAATGGGATATGCTTTCAGATTATGAAGCATAAAATAGCTTACATTTTCTCAGAAATACAGCTCTTCATCATTGTATGGCTAATCTGCTTTTTACCTGTAATGCCTTAGTATGCCACCTGGCCAGTTGTTAAAAATAAAAGGAAGCAAAACAAAAAACATTATTTTGATCCTCTCCAAAAATGAAAATGTTGTAGCTCTCTCATCGAGAAGTTGTTCTTTCTTAATATAAAAATATATAGACATCTTTCTTCTTTGGTGACTTTCTCCCCAGTGGACGATAGGAAATGAATCCTGAGAAAAGCAGTTCTCTGGTAAAACATTTCCAGTAAAAGTTTATGAAGTCTTTTTGTCAGCACCACCTTCTCTACTTAACAGTGTGTGACACCTTAAACTCTGTCATCTAAGCTCTCCAAGGAAGGGCGAAATGGCGATTACTTAGTATAGGCCATTTCCTTAATTTGGCAAAGGCCTTAATTATCATTCAGGACACCTGACTCCATCATACAAGACTGGGAATAATTTTTAGTATCAGTAGTTAAATATATTGAAGAGAAGCTTTGCTGAAATGTATTAATCACTTCTCATTGGATACCTCTGTTCACTCTGGAAATTTATAAGAGAAAATGTATTCAGCATAAACAAATTACCACTTAGGTTCAAGGCAATTCCTTTGTCTCGCATGTGAATTTACAGACTTTCTAACTTCTGCAGGGAAACAAATGAAGAGGGCTATTTTATTCTTTTTTCATTTCAGGTACTCTATATTTCATGAGATCACAGAAATGACATTTAAATAACTTAAAAACTGTGCTTGATTCTGACTCAGCTATACAGGTATATAATAAAAATACATGCATTGACATGATATTCTTCAAGTAGTCAGTCATAGGTGGTAATGTTAACTTGTAATAGTATGTTTTAAAAACTGTCAAAAGATGTCATATTTCCTCATATTATAAGTAACACTTCCTTGTTTTAAGATATACAACTCTTACTTTTAAAATTCAGGCACTACCTAAGGAGAGTCACATGGAGAGAAAACATTCTCTCAGGATTTCACAGAGCAAATTGGTCAAGTAATGGCCGTGACTCATCCACATGACTGACACTGACAGAGAATCTACAAAGTGCGGTACAGGGTTACAGGATAAATCCTGAGGGTACCTGACTGACCTTATCATATACAAAAGTTACATTTCTTGTTATGTAGGTTTTGCTTTATCTTGGTCTTAACCATCCAGCAGAAAAGTATAAAAATGAGGTATATAAAGTAAAGCCATATTAATATGCTGAGCTATGAAAGGCTCAAGTCAACAACTTCTGCGGATAACCCACTACTATTGTGGACTGCTGGACTCTGTTGGATTGTTTTTCTGAATTCACGCAC
>NW_004524693.1:1328217-1339605 GCF_000260255.1 Octodon degus
TTTTTTTTTTGCCCTGTACTAGGAATTGAACCCAGGGCCTTTGCACTGTTACATCCCCAGCTCTTCTTATTTTAGGGTCTCCTGCAGTCTCTAAGTTACTCAGTCTGGGCTTTAACTTGTCATTGTGCTGTCAGCCTCTCAGAAAGCTAGGATTCTGGCCTGTATCTCCACATCTAGATCAAGACTGCCTTTTCAGGAAAGCAGTTTTTGCATACTTTTAAATGATCTTCAAGAGAAAAATTTCATTCTTGGAATTCACTATCAGTCTATTTTACTGATAGTGATCTTGTAGGGACTTTAGATTTAGCTTATGTTTTCTAATAACCCTTCTTTTGGCCTCTGTCTCACACTTTTCCCTGGACTATCCTTATTCTGCTTAACAGTATGAGGTGGGAGCCTCAGTGATGGCTCCAGGTTTCTTATTTGTTTGGGTACTTAAACATAATTTTGAGGTTGAATGTTGCTTGGACTTGGTGGTGGTATTGTGCAGCATTATTTGTTATTGTTCTCCTGTGTGTCCTTAACTTGTGGAGGTGGAGAGTAAATATTTTAGACAACTTAGATTATTGGTAATGTCATTATTTGGCCTTCTACATATGTTTTATTTTATTTTACCTTATTTTTGTGTTTTAGGGAAGGGTGTACAGGGTGTTCAGGGTCTCACTACTAGATTGGATTTGTAGTGATCCGCCTGTTTACAGCCTCCCAAGAGCTGGGATTACAGGCTCATGCCACCACGCCCAGTCTCAACTGCCCTCTCAGTGTGCCCTGGGAGCAGAGCCAGCATGGCAGGCCCGGGTATTGAACCCTCAGTCCCTGTGCCTGCTTGAAGTTGCTTTAATCCACTGGGCTATTTGGCAGGCCCTCTACATATGTTTTAAAGGGAGAAAGTGGTAAAATGAAACATTTATCACAGGACAGTGTATACATTTTAAATCACAGGATTACTTCATTTTAGTAACCCTTTCTTAATTAATTTTGGAGCTGTAGAGTGGCAAAATATGCATTGAGCAGGTAAAATACTGATACTTTGTTTTTGATATATCACTGAAACACAATAAAGATAGGAAAAGCACATCTTCTAAGAACATTTTATAAAATAACTATTCAGGTGATGTATTGCCACAGTTTATCCTGTACATTTAGGCAACTAATTAATTTTTAAGTTTCATGAGAGAGTATTTTCTAGGCCTATTGAAGTTCTTTTAGGATTTAAAAACTATATACATTTTCAATAATATTCTTTATGGTATGATTCCTTTGTATCCTCCAAGGGACTGAAAGTCTATTTTACTTTTATGCGAGATGAGTATATTAGCAATTAAACTCAAGCTGGGATTTTTGATTTTCTAGAAAAAAAACTTAATTAAAAAATCTTTTATTTATTCATTTATTTGGTACAGGGCCTCACTGCACAGCTCAGCCTCGCAGTAATCCTTTTGTCTTAGCCTCCCCAGCGTCATGGAGCATCCAGGGTTTCTGGATGGCACGGAATGCAGTACCAGGGATTGAACCCGGTCCTTGTGCTTGCCAGGCAGGTCCTGAGACTGCCGAACTATCTCCCCAGCCTTAGAAAGATACTCTTAGAGAGCTAAGCATAGACCAAGGCAGAAGTAAGATCCCTTGAGTCTAGAGGTTTGAGACCAGTCTGGGAAACATAGCAAGACCCTGTCTAGGAAAAAAAAAATAAAAAGATACTTGTAGAACAGTATGTTGTTTTGATTGTTTATCATAATTATTATCCAAAAATAAAACATAGGTTAAAATGATTAGAAGGGATGGAAAAATCAAATGAAAAATTTGGAACCTAATTATTAATGTAGTGAAATATTTAATGGCTGAACTTTTATTAAAAGATGGTATGAACTTGCAATTATGCACTTGCTAATTAATTTTGTTATAACATGTGTTCCTGTAAAATTATGAATCTTGGACCACATTAAGAAGATTAGTTATGACTGAATGCTTATTTCCTGTCAACTACTTCATTTGTCA
Organism: Octodon degus; assembly: GCF_000260255.1. NCBI lineage: Eukaryota > Metazoa > Chordata > Mammalia > Rodentia > Octodontidae > Octodon > Octodon degus. Next base: position 1,330,213 of record NW_004524693.1, read on the forward strand.
ATATTAAAAAGGATTATTTAGGGCTGGAATGTAGCTCCGTGGTAGAGGTTTTGCCTAGCATGCATGAAGCCCTGCTTTCCATGTTAAGCAAATCTCCCCCCACAGCAACCAAGGACTACCTAAAATGTAGTGAAGAAGGTGAGCTAGGCGCAGCGGTGTGCATCTATAATCCCAGAACTCAGGAAGCTAAGGCAGTAGGATCATTGTGATTTGAGGCCAATCTGAACTACATAGCAAAACCCTGTCTCAAAAAAAAAATAAATAAAGGAGACCCATTTTCCTTTTTTGGTATTAGTGATGGTTCATGTGCTGCATGGGCACTATCTCATTCTGTACAACTGGTAATTTCTTATATACAAATGATACTGAAGAATAAAGCATCTATATGTAATTTCGACATAGCATAAATGTTCATTTTCCTTTTTGAAAACTCTGATCTATTTAATAAATCTAAGACATACAATCAATTTATTCTGCCACATATTTTGTTCTTTTCTTCAAAATCAAAATGCTATAGGTAAAATAATGAACTTTGTGTTTACTATGACACGTGGGACAGATTTACAGTACAATGGGAGTGTGAAAAGCTGAAAGAGTTGTACTTACCATAAAGGATGGCAAGCAGAGAAAGTGGCATGACAAGTAGTCCCACTAGCATATCAGCAATGGCGAGGGACATTAAGAAGTAATTGGTGGCATTGTGCAGTTTCTTTTCCATGCTCACTGCCATGATAACGAGTATGTTGCCACCAATTGTCAAAATGATTATGACAACAATTGGAAGTGCTGGCCAGTTTTGTACCCCGTCTGGAAACTTGAAGCGTCCACCATTGGAGGTATTAAAAATGTCAGTTACCATAGCTGCCACTGGACTCACAGAAATATCAAATTGCCAAACCAACAGGCCAATTAGGTGCACACTGAAAATTAAGAAGAAAAAGAAAAAAAATCAATCAGCTATATATAATATTACTTTTACACAGTATATTGCTTATATAAGACAATAGCCTCTCCTTCAACAACTATGATCATCCTCGTTATCTTCCTTAGCTTGGTCACTATTTTTACTCTCCTAATTAAACTTCAATATCACTCTATACTTACATTGTCTGATTATTATGTGTTAGTCATATACTTTGTTGAAATTGCATATAATCTCTTGATTTTATATAACACCACATGAGCTCAGTACTGATTTTTGTTCTTTATATAAATTGAGCAGACTCAAGTTTACAGAGTTGAATACCTATCTTAAGCCAGTATGTGGCAGGGTCAAGGTACATACTAAAATCTCACTGATTTCCAGGGCTATGTTCTAAACATATTACAGGGCTGGGGAGATGGCTCAGTGGAATAAGTGCTTCTCTGGCAAGCGCAAGGGCCTGAGTTCAATCCCCGGTTCCGAAAAACAAACAATCAAACAAACAAACAAAAAAACCTCAAAAACCCCCCCCAAAAAACAAAAACAAAACTTGTATTGCAACAATAACCCACAATGTTGTTCAATTTGTAGTGCTAGTTTATTCTTTTTTTTTTTTTTTTTCTGTACTGGGGATTGAACTCAGGATCCTGCGTTTGCCAGGCAAGTGCTTATTCTGCTGAGCTAACTCCCCAGTCCCTGCTATTCTTGATATTTAAAAAAAATATTAATTTTATTGAAATATCATTTCAGACAGCTGACAAGAGAATGAAGATCATTTTCCTAAATGATCCAGTAGCCTGACAAGAAAATTAGAGGTTCCTTGTTTTTTGATCCAAAGCTAGGATAAAATAACTTGCCATATAGGCAACTTCAGGAAAGTGTTTGAAAGCAGCACAGTGGGTTTTGACAATAGCTCATATTCATCTCTTTTTAGTGCTCTTCCTACCATCTCACACTTGCAGACTGACTTCATGCTGGACAACAACTCCTTTTTCTTTATGATGCTGGGGTCAAGCCCAGAGCCCTGCGTGTGCTAAGTCAGTGCACTCAGCCATCTATGTTCCAAGGCCAAATTTCCTTTCTTGAGCAATAAATTTTCCAGGTATTTGTCAGTTTCCTCTTTGTGTCATATGTTTTCTGGGACCGGCTGTAGGCTAGGTAAAGATTTGTGGTGATGATTAACGCCCTGGGTATGTTACATTTCATGAACTAGGAACTAAACCTCTTCAGTCAATTAAAATGTATTCATTGGTATTTAGGTGGATTTTTCTGGGAGAACTTTCAGGGTAGGTGGTAGTCTAATGGAAAAGAGATAGACATTGTTGATTTTTCACATTTCAATTTTCCCTCATAATTCCTTGATTATTACTGTGCTCAAATTACATGCATAAGAGTTCTTCCACAGGATAAGCGCTTAAACTGGCTAATAAAACTAACATACTTATTTTCATTAATGAAATAGCTAAGACAACTTGATTTCAAAACTAACCAAAAGAATTTTATGGTTGGTAAATACTAACTCAGATATTTAAAAATTTGCAAATAAAGAGAAATGCTTCTTTTTTCAAAATGATATCTATCTATGTAGAACTGGGGTCAGATGATTACTTCAATTTACATTTTAATTTACTGTGTTCTAGTTTAGTTTAGCTTAGTGTTGAGGATTGAACCTAGGGCCTTGTGCATGCTAAGCACACAATCTAGCCCTCAGCCCCTTCAAACAGTAATTGTAGGGTATTTTTCAGGGTCTTTTGTGGCCTAATTGATAAAAGATTTGTCCTGCTGCATTAAAAATATTCTCATGTAGATTAGTCAGTGATCATCATATGTATGTATTTCCATAAGATTTAATGCTCAAGTAATAAACTATGCTTTCAGTTATCAGTGGCAGAGCTACAAATAAATTTATCCTTAAGGCCAGATGATAAGATCATAGGAAAATATGCAGGCTAATTTCACATTTTTAACTACTTTATGAGAACAACTATTTTTTTTCATATGTTTTTAAAAGTTGTAGAGGAATTCAGGATAAAATCATGCATAATGAAAACATACCTGAAAACTTATGTCTAAATATAAATTTTATAATTTAATTATGTCAGGATTTTATGGTGACAAAAGGAGTATGTATCTATCTCTAATTCATCTATCTATCTATCTATCTATCTATCTATCTATCTATCTATCTATCTTTCTATCTATGAGTCCATAAAATAAACATTAAATTTTTGAGGAGTCTTGTGAAATTCAAATATATTTTTGTCAACTGCAGAATAAAGTGATGATGAAAATAATATTTATTTCCATTTCCTGACTTGAATTAAATTAAATTTTAATTAAGTCTTATGGAGCACCTTTTTTTTAGTTTTAAAATACATAGGCTTCTCTTGTGTTGTCTTCATTATATGGCAATACAAAAATGTCTCTTCTTTCTTTTTTTAAATAGTTTTATTGAGAAACAAATAGCGATGAGACAGTTTCAAAACCAGTTAGTGCAGTACCCCTATTGTCAAGGGTTTTATTGCACATCAATCCTGTGTCCACAGTTTTGTAATCAAGAATTGGCAGTATTTAATTAAACCTAACATTTAATACTCATGTGTTCACTGAAATATATAAAGTCCTTTTAAAACTACAGTCATTAGGGTCTTACTCTTGAACTTTACTCATGCACTAACTGTTATGAAGCCCATCAGAACCTCATAAAATAGATAAATGAAAATCAAAATTTCTCTCTAGACAATGCAAACAATTTATTCACTACTGCTAGATTTTAAGGAAAATATAATTTTACATTCTAAATATATAAAATGGTAATTTAAATAACAAACCTAAGTTCATTTTAAATTTGCTGAGCTTTTGCACAATGTATGACAATGCACATTTATAGAGGAAACAAATGGTAGCTTCTCCCATAGAATGGAAAAAATTGTATGTGAATTCCTTAATTTCTCAGTAGAACACAGTGACACCTTTAAGGCAGCCTCGTATCATACCACAGAGGATCCAATGTTGGCACACTATTCTGGGCTGGAGACAGTTTCCTGAGAAAGCTCCTTTTCAGAGCTCACCTAGAAGATGCTATGCAGGAGTAAAGAGATGCAGGTCTTTTCAGCTGTACTGATCAGAGTTCATACAGCTTTGCATCACTTTTCCCATGCTCCATTGCTCCAAGTATAGATTTAGATGAAGTCAAATTTAGACTCCCTTAGTTCTTCCACATGATCCTTTGCTTACCCTTTTCCTGTTGCATCCTACTGATTTCAACTAGTAGATCATCACATCAGGACTTCTCAGGATGGTGGTATTATTTTCCCCTCTCTATGTACATCACCCAATTTTACACTTAATTTCTGGTCTTCTACAGCTTCTCATATTCTTCTTATTGCTTATTGAACAATCTTATTAACTTGCCAGCTCAGGACACATTAAAAAAGGAAGAAACTTTTCTCCTTTTTAAGTTTTACTCATATGGAAAAACTAGGAGAACTGGGATTATTTGGATTCAAAGTATTATCACCACATGATTTGTTTGAGTGTGTAACCTCTAATGTTTACTTCAAATCCAATTTTTTTTTCCCTCACTTACTTATTTGAAGTAGGAAACATCTATAATGTTAATCTTCGGGGATGAGTAATTTATATAGACAGAGGCAAAAATACACTGGTCATATAGAAGCATTTTGAACATACTTAAGTAAGCTATCGTAAAAATTATCTTTTCATTAAAATAATAAGTAATAACATCCTTACAGGAACGAGCGCACCAAATTCCTGAAGTTCACCATGATTACTTCAGTCTTAAACAACCAACGTTTAAAATTGAGAAGAAAAAATTAACAGATTGAATTTGTCATATCCTTGGTTCTGGGGAGAGAAAAGAGAAAAGAAAAAGAAAATTAGTTAAAAGTGAAAATAACTTGCACCATAACCAATTTAATAAGCTTAAATGCACTTATTCAGTGATAAGAAACAGGCAGTGCTTAATTTAGCACACAGGTAAACACGTTATATTGTGACAGTGATACAGAATAGCAAAGAGAACAAAATTTTCATTTATTTACCAATGCACCAACATCCATAATTTTTGCAAAATTGCTTGTACAAAGTTTATTTTTATGCAATTGTATGAAATATCTCCCTCTTGCCATACACATCCCTTTAAATGAGTGTTTCTAAAAAAGGAATTAAGAACATATCCTTCTTAATTTGTGAACTATTGGAAGAACCTATATAATCTAACAATTATCATGCAAAAATAGAAATTTCATTCTGTAATAACAAAACCAGAACAATTTTAATAAAACAAATTCGTTGTGCATATTTTTTATTTTCATTTTCTTTGAAGTGAAGCAATCTGTATGTACACAGTAATCTTTATTTACACCTTTTCCTTGAACAAAATTCTCCAGAGACCAGCAACAGCAGGTTTTGTTTTGTGTGGTGTGTGTGTGTGTGTGTGTGTGTGTGTGTGTTTTGCTGAACTGGGGATTGAACTCAGTCCCTTGCGTTTGCCAGGCAAGTGCTTATTTTACTGAGCCATCTCCCCGACAGCAGGTTTATGACAAAATAAGAACACTGATGAAATTTACTCTATTAAATATAGCAAATACTCTATGTAGTAATAGCCAATGGATAGCATGTTATAGTCAAAACATACAGAGTAATACTGAAAATTGGCAACAAAAAATCAGTGGTACAAGAGTAGTATATGGGCTTTGAAACCAAAATCTTCAGTCGTTCTTGTAGATTAAGAGGTGACAATGCATCCTCTAAGATACTACCATGAGAAGTAAATTTCAATAACTTATCAAAGAATTTTAGAGTAAGAACATTTTATTTCTATAAGCTATTTTCAAAGTTATTTGTTGTGTCACAACTCCTAACTTAATATTTATGAAGTGGATTATTCTTCACTCATTACTCAGTAATGCAATGGTCAAGAGTAGAGTGTATCAGTGTGCTGAGAATTTTTCTTTCTCTCTCTGTGGAAATACATCTTTATGGGGTGAAACATGCCTTTATCGATCTTTACATTGACACTGAAAAACTATTCAGTGTGGATTCTAGGAAATCACATGAAGATCCTTTGGTCTTTCTGCTTAGCAATCCTTACTGGGAACAGAGTGTTTAGGCTTCTCTGTTCTCTATTTTGGTTTTTCTATAATTTCTATTTTACTTTTTGATTACGTTCTTTTCTCACACTAAACATGTATTTGCTTCTGGAATTATAAAACTATTCCAAGAATCATGTTTATGATGCTCTGAAGTTTGCTCACACTGAGCTGTCAATGCAAAGAACCTGAGAGATGATCAAGGTGTGATTTGTACGTTTACCAATTTCCCAAGATGAATGCAATTACTATATGCATAAATATATACAAATAATAAAAATAGAAAATAAAGGAATCTAGGGATATCTGTATGTGCATTTATGTGAGAGAGAGATAGAGACAGAGAGAGGGAGAAACAGAGAGGCAGAGAGACAGAGACAGAGTGACAGGGACAGAGAGACAGAGACAGAGAGAAAGAGAGTTGCACAGCTAGAAAATAAGGCATAACGTTGAAAGATGATCCATTTCATCTAGTTTGTAAATATCGTGAAGAAATATGATAATGAAAATCTGTCTTGATAATTTTTCTTTGGCATTTTCAAGGTCCTTTAACAATTTGAAAATGAAATTTCACAAGAACAAGCTGTATCTGTTTCCCGCCTCATCTAATAACACGATTCCTCTAATCACCCAAGCTATCAATTTATTTTCTCTTTTTATTCTAAATTTTCACTATTCAATTATGTTAGTACTACATACATAAAAGTATATCTCAAGATCTTCCCCTTATTATGATAATATATAAAATATGGCCTTCCAGGAACTAAAAATATTTTATGGAGGAGAATGATGTTAGCCAGATTATTAGGCCACAAGACCCCCCAGACAACATGTAAATCCCTTTTACTGGGAGGTCTAGAATGGAAGGACAGGAAAAAAATATAAAAAAGACCAATAAATATCAGTACCCTTTAACTTTTCCTCTTAACCCTCAATAAATATAAAAATCTTTCCCTCTTCTTATGCTAAAAGAAGCTATAACATGACTTTCAATATTTGTCAACTACCCAAAGATTAATATAATTTAAAATGGGTAAAATGCACTGTACTCCAATAAATTGCAACATTAACAATTGCAATTGCATTTGCCATAGCAAGATATAGTGATCAGTTTATTGAACACTCTATTATCCACATTCTCAGCCATGGCAGAATCCTGTTATTGTATCTCAAAATGTTATATTCATTTATTTATTTATTTTTGTCCATGACTGGTATTTATTTAGTTCACAAGATTCATTTAGTAATCACAGAATATAGAATGAATTGTTATGACATGTATTAGCAATACATGCAGAATGAGTAGAACCGTATTTTTGCTAGTAATTATACCTTTATTTGTTTGCAGATAACCTAACTTAAAAATGCTGCTACAGTTATGGTCATACCTTTGTTGTTCTTGGGAATTGTAAATTAAATTTCGACTTCCTTCACTGGCACTTCCTGCACATCACAACCAACTTTCATTGCTTAAGCAAAATCCCAGTATTTTGTTCCACTCTTTTAAAGCCTAAGGAAACCACAGCCTGGCCACGGCACTCTGGTTACCTCTAATCCTGCTATGTGTGTGTGACCCTACACCGTATATTCTTTTAATAATTCACTGGATCATTTCTATATATATACTTTTTTCTTGAGAAATAAAGACAGAAGTTAAACAAATGAACAAATATTCATTTTTCAAAGTTCTCATATGATTGAGAGCAACAATCAAAATATCTGTTAGGTACAGAGATCTCTACTTTTGATCTCGAAGTCTTGATAAGTTTCTTAAATTGGCCTCAAAATCGTGAAATTCCTGCCAGCCTCAGCCTCCTAGAATGCTGAAATTAAGATTGTATGCCAGAATACCTGGCAAAGTTTGTATTCTTGAGGTGGAGGAATATAATATGAATCAACTATAGAAATTATGTAGCATAAATTAAGCTCCATAGTATGATTCTTCAAATGGTTAGTCTAGTGTGGTGAAACTTCACAATAAGCAATGTTCTGTTGCTGAGTGTGATGGAACCTGTGATCCCAGTATGCTGGGAGGGCGGGATGCTGGAGCTCAGCCTGGGTGACTCAAGAGCTCAGCAAGATCCTTCCATAAAATAAAATATGAAAAGGATGACAACGTAACTCAGTGTGAAGGTCCTGGGCTTAATACCTTTATCCCCTGCATCTTCATGAAAATGAAACAGAACAAAAAAACAAAGCAAAATTCAGAAATGTTCTGAATTATATAAAAAAGGAAAGGGATGCAAGAATCTCTTAAGCCTTGGATAAGATCAATTATTAAAAGGAAGCAAAACTGTAAAATTCTGATCTGCAAAACTCTCAGAGTCTGCTAATCTTTTATAACAGAGTTTTCAGAATTGTACAAATATAGAACTACTACCCGCAAATTTAAGTATTTAAATTTGGGAAAATTTATTTGATAAAACTAAAAGAAATTCAATTATGTAAAAACTAACAAAATTGATTAATTTTTTCCTATATATTTTATTTATATATTTTTTCCATAATTTTACTGAGAAACAAATAGCAATGAGACAGTTTCAAACCAAATTGGTAGGAGAGTTTCAATAATTAACACATTGCATACATTCTTCTTAGTGGTTAATTGCTGTACAAGATGCAGACATGATATCCTATTTACAAACACCATTAGAACAAATCCCTCTGTTCATTAGGAGAATGAAACTATATATCTATCCTAACCACTTTGAATACACAGATACAAAATAGACATTCATCTGTATCCCTTTTTTTTGTTAAGTTCCGTTATTTGAATATTATAGGTGTGTAAACTCAGCAAAATATTCTAGAAAGTCCAGTAGCCCATAATAGTAAGGGATCTTCTGCTTGACTGGCAATGTCAGAAATTGTTGACCTGAGTCCCCTACAGCTCAACGTAACAGCATGGCTTTACTTCTTATATTTTGTATTTATACTTTTCTGCTGGATGGTTAAGACCAAGGTAAAGCAGGACCTATGCAACAAGAATTGTAGCTTTTGGGTGTGATAAGGTCAGTGAAATCCCCTCAGGATTTATCCTGAGATACTGTACCTCAGATTATAGAACCTTTGTCAGTGTCAGCCATGGGGATGAGTCACGGCCATTGCTTGGCCAATGTGCTCTCTGTGAAAGCCTGAGAGAATGTTTTCTCTCCATGTGATTCTCCTTAGGCACACTCTACATCATCGATCACTTTCCTCTTTGGCTCCATAGTATCCTTGATCAGAAAATTTGGTGCACTACTGAGTTATATGATGTAACAGTACAAGTTCTCATATGTCCTGAGTCTTAATTGACCTTGGAAGGCTAGGGCCAAAATGTTGGCTTTCCTTGCAGCCCTCCTTTTTCTCTAATTT
>NW_004524693.1:1349656-1361241 GCF_000260255.1 Octodon degus
CTGCTGGACTCTGTTGGATTGTTTTTCTGAATTCACGCACTTATAGTATTTAGATGCCAGTGGAATTCCCATCTCTGACAGGACTAAACAGAAAAAGGGGATACAAAGGAAGGACCATTTTGTATTTGTATATACAGAATAGTTAGGATAGATATATAGCTACTTTCACTTAATTCAATGAGAAGAAAGATTTGTACTGATAGTGTTTAGACAGGATATCCTGTCTGCTTCTTTTACTATGGATAACTACTAAGAAGATAACAATGTACAATGTATTAATTATTGAAACTGTCCTATTAATCAGTTTTGAAACTGCCTCATTGCTATTTGTTTCTCAATAAAATAAAATAAAAAAATAAATAAACTTCAAGCACTATTATGAAACAAAATCCAGCAAGTGTGATCATAGCACTGTGGTTTTTAAGAATCTATCCCAATTTTTACAAATGCATGCTGAAGTAAGATGAAATGATTTAAAATAATTCAATAGAGAATTCATTAAGTATTTACTGTATGCCAGGCATTATGATAATTTATTTCACCTTATTTTATTTTATTTTTTTGGCAGTACCGGGATTGTGCTCAGGACCTTGCACTTACCAGGCAAGTGCTTATTCTACTGAGCTATTTCCCTAGCCCTCACCTTATTTTAATTTTTTTATTATTTTTTCCTCACCTTATTTTAGAAGAAACTCATTTTACAGAAAAATGAAATTATGAGGTTCAAAGAATTTAAGTTACATTTTCCTAGGAAATGAGAAGGTTAAGTTTTCTTTCTTTCTTTCTTTCTTTCTTTCTTTCTTTCTTTCTTTCTTTCTTTCTTCTTTCTTTCTTTCTTTCTTTTCTTTTGTAATTTAGGGAAGGGCCTACAGGGTGTTCAGGGTCTCACTACTAGATTGGACTCGTAGTGATCCTCCTGTTTACAGCCTCCCAAGAGCTGGGATTACAGGCTCATGCCCCCACGCCCAGTCTCAGTTGCTCTCTCAGTGGGCCCCCGGGGGGCAGGTCCGGTACTGCAGGTCTGGGGATCAATACCCTGGCCCCCATGCCTGCTTGCAGGCACTTTAATCCTCTGAGCTATTTGGCCAGCCCTACAAGGTTAAGTTTATAAAGAACATTTTGTAGATCGCACACTTAGAGAGTATCAATAAAGAGTTTATGTGTTCATCATGGAATTGTTTACTTGTCTTGCATATTTATTTAATGCCTACTATGTGCTTGGCAATATTCTAGATACTTTGGATATATGACTAAATAAAACAAACACCCCTGATTTCGTTCTTTTCATCAATTGTCAATTTTTTCTTAAATGAGACTTCATAGTAAAATAAATTGTTACAATTTCAGAATATTTTCAAATTTTCCTCATCTGTTCTGGAGATAAGGTCATGAAAGTTATGTCATCTACTGTTGGCAAATTATCTCCCTTCCTGAAGTAACTGCTTAATATATTGGTGATTTTATATTTATTGCTGTTTTCTATTCAGACTTATTTTTTCCTAACTTCTCTGGCCTTGGGGTTCTAAAATAAAATCATAAAAGATTACAATAATTGCTAATATGAGAAAAATTCCAGCATTTTAACTTTTAAGCTACTAAAATTTAAGCTATCTATATAGAGAAGGAACTAAATAAATGAAAGCCAAAGATGGACAAGTTGGTAATATATTATCTTCATACTAAATTCAGCAGATTCCACAAAACATCTGTTACTCAGAGAAAGCCAGAAATTATTCTAAATGGTCGTTGAAATTCACTTGCCAAAAACAAAAATCTACATTCATGAATCAAGTACCAAGTTCATGCCAGCATTTCTGGAAACTTCTTCATTCATCTCCTACAAACTTTTGGCTTGATACTTTGTATTCTGGCTTTAAAGAGCCTGTTCAAATGGGACTTTATGAAAATAATCCTTCTGAGTCTGTCATTGTGTTATACCCTGGGAACTGTTACTATCCAAGACACCATCTGTCACCATAAGACAAATAGGGAGAAGATGAAATAGTCTTTTGCACTGAGTTATCCCTGTAGAAATTGCTCAAGATGCAAAAGAAGAGGAAAAGGGAAATAAATCAAAATTATTTTCATTGGCTAATGCATTACTCTATATTGCTTTTCATGTTTGATATTTACTATGGCAATAATCAGCAATGCAATAGCAGATTAAAAATTAAGTTGGAGTGTTAAATTACTATTTACAGCTAGTAAGGGGCAGAGCAGGAACGATGTTAGATGTGTCGCACTTCAGTGTCTACACTTTGTCACTCCTTACCACGACACACTGCAGTTGTTCTGCTACAAAAGTTCCAAACTGAACATATAACTGGTAGTTTTTGTGTCAAATAAACATCCTTTCAGGGTGGATGTTGAAAGAGACACAGGAAGATCATCCAGCTTCTTGTTTTGATAGTTAAGAAAACTGATTCAGAAGAGCTACATGACTCATTGAACATCCTTCTGCTAATTTTTGTTAGTGGTAAGAGGGGCAGTTAGAAGCCAGGCTTCCATTCCCTGTGCAGTCAATTGATCTCGAAGTTCACTGACATCAAAGGTCACAAGTGATGAGCCTCACCAGTTTACGTCTAACTTTTAGTACAGTGGACTCATGATTTCTTTTTCAGTGAAAGAGAGTGAAGGAAGTATCATAGACTACAAAATGAATCCAGTAGGAATCAACTTTGGAATTCGTTCCTGAACACACCGCTCTTCAAATATGCAAAGAAAGATGTCCGACCATAAGAGACAGGAAGAAAAAAAAAAACAAACAAAAAAATGAAGGAGAAGACGAAAGTGAATGATAGAGAAAAAGAACCAAAGCAAAGGAACTTCTTATCTGCAAATCTGTATTAATTCCTAGATATCTGTAGGCTCCACATGCTGTGAGCTGTTGCAGGGACAAACTCTGGCAATAGTGAGCTGGCAGGACTATCCTCAAACATAAGTTGTTTATACAAAAACTTTGTTAAATCTCCCACTTGCTTTCTTGATCATTTAATTTACTCACAACAATAGCAGTAGGACAAAATAATTTTAGATACAGTTAACACTTCCTTGACTACAGTAGGACTTTAAAGAAGGAAATATTGTTCTCTAGAAAAACATACCAGCTTATTTATTCAAACAAATAGTGTGGAAATAATCCCACTAACCAATATTACTAAATTATTATTTTAATATAATTTATAAATTAGAATGATGGGTATAATTGTAGGCAGAACAATACTCCACCAAGAAGTTTTTTTTTTAAAGCAATGGGGGTAGTGGGGGCTGAGGAGATAGCTCAGTGGAATAAGTGCTTTCCTGGCAAGCTCAAGGTCCTGAGTTGGATCCCTAGCACCTCCAAAATAAATAAATAAATAAATAAATAAATAAATAAATAAATAAATAAACAAGCAAGCAATGGGAGATAGTTTTTCAGCTTTAACTTATGTGGACTAACTCAAGTGATTTGAAAGATCACACTCTCTTTGATATTGTTAATAGTGTTTAGTTGTACTAGTTGTTTTAAAAGCAGAAACTGAGTTGTCCAGGTTGGGCTCAGACTTGTGACCCTTCTGCCTCAGCCTCCTAGAGTAGTAGGACAACAGGAATGCTGCACTACACTCAGCTAAGCAGAAACTTATTTGAGGCAATACAAATATTTGATTATACCTTAGGGGTTAATAAACAGCAATATCTCCATCTAGGAGTATAGTTAGCTACCTCCTCAAAGGCTATTGTCCACTATATATGAAGTTGAACAATACTATATCTTTTGAGTCAGGAAACAAATAATTTGTCTCCAAACCTTCCAAATAAGGTATATACAATAATGAAGTCATTTGCCTTTATTGTGAAATGATGACAAAAGCATTTTGCATTTGAAGGAGCACAGAGTTTTGGGGCCCAAAGATGGCAAATTGAGTTTAACATCCACTTCTTAGTAGAATATATATATTCACTGCACTGCTGCTGAGCTATGTATCCCCAGCCTGACAAATATATATACATATATAAAATTTTTTTTTGTATTTTTTTGGGAATGGCCTACAGGGTGTTCAGGGCCTCACTACTAGGTCAGACTCATAGTGATCCACCTGTTTACAGCCTCCCAAGTGCTGGGATTACAGGTGCATGTCATCATGCCCAGTCTCAATTGCCATCTGAGAGTGCCACCCCCCTGGGGGCAAGCCCTGGGATGAAACCCCTGGCCCCTGCGCCTGCTTACAGGTGCTTTAATCCACTGAGCTGTTTGGTTGGCCCTTAGTAGTGCATATTTTGGCAAGTTGTTTAAGTTCTGTGCCTGGGTTTAATTTGATGTGCAAATGAAAATCTCATATATATGAAATTACTCTGTAAAAAGTGAAAGGTTTGATAATTTGTTATTGTTGTTGTTTGGTTTTTGATTTTGGTACTGAGACTTGAACTCATGACCTTACACTTACAAACTGGCACTATGCTGCTGCTGAGCTATATCCCCAGCCTGACAAACGTTAAAATGAAGAAATATGTTGACTTCATGAATAGATGAATTTCATAATATTTATTAATAGAAATATCTGATTATTTTCAAATCATGTTCAGAGTAACATGATTAGTTATCAAGATCTTTTAGTTAATATTACTTGCCTCCTATGCAACTCTAACAAAATATGTTCTTAATGAAACAACTAACAATTTCTTTTACCTAGATAATTTGCTTTGTCTTCACTGAGGTATGGGAGAGATAGAAATGATTATAATACATTTCTGTGGCCAGTGTTACCTTAGAAAAATGCAAAATTAACATCTGAAAGACTGAGATGACTGCATTTTTACTGGACTAGAATTGAAATTAGGAGGGTTTCCATCATTTTCTAGTGGGACAGATTTCCAAGCCTCCTGAGAATTTATGGAAATTACTAAGGGAAAGAATTTCACTTAAGTCACAAATTGTAGGGAGGGAATAAATGGTTTAGAACAGGGGAAATTATTTTACATACTGAAGAAACAACTCTTCAATAGTAGATTCAGTAGAAATACACTCTTCAGTCAATTTCATTTCTTTAATAGACTGCATTGTGACCATCTTGATGAGGTACCCACAACTTTTGGCAATCCAGTCAAGAAAAAAATGATAACCAAACGATCACAATGGCTTGCTAAATAAGCACATGCTTCTAGTTGATGATCTTTTCTGTAGTTTTATAAATATCATCATCATGTGTTTGCAGAGCAGATAGAAAATGGGGAGAGAGACATTTTCCGTCAATATTTAAATGGTCTTTAAATCATTAGATTTTATAGTCTTGTGACACAACATGGTCTTAATAGTCTTTATAAATGTGATGTACGTTTATAAGTTTTTTTCTTTAAGGTATCATCAGTTTGCTATAAAAGAGACGTGGAAATTATGTACATGATGAAAGACGGCAGAACCTCAGAGGAATGGGCAGCACCGTGTGACGTCATTCCAACAGTGATTTACTTCATTCTACGGATTTTCCAAGAATGTCACCATCATTAAGAAATAACCTTTGTCGTCTAGAACTGCTCTGATGCCTCCATATTCTGGAAGAAGAACTTTACCTCCAACTTTCACACTAACTGGCTGGATCGCTCCACCCTTCCCCTTAGAGCTGGACCCCACAGCTACCACAGTGGCCTGCAGCACTTTGCCTCAGATTTTTCTGGAAGCATAATGCCTCCTTTGGTGACAGTTTCAGCTCCGCTCCTTTCAACCAATACGTGGTCAAACAGCCGGAGAAACTTCGGAAAGGCCTGTTTTTGTCGTGGCTCCTACGCTGCAGCTCACTTTGCTACCATGCTGCCTCCGCAAAGGGAAGCCTAGTCTCCGGCCCCGGGACATGTGAAAAGACCTAAATTTCGAAATATTGTGTTCTAATTTTTTACACAGGTATTTTGAGTAGAAATTCCTCTAAGGAGTAGTCGCTCTAAAACAGTAGTCACTCTAAAACAGCTCTTGAGTTTTACTCAGTTAAAATTGTAAGGATAAATAGTTCTAAAAGTTTTTCTTTGGGTTGAAGTTAGAATGGCTCCTGCCATTGAAAGTTTATACTATTTCTCTCTATATGGAAATCTTTTGTTTATTATTAATAAATTTTAAATGAAGCCTGGACACATCTTGTAATCTTAAATATAAAAAAGTGAATGGATTAAATGTTAAACCATGTAATATTTTTATTTCATGAAATTATATTTTAATTATATGTGACTAGCTAATTACTGCTTTTCTCTTGACTTAATTGCCCAAATTTCAGCTGAGGTAGTACAATCCAGCTGGGTATAGAGACTGGAGAATATATTTATTCAAATTTTTTTTTTTTGCACTTACCTTGAAGTGAGCACAAGAGTCAAAAACATGTTAGTTTTACTTCTAAGTTTAGAAAAATTAGGAAAGCCACATGTGGAAGAAATGACCATGTCACATCTATTAAAAATCTTTAGATTGATTCAAAACTCATCTTCAAAACAATCTTGAGGCTGCTACCTCATCAAGGTATTTGCTATTCAAATAAAATAATAATAACAAAATAAGGAACTAGAGAACTAGGAAAAGTGCATTATGTCCATCAAACCTTAGAACATGCTAATTTTTCCTTTTTTGGCTGGCTCAGCTTGCCCTGAGGGTGGGGCTGGCACCACATGTGAGGCTGGAACCATGGTCCCCTGAGCTTGCCTAAGCTTGCCTAAGCAGGCACTTTAGACTGCTGAGCTATTTCACTAGCCGCAAAATGTTTATTATTGACAAGGCTAAAGAGAATTACATACTTTCTCCTCTATCCATACTAATTTAAGTTGTCATGTCAGCACTAGGCATGGTTCATATTTCACGTCAAGGGATAATTTAATGCTTCATTATTACAAAAGAAAAAAGTATGAATGAATACAAAATCACCTACCAGTGCAAACTACTAGAGTGAAATAAAGGAGCTATTTATTATGCTCATATTATATATCCTTTCAAGTCTGTAGACTTAAGCCCTCCTTGCCAAGAAATTCGCAGCTGAATCATAAGAGATGCAATGTGGAAATATCTGTAGCAGAAACCTTTGATTTTGATGAGAGAACTGGTTGGCATTTGAAATCAGAAGGAACATAGAAAAACTAGCTCAAGAAAGGACACATTAGTTAGTCACTTGATTTCATTCCCCCCCCATAAAATATAAGTATAGGAAGATTTTTTTCAAAATCAATATTTTTATTTAAATATTATAGAGAAAAAATATGTAAATAATTTTTGAGGAAAATTTCAAAGTATACCTGTGTTTTTGTCTTCCCTCTAGTTGGCAGTCACTTGAATGACAGCAGTAAGTTATTTTGCCTTGGTTTCCTAAAGAAAGCTCACATATGCCTAAATGTTAGTAAGGTCTCTAAAAGAAAGCAGTTGGTAAGGAAACAAAATCTACACTCACAGTCATCATTAATTTATTGAACAAACCATCATCTAGGGCCTTCTGTGTGTTATGCACTGTGCTAGGGACTAGAGACATAATGATAGGGTTTTTTTGCATAGAGAATGAAGTTTGGTGTGTATAATAGCCTTCTACAAATAGCCATATTGGTTCTGTAGTGTCAGACATTATGATCAGTGCTGAAAAGGGGTAAGGCGAGGTGCTCTGAGAGAGCTTTGCACTAGTTAGTCAAATATAGCTGCAGGAGAAAGTTAACATTCAAGCAACAACTGAAGGACTTTTGCTATGTCAATTTTTCAGCAGGTCACAGGTTATTGGGAAAATTATATTTTATGCCTAAGTCCAGCAGATCAAAGCCACTTACAGTGTTACAGCTCAGTAATGAGTTCAGTAAAAGGTCATAGCTTAAAGCAAATGCAAACATAAACCTATAATAAATTTTTCTAAAGGAAAACGAGGTGATATTAAATGTTTTAACCAACACCACACCATTATTTATTTTTAATCACAAGAATACATAAAATATCTGAGGGAAAATTCTAATAAACTTCCTTCTGTGGCTACCATTTATTTTGGCAGACACACATTTTAGAGCTGCCATCTAGTGACAATCGCAATAACTACTATAAATGGTCATTTAGATTGGTGGACACTGATGATTTCTTGTACAAGATAAAATACTCTTGCCATCGTAACAATGGACACAACTGCAAATTGAATTCCTGGGCCTTTTTCACATTAAAACTAATTCTCAGTGCACAAAGACACTAATGTTAAAAGGAGAACTGGGTAAATTAGTATTAAAAATAATAGAGAATTCATTTTAAATGTGACTCCTTCCCAATTCTGATTGATGAGTTTTGCAGAATATTAAAAAATCACAAATGGGTTTCCAAAAAGGGAAACAAAAGTGACTATATTGATCAATGAGGTTTTAAAAAACAAAGAGAACATTAGTTGGTTTTAGAATACATCTTATATCTTAAGTTAATCTTTTGTTTCGATGAAACATAATAGAATTAAAAATAACGCAATGTTTCAATCCCTGCTACAGCCCTCACCACAATTTATTGAACAAAGAATAACACTTATTTCAGAGTGTGTACGTATGAGTTCAGGCACACGGGTTGGTTTGCACAATGGAGCATTGAAATATACACACAAAAGGCACTAGAAGGCTTCCTGTGATAATTTAAGAATGAAGTTCACTGACTCTCATCTTTCTGTGGTCTCCTACCCTCTGAGGGTGAGTAGAACCTATAAATACAAGCTATCACTCCTGTATGCTCATTTACATGGCAAGAGAGAACATCTAAGGAGAACTAATCTCATTCTATTAGCTCTTTAAAAAGATAATTTTCTCCCATTTGTAAGCAATGGGAGAGAAGTGAATAGAGAAGTAAAGCATATAATAAGGCTTCTCCATGCAGTGGGGAGCAAGGGACCTGTGAGAAGGAATGTGACACTGTGGGCAGTGGCCCACAGCTGACTGCCAACAAGAAAACTTTAGTCCTACAACCCCAAGGAAATGGACTTTGCCAACACCTGAGTAAGCAGAAAAGCAGATTTTTCTCCAGAGCCGTTGGATAAGAGCTGGGTGCTGCTGACACTTTGACTTCAGCCTGAAACGTCAAGCAAGAAGCCCAGGCAAAGTCCAGAAGTTCTGACCTACGAAACAGTATTGTTTGAACCCATGGGTTCTTGGTAAGTTGTTATATAGCAGTAGAAAACCAGTTCTGTTAGTCAATACAATCTGTGCTGTAGAAGATGTATAAGAAAAAGAGAGCCTGAGGAGAGACTAAGCAAAAAGCAGAGCACCAGCAAAATGATGAGGAGAAAAGGGATGAAAGACAGAACTGGTGAATATCGCAGGAGAAAGTTGGTTCCTTTTGTTAGGTATTTACTTCTTTTCTATGGGAAAAAATTTACATTTTAACTTATGAGTTTTACCTTAAATAGATATATGAGATTTGGGTTCCAAACTTTCTCAACACAAGTTCTGAAAGATCAAGATGTTTGGGAAAGAATTAGAAGTTGAATATTAGCACAAACCTTCTTAACAGAAAAATTTTATTGGATATGAGCAAGCATGAATAGAAATTGAATTAAATTTATGCCAAAAAGCAGAAGACACTTTATGTAGATTGATGCAGACTAATAAATCAAGTGGCCAAGTCAGTACATTGTTAGAATGGTGACACAAAAGAAAATGGAAACATTGGAAAGCTCCATTTGCTTAATATACTGGATAAGGAAAAGACATTGGTGGCTTCCAAGCAAACAAATGAGAAATTTATCCCATAAGGCATAGATTGAAATTCCTCTGAGACTCTGGATAACATACAACCTACTTAAGGAAAGCTTGTGAAAAATTAAGCCCTGTGGTTTCAAGTCATGCACAAGAAATTTCTCAATAGGTTGTAATTGTTATTGAAACACAGAGGCAATTAAAATCTTCAGTGTGTGTGAAGACAAGGAGACAAAAAAAAAAAAAAAAAAAAAAAAGACAAGCAGACGATGGCATCTCAGGAGAACGTCAAACACTTCCCAGGCTGTACACTACTCAAGGAATTAAGAGAATTATTACATTTAAAAAATGTTCCCTGTAGTGTGACTTCATAGAACTCATTAATAAGCAACTGTGAACATTGTTTTCGTTGCTTTAGGATTTATGTGATAAAGGGCCATAGGGTATCAATAATTGAGGAAAGCAGAAGAAAGATGAACCAAAGGCATCAACCACACTGTAGAGTCAGGGCTTATCAAGTCCTATCCCTCTTATTATGTTGTCAGTTTTTAAGAGTTCAAAACAAGAAAAATAAAAACACTTTCAACTTGATAAATGAAAAAGTTAAAAATCTGTTATCTGTATATACATTTTCATTCAGTTTTGCTCTTTGAACTTCTACTACTGTCCAACTTCGTTGACATACTTGACTAAAGAAAACCATCATTTCCAGATTTTCTGGCTTTCTTTTCCATACTCAAACACTATAAGTAAATGTACCACTTATTGCAGGATTTTAAGATAAATACTCAAGAGTTTCTTTTTTGTTCCATACATTTTCATTTTAAGTAAATTTGAAACATTAGATCTGTAGATGCCACTGAACATAGACTTTACTTCCTAGTAAGGGCAAAATAAAGTAAAGCAGGTACAAGAATAGCCTAGATTCTAAAACTTGCTATTTTGAAGATGATGATGGATGACCTGACAGACAATAGCTAATAATAGGTGCTGGTAAATGAAATTTTATTGCAATCTTTAGAGAACAAATATATTTTCATCTTGTTCTGATGTGTTTAAATTGTGATCTTTCTTAAAGTTAGGGAAAAGGACTAACCCATTAAAAACCTTGTTCAATACTGCATAAAGTACATTGGCTTATGACTTTGAAGAACTGACTCATGTATTGCAAACATGTAACTTGAACAGAATTGTTTCATTAATGACATCCATTTGTTTCCTAATGTGAATATGTGATTCCCTGCTGTTAGTGAAAAGAGGAAAGTTTGCTAAATTCAATTTTAAGATATAATTAAATAAGAGTATGACATTAAACTTCAGTGGAACTTACAGCTATCTCAGTGTATTTATATGGTACTTCATATTTGCTATGTGAAAGATAAATGACATAATATTGACCCTCCTACTAAGTTTGAGGAGTCAAGGTGAGCATATAACTCTACTGTCCAGTTCATCAAGTTAAAAGAGTAAAAAACCTATTAGGAATTATCTGCTTATTGTAGCTACTAGCTCCACAGTATTTACGGTTCCCAGCTAATGTTTACTACTGAATGGGAGGAAAATGAAATGATTTTTATAATTCTGCTACTAAAAATACATAACTCTTTAAAATATTTTGGTGAAAAAAATTATGATGCTGGGAGACGCCTGGGTGGCCAGGCCAGAGCCACGCTATGCTGTCTCTCCTGCTGGTCCTCGCGGGCCTGGCGGCCTTCTCCAGCCCGCAGTCTCAGAAACTGCAACTGACGGTGCCCTACAGGGTGGAGAGTGATGAGGATGGCGCTGCGCCAGCAGCGCAGGTCACTTATATCATCAATATCGATCAGAAGAGTTACACTCTCCAGGTTGAAAAACTGGTCTCAAAAAGCTACAACTCTTGTTGCACAGGTCCTGCTTTACCTTGGTCTTAACCATCCAGTAGAAAAGTATGAAGATGAAATATA
>NW_004524693.1:1361466-1375754 GCF_000260255.1 Octodon degus
TAGTTGCATTCTCTTAATGAATAGAATGATTTTTTCTAATGGTGTTTGTAAGTAGGATCACAAGTCTGCATCTTGTACAGCAATTAACCACTGAGAAGAATGTATGCAGTGTATTATTTGTTGAAACTGTACTTTTGATTTGATTTGAAACTGTCTCATTGCTATATGTTTATCAATAAAACTTTGAAAAGAAAAAAAAATAAAGACTGAATTTCAGGCTGTCATATTGGCCTCACAAGAAAAAAAAAAAAAAGAAAAAAAGAAAAACTGGTCTCACTATGCAGCTCCAACTTGTAGTGATCCTTCTGTTTTCAGTCTCCCCAGCGCTGGGATTATAGGCATGTGCCACCGGACTTGGTCACAGGCTCAGCTGGCATGACACCCGGGACCAGGAACAGAATGCTAGTCTTTTTGCTTGCCTTAGCAGGTGCTTAGTCTGTTGAAGTATCTCATCAGCCCCTAGCCAGTGGTTCTTATTTAGTAGCTCATAGTGCCTTTCCTCTGTGTGAAATTTTAACTAATTTGTTTGATAGATACCATTCCATAGTATATAAAATTGATAGGTAATTAAGATATTTTAAGGGATTTGAAACAATAAATTTCTGAAATAAATATCTATATGAGTTTTCTTATAAATATATAAGTCTACACAGCTTCTGTTTTATAAACTTTCTGGATTAGAATATAAACTGAGTTAATCTGAGCAACCTCTAAGGCAGATTATTTTTTGAAGCAATAATGGCAATTTATTGTATACATGCTATACATAATAGCATTATGATGTGTTAAAATATTTTTGCTCATCATCACTTCAGTTTGCATATATCTGAGTTTGATATTTTGGATCTCCTTGTGTGAGATTGCCTAGTCAGTGTTTATAGTTTTAATTTTTATTATGCCTCTCCAACTGAATGGTTAATAAAGAAAAAAAGATCCAAAACTGAGAATAATAACATTTAGATTCACTAAGTTGCCTGTCACACATGACAGGGGCAAAGCCATGTATTTATGTGCACAAGATGGATAAGGCAATGATCCTGAGACTCTTCAGCAGGTTTTTGAAACTAGCAGTTAATTGGTAGGATTCTCACCCTGACTAACTATATATGCTGATGTCTGTAAACTGGGCAACTGCACTGAAGATAGCATTGTCTAATGGTAGTGTCATGCTTGGAATGCGTGTCATTCTGGTCTTCTAAATACATACTGCTTGTCATGACATACCAATTGCTGCCATACTGTCTCTCAAGTAAATGTTTGCTTAAAAGGTAAAAAGGGTAATAAATGAAAATGGGACAACAAAAAAAGGTCCCAGGATTGTCCTGCTACAGTGTTGTATTTGGTTATATTTCTAAATTTCTGTGTAAAAATATATAACTGTTTATTCCTATTTTTTTAGTTTTTTTTTATTTAATTTTTTCCTTCCTATTCTGTAGGGACTTAAAGTTTCACATATCAATACTTGATGGAAAATACCTGTTCCATGTTATGCCTAAGATGTTTATATTCAGACAGATAGTGACATTAAACTCAACTGCCTATGTTGTAGGGTAACAATAATGTGCTTCTCTTCTGGAGGGTTAACAATCTAAGTTTTCAGACCAAAAATTATAGAAAAAGAAGGACTGCAAGGACAGCCAACATTTTGGCCCTAGCCTTTCAAGTCAGTGAGGACTCAGAACATAGGAGAACCTGTACTGTAACATCGTGTAACTCACTTGTGTCCCAAGTTTTCTGATGAAGGAGATTATGACAACAGAGAAGAAAGTGATCGATGATGTAGAGTGTGCCTAAGGAGAGTCATATGGGGAGAAAACATTCTCTCAGGCTTTCACAGAGAGCACATTGATCAAGCAATGGCTGTGACTCATCCACATGGCTGACACTGACAAAAGATCTACAAAATGCGGTACAGGGTTTCAGGATAAATCATGAGGGGATTTGACTGACTTTGATAGATACGAAAGTTACATTTCTTGTTATATAGGTCTTGCTTTATCTTGGTCTTAACCATCCAGCAGAAAAGTATAAAAACGAAGTATAAAAAGTAAAGCCATATTAATATGATGAGCTGTAAAAGGTTCAAGTCAACAACTTCTGACATTGCCAGTCCTGTGGAAAACCTACTATTATTATGGACTACTGGACTATATTGGACTATTTTGTTGAATTCATGCACCTACAATATTTAAATGACAATGAAATACCCATCTCTGACAAAGCTAAACAAAAAAGGGATACAAATGAAGGACCATTTTGTATCTGCATATTCAAAATAGTTAGGATAGATATATGTCTACTTTTTCTTATTTCAACCAATAGAAACATTTGTTCTAATAGTGTTTGTGGACAGGATCATGTTCGTATCTTGTACTATGAATAACCACTAAGAAGACAACAATATGCAATGTATTAATGATTGAAACTGTCCTACTAATCTGTTTTGAAACTGTCTCATTGCTATTTGTTTCTCAATAAAATTATTAAAAGAAGTTAAAAAATCATGATGTTCAGAATTATATAATAAATATTTTAAATGAATCATTGTTATTATTTGCAATGAAACTGTAAAAGTAATGAAAGACCAACATGACAAAGTTAAAGGTAAATTTGAGACACAAAGCTGATACTTTAGGAAAGGCAGATATTCAACATTTGAGCTTTTTTTCCCTTTTTTGCCTTTTTTCTCTTCTCACACACAAACAATGTGATCTCCCTATCCTGATCTCCCTTAAAGAGTCCAGGTCTATAGTATGAAAGACAAAGTAACCCTTCTGCAAACCAGAACTATTTTCCATGACACAATAATTGCATATCTTCTTTTTCAAGATCCATTGTAGGATTTCTAATGAAACCAAAGCATCATTTCTCTTTAAAATTTCTTCATAAAATAATCCTTTCTCATTGTTAAAACATATACCATTTTATATGTTTTAATAAGTTAGAAAATTCCTTTGAAATTTTCCTCGGGGGATGATATTGTAAGTCATCAAATTCTTATTTCTACTTTGTTTGGTGGTATTAGTATTGGGACAGTGGTGTGAAGTTGGATAAATGTTAGTCAAATGAACTAAAATTTCAGTTGGACATGAGGAATATTTTCAAGAGAACAATGTGGTGACCACAGAGTGGAATGTATACTTGTACGGGAGCTCATTTTAATTGTTTCCCCCACAAATAAAATGGTATGTCAAGTAATGCACATGTTAATTAGCCTGATTTAGCCATTGCATAATATATATGAATACATATGAAAAAATATAAAGAAAAATATACATGAAATTATATATAAAAATATATATATAAAGAAAAAATATTGTGTTTTGGTTTTCAAATTTTATTTGAGTTTGTTGGTGCTCACAAATCATTAAGAACTTCCTTTGGCTCTACCTAAAGTAACCCCAGTTGTGCAGACACTGAGATGTGCTGATGGTATGAGAAATTTGGGGAACAGACAAATCCTTGAGTAATAATTTTCTCACTGAACCTTTGTGGCTGTATATACAGAGTCCTTCTCCATGTTGGACTTTA
The DNA here is from genome assembly GCF_000260255.1 of Octodon degus. Taxonomy (NCBI): domain Eukaryota; kingdom Metazoa; phylum Chordata; class Mammalia; order Rodentia; family Octodontidae; genus Octodon; species Octodon degus. Next base: position 1,364,998 of record NW_004524693.1, read on the forward strand.
TGGTTTCCATATGAAAGAAATGCAGAAGCAAGTTTGAAATTTGCTGATAACATGAGACAATATTTCAAAAAGTAATTCCCATCTCATTCCCTTAGATTTATATTTTCTGATAACATTTCAAGAAGAAAGGTGATGTTCATTTAAAACACACTATGGGAATAAATATATATTGAACAGCATGACTATGACAATGATTATTATTACAAAAATCTTCTTGAACATTAGGAATAAAAAATGTTATAAACACATTTATAGCCACTTCATCTTCCCCTTTTCAGATTGAATATGTGGTATTTTTAAATTAAAAATCATAATTATAAATTGAGAGAGAGACCCTGCCTGTTCTCCCCAGTGATCATCAAATGTGTGGGTAGCCATTATACTCTAATTATTTTTAATCTACCATACTGATTTTAAAATGTGAATTCCAAACATGAATAATGAATGAGTTTTGGGAGTTTTGTCCTTATCTGGAATTACTGATGATCTTATTAATATAAATCACTGTGATAAGATTAAATTACTAGGTGACATTTTATGTAATTTGAAATACGTGTGCAAGGGCTGGGGAGATGGCTCAGTGGAATAAGCGCTTCCCTGGCAAGCGCAAGGGCCTGAGTTCAATACCTGGTTCCACAAAAAAATAAAAAGAAGGAAACTTGTGCAAGTAGTTTAGCTGTATTCATATTAAATACATAATTTGAAAAAAATGTGTTTGGTAAAGAAGAGTGACATTGCATTATAATGTCAAGTTTAGATAGATTAAAGAAATTACTTAAGCTTGTTCCTCCATGACTCTTTCAGATATATAAAATAGTATTCCCAAAGCACACAGATAGCAATGTCAAATATTTTCTGTTCACATTTGCCAGGAGCACTTTTCAAAGGGCCGTCCTCAGCATCCTAATGTCAGTAGAGAAGTTTAGAAGGATACTTAAAGAACATCATTTTAATATTCAATTCCATAAAGCATTTCATAAAAGTAATTTTTTCCTCTCCCCACTTCCTGAGAGTGATTTGATCATCTTACAAAATACATGACCTCTAGCAAGTGCCTTGATTTGCCATTATGTAAAATAAAGGTGATATATATTTATCCAATTAAAATGATAGAGAAACAAACATTAATGCTATTACCCATATAAACATCAATTCTTAATACTGAATAAAATACATTACATAAATTTTTAAAAAGAAGTAATTTATTCATAAAAATGTCCACACCAACAAGCACATTCACTCATCATCCACTATACACCAGTCACATAATGCCAGGTTTCTAGGCATGTAAATAAAATTGTCTTTAAGGAGAAAGGGTTGAAATAGCATATGAAAAATCATAGTGAAAATCAATATCCACTTTATGACTTGAATTATTTTCTCTTTCAATTAAGAACTTTCTGTGAGTGTCCTCAGAAAACACAGAATTCAAAAGAGAGGACATTGAATACTCAAAGTAAAGAACCTTAGGAGAGTAAGCCACCAGATAGTTTTCTAGAAGACATTCTAGTTCAAAAATATGGTATTAGTCATGGTCAAGCAAAGCCCTGTTGGGCTGAGAAAATACAGAAATGAAATTGACCAAGTGTCTGCCAAGTCTCCACCAGAGATAAGAAACTGTTGCACGTGAGGGAACAAAAGTGAAAACTGTGCTTTGGGCTGAAACAAGAGTCAAGAACTGACTAGGATTGCTTCTCAACATCAAAATCTTCACTCATTAATGCTTTTCAAATAATCTAAGGACTAAACATGCAGAAATATGAAATTATATCTTAGAAACAGTGCTGTTACAATGATGTTTACATTGTTTCTTTTATTTGTCCCTTTAAAAGTGTAGTCTTCCATAAAGAGGACAAAATTAAAATGAAACTTGCATAACTTAAAATTAAACTTGCAGTCAACTGAGTACCCCAGGATATGAGAAAATATGCAGTGATGTGCATAAGTCACACATGTTATTGTTTCTAATATGTTACTTCCTGGGAAGCTGCTCAAGAAAAGAAAAAGTGGGTTGGGGAGATGGCTCAGTAGAATAAGTGCTTCCCTGGCAAGCACAAGGGTTTGAATTTAATCCCCAGTTCTGAAAAAAAAAAGAAAGAAAAAGTATTAAATGGGATTTGAATGAATACTAATCTCATAAAAGTTCACATAAAATTTAAAAATATTTTTATGCTAAGCAATATTTATGTTGGGGCCGGTGAAATAGCTCAGTGGTCTAAAGCACCTGCTTAGGCAAGCATAGGCTGGTACAGGGGACTGCAGTTCAACACCTAGTACCACGTGTTGTGACAGCCCCACCTTCAGGGCAGGCTGAGCCTGCCAACATGGAAAAAAAAACAAGAAAAAAAAGAAAAAGAAAAAGAAAAAGAAATATTTATGTTGAGCTTAACCTCACTATTTCTCTGAATATCAAACATCTTAGGCATAAAATGGAACAGGTATTTTTCATAAAGTATTGATATATTAACTTTAAGTCCCTACAGAATATGACAAGAAATTTAGAAAATTAAACTATATTTAAAAAATAGGAATAAAGAATTATATATGTTTACACATAAGTCCAGAAATCTAACCATATACAACATTGCTGCAGGAGAGTCCTGTAACACTCCTTTTCCTATCTCCTGCCTTCATCCACCACCCCATTTCTTTTTAAACAATCATTTACCTGAGAGACAGCACGGCAGCAACTGGTGTGTCATGTCAAGCAGCATGCATTCAGAAGACCAGAATGACGGCACTCCAAGCCTTCCAAGGTCAATTAAGACTCAGGACATATGAGAACCTGTACTGTAACATCATGTAACTCAGTTGTGTCTCAAATTTTCTGACCAAGGAGATTATGGGGCCAAAGAGGAAAGTGATTGATGATGTAGAGTGTGCCTAAGGAGAGTCACATGGAGAGAAAACATTCTCTCAGGCTTTCACAGACAGCAAATTGGCCAAGCAATGGCCATGACTCATCAACATGGCTGACACAGACAAAGGATCTACAATCTGAGATACAGGGTCTCAGGGTAAATCCTGAAGGGGTTTGACTGACCTTATCAGATCCAAAAGCTACAATTCTTATTACATAGGTTTTGCTTTACTTTGGTCTTAATGATCCAGCAGAAAAGGATAAAAATGAAGCATAAGTATTAAAGCCATGTTCTTATGTTGAGCTGTAGGGGACTCAGGTCAACAACTTCTGACATTGTCAGTCAAGTGGAAGATCTAGTACTATTATGGACTACTGGACTATTTTGGAATATTTTGCTGAGTTCACATACCTATAATATTTAAATGATGGAACTAAACAAAAGAAAACGGGATATAAATGAATGACCATTTTGTATCTGTGTATTCAAAATGGTTAGGATAGATATATAGCTACATTCTCTTAATTCAAGGAATAGGGGGATTTGTTCTAATTATGTTTGTAAATAGGATATCATGTCTGCATCTTGTACAACAAATAACCACTAGGAAGGCAGTATGCAATGTGTTAATTATTGAAACTGTCCTACCAATTTGATCTGAAACTGTCTCATTACTATTTATTTCTTAATAAAATTATGGAAAAAAGAAATATTTATGTTAAGCATTTCTGTTAAATATTTTATGTTAAGACATACTTGATTGTTATAATGTTATACACAGTATTTGTATGATTATATCTTTACATTCTCTCCAAAGTTAAGGCTGATTTGGGGATAAGTATGATATGTATAATCAAAATTTTTTACAAGAAAAATATAAAGATGTTTTTCTAATTCAATTAAAAATCTGAGGTCTTTGTGGGAAAATTGTTAATGGTCAACACATTTTATTAAGAGGAATATTCCATAATTGTATCCTGGAAGAAAATTCAAAGTATACCTCTAATCTAGATCCTGAGGTAGTATTTGAATATTCTAATAATGTCAAACATATTCCTGATTTCATCATAGAAACCTCATAGTGTTCTTCACATTGGAAAGACACTATCACTTGGACAAAGTACATTTTTGGAAATTTTTAAAGACTATATAAATATTGAGATAATGCAAAAAATCCAAAAATATACATTATGTATATACATGTAGATCTAAAGACCTACTTGAATAATGGAAAAAATTGTTTATGCAGTGCCAAATAAATACTGAAACTGTATAAAAACCAATTTATTTAATAAAAGAAAAATCTTCCAAAGTAGAAGTTACAATCTGAAAAACTGTGATTTTATTTTGTGATAGAAAATTTTAGACCACTGTTTAACATTGCAAGAGAGAATGGTGGATTGTGATAGAAGCTGACAGAGAAAGAAAACTACATTTATTTAAAAAATGAATCTTTCCAAGAGTAGCAAATGATGCTGAAAATTAATCACCTGGCTGACTACATTGTTCCCAATCTGTATATTTCACATAAATCACCTTGAGTTATCTGTTATTTCTAATGTGATTCATTTGGGAGATGGCTTATAAAGAACAAAAAGGGACTGAAAATAAATTTTAAATGATTGAGTTAGACTAGGTTCATGAAACAACAAAATAGATGATGTCATTAAACATGCAAAATAGTGTTTAGTGGGAACTAATATGTCCCTCTGATTGGTGTGTATATTTCTTTTGGACATTTCTATACTAAAACTGTCCAATAAATATTTAGTTGAGGATTGGAATGAACAGGACTTGCAATATGTATAACCCACAGTTTTACAAAGCACAAGCAGATGAAATTGTATTTGAGTGCTCATAACAGTAAAATCAAAATCTATGAAAAAATGTGGACCTCATCATATGGAAATTACTAATAAATAGAAGCCAAGGAAAATGCTGTAGAACACAATATATTCTTCCTTAAGCTTTAAAGAGTGAAGAAAAATAAATAATTATTGCTTATCATTTTTTCTTTAGGTATCAGAAATATTGTTGAGGAAAGCTTGCTAAAACTTTCAGAGAAAAGTCTCAATGAAGTTTGATAATTATAAATGTGTGATGCCATCAAATAACATATTTTCTTTACTAGTGTTTTGCTGGGTCAAACAGTTATTTGCCCATATTTTGCAGGTGAAAAAATATGTAAGTTTCACCCAAAAATCATTGCAAAGTGAACAAAAGAAAAAATATATTCTCACGATGGCTCTTTTTTTCTTTTTTTTGATTATAACATTTACTCTTACTACCAACTTTAAACATCTATCTTGGTGTTCATAGCTAATTGACAACAGTGACTAATGGATTTAGCTATTATTAAATTGTAACTAAATATTTTGATGAGTTCATCCTAATTTCCTGTGGCATTTCCACCTTGATCAAAGTCAAATTGGCCCTGCCAAGACAGTTAACTTGGGGGAGAACACATGGAAAGTTATTAGCATTGCCAGATTCCCTCTTTCTGTACTTGCAGATACCAATGTAGAATTTTTTTCATTCTAGCTCACAAACACATGTTTGCCACTGCTTTTTATGTATTGAATACTTTTCTATTACCCAAAAATTCTCAAGGCAATCAACCAAAGGACAGTGTTTTTGAATTTCTTTTGTAGGGAGCAGTGTAGGGCTTTGGTATTTCTAAGCTTCAGGAGGCTTTTTTTTTTTTTTTTCTGGAACCAGGGATTGAACTCAGGGCCTTGCGCTTGCCAGGCAAGCTCTTATTCTACTGAGCTATCTCCCTGGCCCCTTGAATTTCTTTTGGTCTTTTCTTTGAGACAGTATTCATACAATTCAAGCTGTCCCTGAACTCACTCTGGAGCCCAGGTTGATCTCAAACTCACGCTGATCTTCCTGCCTCATCCTCCTGAGTACTGGGATAACTGATATCTGCCACCATGCCTAGGTATTTCTTTTAAATAAAATTCCTGTCTTTCCCATTGTGTTACTCTGTGCTGCAAGGTACTTAATCATTTTTAAGCCCAACTTCTTTTATAAAGCACAGTTTATAGTAATGTGGGTCTAATAGGATTATTGGGAGGGTTTGAAGTGATAAAAATGAAATGATTACTGTGATCAATATGATAGTTATGATAACATAAACAGTGATACCCTTTGAAGGTATACCTGCTTAATGAGCTCTTTCTTGGCCATAATAGGGTGCAGTGTATCAAAGTGGATAACAGTCTAGGGTGCACACTATATATTTTTTGACACAATAAACTTATTAAATGGTGCTCAATTTTTTCACTGGCATTGCATTGCAATGATTTTGTTACAGATGATGAGCCAGGTGTGGCAGTGTACACCTGTAATCCTAGCACTTGGGAGGCTGAAGAAGGAGGATTGTCACAAGTGTGAGTCTAGCCTGGGCTACAAACTGAGTTTAAGGTCAGCTTGAACTGCATAGCAAGTTCCTGTCTCAAAGACAAAAATAATTATTACAGACAATGAATCAAGTAAAACATTATATATTTATTGTTTTTTCATCCACATTAATTGTATTTTATTTTTTGTGATATTTGTCTCAAGTTAACCATCAAATAATAAGACACATGCTCTGTAATCCCAGAATCAATGATTTACAATTTAGTTCCTAATTTTCTCAGTGTACAGTCAAGGAATTTTTTATGATTCATTTATTTTGTTTGTGAGTTTTTTCTTTTTCTTCTTCCTTTTTTTTTTGGCGGAACTAGGGGCTGAACTCAGACCCTTGCACTTGCCAGGGAAGTGCTTATTCTCCTGAGCCACCTCCCCGGCCCTGTGAGTTATTTCTTATACTCTTTTAAGTAAAAGTTTCTCGTGTTTTCTACATAGAATGTTTTGTTAGAGGTGAATTAAATTGAGAGAAGGAAACGAAACTGAAGAATGAAAAATATGTTGAAGGGTATTGAAGCAGATGGAAAGAAGACAATCAAAACCATGTAGTACCAGTTTTAGTCTCTTTCTGCTATAATCCAGAGGTGGGGGTGGGAACAAAGAAAGGCAAATTAGCACATATTGAATGCCAGGAACTGTGATAAAAACTTCTGTATGTTAAAGTATTTCATTTTTGCCTCCCAAAGTTTACAAGAGGAAATGGCTAGGTTACAAAGTGGAAGTTTCACCAGCTATGTATATGTCTATCTCTGTATATCTTTATCTCATAAAAGTCAAGAAGTGCCGTGAAGGCCCGTCTTGTACTGTGTGCCTGTAATTCCAGCACTGAGGAGGCTGAGGCAAGAGGATGACTAATTCAAGGCAGCTTGCGCTAGAGAGCAGGACCTTGTTTCCCAAATCTGAAAAGAAAGTGTCATAATCATCTTTAATACTCTGAAGAAAATGGTGGCTTTGCTGGGGCTGCTGCTAAGACAGTGTATGTTGGCCAAAACAATTCCTTGCCCAGGAAACAGACATTTCAAAGCAGTGGTAGACATGACAGATGCTTCATTTGGAAATTATGCAGAAATTTGCAGCACTGCTGTTTCTATTATTTGAATAAAATTTTTAAAATGAAGTGTGTCTCTAGAGCTGCCAAACTTTTATAAATACTGACACTTTTAAAAAAATGAAACATAAGCTATCTCACAAATGACAGGTAATGCTCCCACCAATAACTGCAAACTTAGTTTCACTTTAAAAAATCACTGCATCACAAATCAAAGGTAATCTACAGCATTGCACTTTCCACTCTATTTTTCCATATTTTTAGGGAAGGGTCTACAGGGCGTTCAGGGTCTCACTACTAGATCAGACTCCTAGTGATCCACCTGTTTACAGCCTCCTAAGAGCTGGGATTACAGGAGGGGGCCATCATGCCCAGTCTCAATTGCCATCTCAGCATGCCCCAGGGGTGGGGCCACAACGCAGGCCTGGGAATCGAATCTTCAACCCCTGTGCCTGCTTGCACGAGCTTTAATCTGCTGAGCTATTTGGCCGCATTGTAGCTATTAAGGTACTGACTAATCTCAGGATTAGTAGTGTATTAAAATTGCAATAAACACTAATTTATGATCTAACATCTTTGCATTGCTTTGTTTCTAATGTTTCACTTTATATACTGCAAATCCAGTTGAAGAAATGATGTTGCCTTTGCAGTAGCACAGATTGGAAGTTTAGAATAGCACTACTTTCTCTTAATTCAGTGAGAAGCAAGATATGTACTAATAGTGTTTGGACAGGATATCATGTCTGCTTCTTGTACTATGAATAGCCACTAAGACAACAATATGCAATGTATTAATTATTGAAACTGTCCTACTAATTGCTTTTGTAACTCTCATTGTTGTTTCTCAATAAAATTAATAAAAAATTTAAAAAAAGAATAGCATAGGTAGTGGTTTCATCTTTAAACGTAAGGCTCTGGATAGGCAAAATGTACTAGCATACCCATTGAGTCTGACTTGTTCAACGAAGAGCATATTCAACAGGAAAACTGTTGCACTTGGACCTATAGTCTCAGCTACTCAGGAGGCTAGGACAAGAGGATGTCTTAAACTTAGGAGAATAAATCCAGCCTGAACAATGCAGCAAAACTGTCATATTCACACAAGAAAACTTATTTATTTGTATTTTAGAAACAGATGCAACTAGAGACCCTACTCACAAGTGAAATAAATCGCACCAGCACGTGTAAACATCACATTGTCTCCCTAGTGTAGGAACCTGGAACAGTAAGTAGGATCTGAAAGGTGAAGTGGGTACTGTGAAAGGAAATGAAACTATCCAAAGGGGAGTAACAATGAGATGGAGGAAAGGACAAAAGAAAGACACAAACAAGGGAAAAAGAAATTATATATGCAGGATAGCTTGGATAATTGTACTGCTGATTTCTGCCGGGCTATTGAAAGGAACAGTTAATGCTTAAGGTTTTTTTCTCTCCTTTTCAATTTTTAAATATTTTTTGATCAATTTTACATGTTTATATCAGGTAATCTCAAGAACTAATTTGAAGACAACACTATTCAATATAACAACCATTGCTGAATTCCTAACAGTTTGTTTAGTGAATACGGTATCATTTCTAATGTGGGTTTTTTGTTTTGTTTTATTTACTATTTTTTATATTCTGTTTAAAAAATAGAAATAAATGGGAAAAAAGAAAATGTATTCCATCTCTTTATTTCAAGGAATTGACTTCACATCATTTGGAAGCCAGATTAATTTAGCATTAACAAAAATAGAACCAGAATGACATATTAGCCTCAAAGTGCACTTTCTATCTAAATTGGGTTGACCTTCTTAAATCATACGCATACCTTGGAGGATAAATCTGTATAGCAAGCTACAATTGGGTAATAAAGGACATTTGCCATATTTTCCATCACAGACCCTTCTCTTTCTCTTCTCCCACCTCCCTCCCTTCCTTACCACCTTGCTACACCAATAGGGATGGAAGTTTTCAAGAGCACAGCTTTCTAAATTTTCAAAGCTGCAAATAAAGTGTTTGTGCAGATTTTTCTTTCAACTTCTTTATTAAAAAAAAAGTATGAAGACGAAATATAGGAAGTAAAGCCATGCTGTTATGTTGAGCTGTGGGGGACTCAGGTCAATAATTTCTGACATTGCCAGTTGAACAGAAGACCCAATGCTATAATGGGCTACTGGACTCTTTTAGAATATTTTGCTGAGTTTACACACCTATAATATTCAATAACGGAACTTAGAAAAAATAGGGTATACAGATGAATGTCCATTTTGTATCTGTGTATTCAAAGTGGTTAGGATAGATATATAGTTGCATTCTCTTAATGAATAGAATGATTTGTTCTAATGGTGTTTGTAAATAGGATCTCAAGTCCGCATCTTGTACAGCAATTAACCACTAAGAAGAATATATGTAGTGTGTTATTTGTTGAAACTGTACTTCCGATTTGATTTGAAACTGTCTCATTGCTGTTTATCAATAAAATTTTGAAAAAAAAATAAAATTAATGAGACAGATGATATCTCCCAGAAAAAACAAACAAACAAACAAACAAAAAAACCAATTGTTAGACGCTGGGCCTTGTAGCACTTGCTTGAAATCCCAGAATTTGGGAGGCTGAGGCAGGAGGATCACCTTGAGTTTGAAGTCAGCTTGGGCTGCATAGTGAGTTCAAGGCCAGCCTGAACTATACAGTGAGACCCTGTCACAAAAAGACAAGCAAACAATAACAACAACCAAAACCAGTTGTCAGAAACACTATTTTTCTCTGGTTTAGCAAGATAACTATTTTTTCTTTTTGTCTTCTTAATTTCTTATACATTTCTTCTTTTTTCCTCCTTCTTCCAATTTTACATGCTATATCTGATAATATGAATAACTGGTTGGAAGGCCACACTATGTATTACAACAAATACTGTAAAATTCATATTACTTTGTTAAGTGAAAATCTGTGTCACTGATAATTTTTTCTGTTTTAATTCTAATTTGTACTCTCTTTAAAAATTAAAAAATATTCAAAGTTAAAAAAAAGGACCTGGGTTTGATTCCCTGTACCACGTCATGCCCACCCCAGATGTGAGCCTGCCACTAAAACCATGCATGGTGGCACATGCTTGTGATCCAGTGCTGGGGAGACTGACACAGGAGGATCGCTTCAAGTCTGAGCTTCGTAGTGAGACCCTGTACCAGATAAAGTCTTATTGAAAGAAAACACAGCTGGTATAAATATAAGTAATAATTATTTTAATTTACAATATCTCTTCTAAATTTCAGTATATTAAAGGCAATGTTATGACCCCCATTATAGGTATAATTTTCAAAATTGTGTTTCAATCACTGGTTTTGCACACAAATCTTATTAATTTAAAAGTCTCAGTAGTAGAAACTGTATCAAACACTAAAATACATTTTACAACTTTTCCACTCTTTTTTTGAAATGAAAGAAAATTGAACTT
>NW_004524693.1:1376875-1378926 GCF_000260255.1 Octodon degus
TACAGGGTGTTCAGGATCTCACTGCATAGGTTGGACTCGGAGTGATCCTCCTGTTTACAGCCTCCCAAGATCTGGGATTACTTGTGTGCAGCACCACACTCCAATTGCCATCTCAGCCCACCCCGGGGGTGGGGCTGGCACAGCAGGCCTGGTGATTGAACCCCGGTCCCTGTGCCTGCTTGCAGTAAAATTTGTTTTAATGAAATATATAAGTATACTGTCTGAAATTAACATGGCTAATATTTTTTTTCCATCTTTTTAAACTTTTCAAGTTAAATGAAGTATTTTAAATAGTGGATTGCTTAAGGATTTATTACTCTATTACTTTTTTTAAAAAAATACTTGAGGGGCCAGGGAGATGGCTCAGTGGAATAAATGCTTCCCTGGCAAGTGCAAGGGCCTGAGTTCCATACCAGGTTCCACCAAAAAATTGCCTGCTTTTTTTTTTTTTTCTTGAACCGGGGATTGAACTCAGACACTTGCACTTGCCAGGGAAGCACTTATTCCACTGAGCCACCTCCCTGGCCCCTGGTTCCACCAAAAAACCCCAAAAAACTAAAACAAAAAACAAAAAACCAAAAATAATAAAAAATACTTTAAAGAGAGCATAGTAATACTTACTATACATTACCCTGTTTCTGTGTTTGTTTTTGTTTTCCTTTCCCTTGCTCTTACTCTTCAAAATAAAACAAAATTATTAAAAAATATAAATATTTAATACTTTAAAATAATTCACAAAACACTATTTTGACCAGAAATAATAACCTTGCCCACTCCAAAAGGTGCATGGGCCTCTCGGAAGTCACTAAAACAAACACTGTCACACTGAAACTTGACCTCAACTGAAGATAAACAGTCTACCAATAAATCAACAGAGGTTACCAGTGGAAGTACATTTTAAAAGCAAGAGTAGATACTATATTGTGATTCCAAGAAAAAATGGCCCCAACCTAAGTGTTTACTAACATCAAATAGCATAGAGCCTTTGTCTCTATTCCTATTTGTTCAGGGATTAAGAGCTGGGGAAAAGTACAACCCAAAAAGGATTCTTTCTGGAATGTGCTGTAAAAGTAGGGAAGCTAAGCATACATTTAGCTGAAGAATTCTCATATGCTTGGTACTAGTGATAGATAAGAAAACCGTTACTGAAAAAGATTCATTTTAATCATGTGGAAGACAATAAAATATTTATAGTAAATAGTGTGTATTAACAGGAAAAGGGTGCCATAGAACTTATCAAAACGATCTTAATTTAAATTTTTGCTATGAAAAGAATTTTCTCTACGTCAATGCTTTTTATCCAGGGCTTAATATCATTAAATTTCATTGACTTGGCTAGTAACATTTTTAGAGCAGGGGCTAGGAAGAAATATTTCATGCAATACTCTTTTTGGCTGATATAAAATAAAAACAGTAGGGATAGATTTCTTTTCATTCTAATAGCTTTTAAACCTACTTTCATCAATTTTTACAAACTCTCAGTAAATGTATGGCAGTAGGCAGATATCTGACAACTAAGCAATCCACGCGTTGACAAATTCCTGGCAGTGGGTACCTCTAAGTTTATTTCTTCTAGGCAAAGAATTCATCTCCTGAAAGGTGTATCCATATATGTCAAGACAGAGACTATGCCAGTGCCAGTAAGAGGTTACTACTTTGTTGGTGAATTCTGAGTTCATATAAGCAGTCCAACAAAATGTCACAAATGTAAAAGGATTGTTGTGTTTATAGAGTGTCCATAGCACTGAGGTGTAAAATAAGAGTACTCTATTAACATCTTCCTTTAAACTAAGTAATCAAGAGAGATATATTTTTTTGGAGAGAGAGTCTTGTTATGTAGTGCAGGTTGGCCTTGAACTCACTATGTAACCCAAGCTAGCCTCGAACTAACAGTGATCCTCCTGTCTCAGCCTCTTCAGTGCTGGGTCTACAGGCATGCACCATCTCACCTGGCCAGAAAATCAAGACAATTAAACATTGTTCTTAATTTTTTTTATTTATTTGAGAGAGAGAGAGAGAGAGAGAGAGAGAGAGAGAGAGAGAGAGAGAGA
>NW_004524693.1:1380314-1396726 GCF_000260255.1 Octodon degus
TTGACAAGCAGCCCATGTTCAGAAGACCAGAATGACAGGCACTCCAAACATGAAACTACTATTACAAATTACCATCTGCAGTGCAGTAGCTTAGTTCACAGGTATCAGCATATATAGTTAGTCAGGGTAAGAATCTTTCCAGTTAACAGCTAGATTAAAAAATATTCTGAAGAGTCACAGTATCATTGCCTTGCCCATAGTCTACATATAACTGTATGGCATGACTTATTCATGTTTCCTAGCTCTTCTCCTTTCCCTCTCTTGATTAGTTAGTCCTTGAGATCCTGCTTTCCTTTTACTTGTATTATACCTTTCTATTTGTATTTGTTCTTTTGAGTTCTTATACTAGGGAAACTATATGATATTTACACATGTGTGTCTGGTTTATTTCTCTTATGAGTATATGTTCAAGTTGCATCCACTTCAATATAAAGTTTACAAGTTTATCATTCTTAATAGTTGAATAATACTCTATTGTGTCAAAAGCTTTTGATAAAAAGATTTTTTGGATAAAATTTTAAAATATTAAATTTGTATATGTCAGTTATTTGATCTTGTTTTAGCCCTTTTCCTTTAAAGACATATTTTCAAAGTGCTATAGTTAGAAGAAATACAACCTCCCTATTACAGCACTCATTTTTAAAAAATTTGGTATTTTGATGAAAAGCTGCAATACTTTATATTCCAAAAAAAGCTTTTGTACTTAGTCTGGTGAGAGTGGGAATTATCTGTCTGATTTTCTTTACAAAAAATATCTCCATCCTTTCGAGAAGTAACCAAGAAAACCAACATAACAGATAAATAAAAATATATTAAGAAAAATATATTTTATAGCTTTTAAAGCTATAAAATCCAAGAAGTAGTTTCTGGGATTATGCGCCTGCCTTGAAAGAAGACAATACAGCATATTACCAAGTATGCTACATCTTTCTTTTGTAGTGTTGGGGATAAAATCAGGGCCTCTTGCGTGCTAAGTGGATACTCGACCACTAAGTGAAACGTGCATTCCACAAAGCGTAACTTCATTGTGTGAAAAACATGTTCTTTTAGGATTGCAAGGGCCTCTTTTAAAATTAGTATAGATTTTTAATTTTTTATTACAGAAATTTCTATCATAGTCTATCAGGTTACTAAAGCACAAAGATATTAAGGTTAGTCCTTTCCAGGCATAGTTTTACACTACTGAAAGTACTGTTGACCAAGTTCTTTCAAGAACTATTGACCAACTAACTGTTGTTCATTTTAAAATTAGATTATCAAAGTACCTGACTTTACAAGTGTTTTTCACCTTAAACTGATAAGTAAAAGGCAAACCGAGGAGTACATTGTCAAAGGAACTTGACACTTTATTTCCTGTATGCATCTAAGTATTAGAAAATCTAATCGCAAGTGTCAACCTGAAGCCCGGTGTGGTGGCACAGCCCTGTACCCTCAGCATTTGAAAGTCTGATGCAGGAGGATGATCACCAGCTGGAGTCACCCTGGGCTACATAGTGAGCTCAAGGCCAGCCTCAACTGTGTAGTGAAACCGTGTCTCAAACTATCACCACCTGCTGCCAAAAATGTTTTTTTTTTTTTTCATGTTTAGTGCAAGGTCTACAGAATCTCACTACTAGATTGGACTCATAGCAATCCTCCTATTTTCAGCTTTCCAAGCGCTGGGATTATAGGTGCGCCACCACACCCAGCCTCAGTCACCATCTCAGTGGCCCCAGGGACTGGGCTGGCACGTCAGGCCCAGGGATTGAACCCTGGTCCCTGCATCTACCTAAGCAGGCACTTTCATCCACTGAGCTCTCTGGCCAGCTCTCCTTGCCAAAAATCTTAACTTGAATCCTTTTATCCTATTGTTGGTTACAGTATTACTTCTATAAAGGATTGATCTTTCTTTAAATGCCTTACGAAAAATCATTCTAAGTATCAGTTTTCTCATCTTTAACATAGAGGTAATATTTGCTTTAAGAATTTTTGTGAGTCAGGCATGGTGGCTCACATCTGTAATCTCAGATACTCTGGAATCTGATAGGAGGAGCACAAGTTAAAGGCCAGCCTGGGAAATGTATCAAGACCTTGCCTCAAAATAAAAATTGAAAACATTGCAGATGTAGCTTAGTGGTAGAGTTACTTAGACTGTTTGCCTCCTAGTACTGAAAAAAATACAATAACAAGAATTTGTGGGCAATACAGGAAATCTAGCAGGTAAAAATACAATGCACTGAGTAAGATCTCAGTAGATGTTAGTTATAATAATTGTTGTTAAGGCTATAAAAGACCAAGGGAAGAACTTTAACAAGAATATCCAAATAGAAAATAAAATGGCAAACTATCCTCAATTTCCACTCAAGAGATGAAATGTAGAAGAGGACAACTTTGTGGCACAAAGCTTTAACTTTGATGTAAGAAAATAAATTGCTAAAAATTAATATTGAAATTTGTTTCTGGATGGAGCACAAAGCTGGTAATCAGACAACATGAGACTTCCATGTGGTTGTTACCAATGCTAAAAATGTTTCCTTTCCAATATCTAAATTAATTGAATATCTAATACAGATATCATAATCTACATGGTAGTATTTTATCTACAGAAAGCAATGCTAGGTTTTTGGTTTTTTTTCTTTGTATTTTAGGGAAGGATCTATAGGGTGTTCAGGGTCTCACTACTAGATTGGACTTGTAGTGATCCGCCTGCTTACAGCCTCCCAAGAGCTGGGATTACAGGTGCGTGCCACCACGCCCAGTCTCAATTGCTGCTTTTATGAGCCCTGGGCATGGGGCTGGCATGGCAGGCCTGGTGATTGAACCCCTGGCCCCTGTGCCTGCTTGCAGGCTCTTTAATCTGCTGAGCTTTTTGGCCAGCCCTATGTCAGGTTTTATCTGTGAAAAGTATTGAATTTGAAATTGCCAATTTTTGAGAAAAGTGGGATACAAGGAGGTGCATTTTTTTCTCACCACCAAAGGTTGCTTTAAACAGTCTCTCTGCTGATCTGATACACTATCCTGAGTAAAAGACATTTGAAAAACAGCATCACTTTTATTATTATTATTATTATTTCTTTTTTTTCATAATTTTATTGATAAACAGAGAGCAATGAGACAGTTTCAAATCAAATCGGTAGGACAGTTTCAGTAACTAACACACTGCATATATTCTTCTTAGTGGTTAATTGCTGTACAAGATGCGGACTTGAGATCCTATTTACAAACACCATTAGAACAAATAATTCTATTCTTTAAGAGAATGTAACTATATATCTATCCTAACCATTTTGAATACACAGATACAAAATGGACATTCATCGGTATACCCCTTTTATTCTAAGTTCCGTTATTGAATATTATAGGTGTGTAAACTCAGCAAAATATTCTAAAAGAGTCCAGTAGCCCATAATAGCATTGGGTCTTCTGTTCAACTGGCAATGTCAGAAATTATTGACCTGAGTCCCCCACAGCTCAACATAACAGCATGGCTTTACTTCCTATATTTCATCTTCATGCTTTTCTACTGGATGGTTAAGACCAAGGTAAAGCAGGACCTATGCAACAAGAGTTGTAGATTTTGGGTCTGAGAAGGTCAGTGAAATCCCCTCAGGATTTATCCTGAGATCCTGTACCTCAGATTGTAGAGCCTTTGTCAGTGTCAGCCATGTTAGAAATCATCTTTTTTTTTTTTTTTTGGCAGAGCCAGGGATTGAACTCAGGCCCTTGCGCTTGCCAGGAAAGTGTTTATTCCACTGAGCCATCTCCCTGGCCCCCATCACTTTTATTACTAAGGACAAGAATTTGAGGCTAAGGAAAATTTGTATGAATACTGTTAGAGTAGCCCTTATCTTTCAGCCCTTTACTCAGTCAACTACCATAGCCCAAGCCATTCTGTCTTGTCACTTTACTATGGGCTACTGTTTGTTTGATTCAGTATGGATGTGTTCTGCTCTGGGATTTTAGGTCTTCATTTTGATATCGTTAGTATCAGATAAAGCTTGTATTAAATATACTTGTGTGCCTTTCTCTTGTTTTGTCTTATGTCAGTTTAATTGTCTTAGCCAGGAAAAAAAGAAACCTTGATAGATCAGAGGCAAAATGTTCTCCCTTATGGTGCATATTACATATTTGATTGCTCATCAGAGTTTTTCTTTTCTCTTTTGGTTCTGGGAGTTGAACCTGGGGTCGCACATCACACTCTGCCACTGGAGTCCAGCTCCCATCCTCACAGAATTTAACCTACCAACTACCTCTATGCATAGCCTTCTTCTGGAGATGGTTTTCCTCAGCTATTATTCTTATTAAGGTAAAATGTCTTGGGTATTAGAAATGCCTAACACTTGGTCATTAACTATTGTCTATTCCAAGAGGAAACAATCTGTAGTATTTTGTTATTTTGTTCACTCAGTTATATTGGTTTTCACCATTGTTCTATGTTTAAATAAATTGTAACCAACTACTGTCCTATTATAAAATGAAATGAAATAATTACAGTTTGTGGTATGTCGATACAGATCACTTTGATCAGATTCAAAAGTTAGGGATTTGATGTGAATTATGGATCAATAACCCAGAAAACATCATTCTTAAGTTTAAATTTTATTGATTCTGAAATGACATCAAATCCTTAAAAAGGTTAACCCAGAATGATATGAAAAGCACTGATTTAGGAGTGAAGATCTGGGTTCTAGACTCAGAGCTTTTGGGACCTTGATCAAGTCTCTTGATCTTCTAACAGCCCAGTTTTCCTTTTGATTGACATCTATTGGTGCTATGCCCATATCATTAGGTTTAGAGCACACCTGTAGTATGAAATGGCTTCTGCTTTCATGGGCCTTACTTGTAGTTGGATGGAATTTTTTTCACTGGATCTCCAAAGTCATCTTTAAAAATTGTGGTATTAATGTTTGAAGATTACAAGGATAAGTTGACCCTGTGTGTTGGAAAAAAAAATCTCACAGCAGGGCATTAAGCATGGAAAGAGAAAAGGAAAGAAATGAGCTCAAAGAGACTCAATTCATAATTGCTCATATAATCTTCTTACTGAGATTGCAACTATGTGTTTGTGATTAGCGGTTTGGCAGGTTGGTTTTTCTAACAGTATGTCTGTCTTTGATTTTTCTTCTTATTTCTTGTTTTACTATTGTAATGGTTTACATCTAGATGTCCCTCAAAGCCTCCTGTGTTCCTAAGTAGCACTTTGGGGAGGTGATTAGATTCTGTGGACTCACTATCCATCCGTGGCTTGATGTACTGTTGAATTTTATGACTAAATGAGATGCTGGGCCATACAGCCTGCTCAGAAGAGGCTGGTTAGTGGGGGTGTGACCTGGAAGGGTTTGTCTTCCTTCCTGGCTCCTTTGCCCACTGTTCTTCTCTACAATGCTTTTCTGTTATGCTGCCCTGCCTTAGAGCCTGTCTGTTATGGACTGAAACCTCTACAAACTGAGTCAAAGTAAATCTCCCTTTCTTTAGGTTGTAGGTGTTGGGTATTGCGTCTCAGAAACAAAGTGACGAAAACAATTTATATTACCATTATTATTTGTAGTGCTGAGGATTCAACCTAGGGACTTGGCACGTGTATTTTTTTGTTGTTGTTCGCTTGTTTTGTTTTAAGGAGATGAGATTTTCCTGTGTTGCCTAGGCTGGCCTTCAACTCTTGGGCTTAATCATTCCTCCTGCCTCAGCCTCCCAAGTATATGAGATTTTAGATATGTACCACTGCATCAATCTTTTTATGTACTTATTAAATATTTCCTTTTTGGACTTCTTAGATGGGTAAATTGAAGGGTACGATTTGTGAACTTTGCCATGCTGGCAAGATTGAAATCATGGCAGGTCTAGAAACTAATGGACAGTTGCAGTTCAGTGGCATCAAACAATACTGCAACTCTTCCACTCCCACAGATAGAATGAATTGTGTACTGACCACATATGGAGTCGTTGCACTGATGATCTTATACTTCAAGTTAAGGTGTGAAAGAAAGGTCAGCTCTGAAAGCAATGTAAGTGCATTGGGGATCAGACCCAGGGCATTGTGCATGTCAGGATTTTAGTGTCTGACTTAATCTGTTAAGTTTTTTTTCAAAGTTTTATTGATAAACAGATAGCAATGAGACAGTTTCAAATCCAATCGGAAGTACAGTTTCAACAAATAACACACTGCATATATTCTTCTTAGTGGTTAATTGCTGTACAAGATGCGGACTTGAGATCCTATTTACAAATACCATTAGAACAAATCATTCTATTCATTAAGAGAATGTAACTGTATATCTATCCTAACCACTTTGAATACACAGATACAAAATGGACATTCATCGGTATACCCCATTTTTTCTAAGTTCCGTTATTGAATATTATAAGTGTGTAAACTCAGCAAAATATTCTAAAAGAGACCAGTAGCCCATAATAGCATTGGGTCTTCTGTTTAACTGGCAATGTCAGAAATTATTGACCTGAGCCCCCACAGCTCAACATAATAGCATGGCTTTACTTCCTATATTTCGTCTTCATACTTTTCTGCTGGATGGTTAAGAGCAAGGTAAAGCAGGACCTGTGCAACAAGAGTTGAGTTCCCATGCCTAGGGGCCAGGGAGATGGCTCAGTGGAATAAGCGCTTCCCTGGCAAGTGCAAGGGCCTGAGTTCAATTCCCGGTTCTGCCAAAAAAAAAAAAAAAAAAAAAAAAAAAGTTCCCATGCCTGCAGGAGCTAATGTCAACTCATGATATAATACTCAATTTCTACAATCAGTAAATTATGAACCTAGAAAAAATTATTTCTTTAGGAAAGTCTTGTGGATGTCTAAGTGTCATTTGTGGGTGAACATAAGCACTTCTAATGGTCAGTTGCTTGGGCAGCATTAGTTCATAACAAGTTATGCAACATCTTTAAGGTCAACATTTTTCAGAGCCTTGTGTAGGTAAAACTGAATCATGGTGGTGTGAAAATGTTTACCTATTTTGAAATGTTGTTACCTAAACCCAAATATACAATGTTCCTAAAATCCATATTGAACTGCACAGTTTGCAAAGCACATTCAGATTACTTATCTCATTTGAGTCTCACAAGGTCATGATCACCAAAATCTAAAACAGATGAGGGAAAGCAGCATCAGTTTTACCTTTCCTGTTTAATAATTAGTCTTGGGCTTCCAGTCATTGCCTAGAATAGTCTGGCAGCTAATCAGCAACGCTGCTGTAGCATAGAACGTTGGATTTCTCTCTCTTGTCCCCTTCTTACCACTCAACACATACTAGCAGGGTATAATTTTTCCTTTAACTTTTTTCATGTTTGCATTAAGAACATGATGGTAACAAAATAGTGAGGAGATCAACAGGGCTTGAGGGGGCTTAGTTTGACCCTTTAGGGATGATTTACATCAGGCTTTATAAATATGTGTAAGTGGTATGTGTATCTCTGACCAAATATACAATTCCTAGATCTTGTCTGAGAAATCTTTAGCATTTACCAATCTTTAATATTTACCACAGAAAAATAATTCTGCCCCCACACTATTCACAAGGTCTATTTACCTTTATTTAGGCTAGAGTCTAATAATGAAGCAAAGACAAAAGGAAAGGAGAGCGGCCAGACCTGATTCAAATACAATTTTATATTGTAAAATGGCATAATTTCAAAGCAGTAATAAATGATCTCATTATGAGAGCTACAGCAAGGAAGAAAACAAAGGTGCTTTAGATAACTAGTCTTTTAGCCATGGCATTAGAGAATCATTTTGATCACCTGGCAGGACATAGAAGGGAAATTGGTAACAATGGAAATTGATACAATGATATATTCATTTTTCCTAACATTGGATGCATAGGATTGAATTGTCCTGTGTTCTCTGTAAGCAGGCAAAAATGGCAAAATTCAGCCTTCTCAGAAGAATTATTTTCTCACAATCCCCAGAACCACATGCTGCACTGGCCCCACCCCCAGGCATGCTGAGCTGACCACCAAGACCAGGCGTGATTGCGTATGCCTGTAATCCCAGCTGGGGAGGCTGAAAACAGGAGGATCCCTATCCAAACACCATAGTGAGATCCTGTACCAAATACATAAAAAAATTCTTTTCTCCTCTATTGACATGTATCCAAGATTATTTACACATCAGAAAGGCCAATTCTATTTATTAGTAATGAAGGATTACCTCTGAGCTCTTCAATTTTGAAAACTGTCAAATCTTATGTTATTTTAAATTACAAAGCTTTGTCGTTAAGAAGCTGGTGGTTGAAAATTGCATGTTACATTCTGCTCAGGGCACTGTTTCATTATACTGTGGTTAGCATACAAGTAAGCACTCCGTTATCTAGTAGGATTAGATGTTTATTTTATAGTTAATTGAAGATTGCCCTCCAAAGAGAAGCAAAGTACTAATATTTCACTGAGATGCTGTAATGTACCAGTAGCTTTCCCAGATCCTTTGAGTTTAAAATTTAGATCATCAAAATGTCTCTGACTTGTCCACTCCTTTCTATTGAGGACCTCACCAGTGTTCATCAGGATTATTCTTATGGTTCCTACATATTTCTCCTTGTTTCTACATTCTTACTTGCTGTGATCCTGCTCAATATTACCCATGGTTTACTTCCTGTAGCAGAAACAATCATGCTACCCAAGAGCTGAAGGAGTCCATGTTGACAGCAGAAGAAAATTCAAGCTCTAATTCTTCCCCAGGTACCCATAGCCTACTTCTGGATTCACCCTTCAGCAAAGAATGGTCCTCCAAGCATGTGACAAGGCATGCAAACACATATCGAATAAGAATCAGTTTATGTCCCTTGAACAAGCCAGGAGGCACCATTTTGCCCCTATGCCTTCATTCCCACAGAGTAGAAAGCAAATGCAGTTGCTTGGGGTTGAATTCAGTCAAAGAGCTCAGTCACACAACTGGAGGAGGATATCAAGTAAGCAAATTTTCCTTTCCTCTGTCCTAAGGATTTCACACTCTCACCCTCAGGCCTTCTACTATCTGAATAGTTTTGAGTTCAAATGCAAATATTTTTTAGGGTGATCTGTTTTCTTTTTTTATGTATTTAGTACAGGGTCTACAGGGTCTCACTACACAGATCGGACTCATAGTGATCCTTCTATTTTCAGCCTCCCAAGCGCTGGGATTACAGGTGCGCACCACCATGCCCAGTCTGTAGCCCATCTCAGTGTGCCCCAGGGGCAGGGCCAGCAAGGCAGTCTGGGGATCGAACCCTGGTCCTTGTGCCTGCCTAAGCAGGAGCTTTAATCTGCTGAGCTATCTGGCCCTTTTCTGATGGTTTTCTTAGGACAAAAAAAAATATGCAGAGCACACTTATTCTGATCTAAAAGTGAAAAACACACAAAAGAGTACCCTAGGGCCAGAATACATTATTTAAGTCATTTGAGGAATAACTTTCCATATTTCAATTTTGAAACCTCCGCAAGTAATACTTCCTATAATTAATAAATCCTATACAAGCAAAAAATCTATACTGCAACTCAGAAGTTGTTGCTTTCGCAGATCACAATGAATTCTTTGTTTCCAAAATGATTTTTTGCCAGTGGGTTTTTTCAATATCCATAGAAATGGAAACATGTTGCAGTCCAAATGATCCTTTTATTTTCTTCTTTAAAAGTGGGTATTTTCTTACCTCAGAAAGCTGAAGTGGAACACATTTCTCTTTTCAGGATGAAATAATAGCTAGGGATGATCAAAGGTAATTGTATCACAAGATTAAAGAGAATTTTGTATGTGTTGGAGAGGGAGCCTTTTTGCCTAGTCATTTTGTTAGAGTTGTCAATTTTAGGCATTCATTTTTCCCTGTATGTATTAGGATTCCACAGACAAAACTTTGATGGCTAGTAAGTGATTTTCATGGATGATGTTTAACTACTTTCAGCATTAGATATGGTTATCAAAGTATTCCTTGAGCCCTGTTATAATATCTCAATCATTACAGATTTTTTTAAAGGTTTTGGCAACTGCCACTACTTTGGATTTCAGTTTAATGAAATGTTCAATGTCAAATGTCAGGGGTTAAGTTATTTCTGTCTGGCACTCGGGGAAGCTACAACTATTTCAGGTCATCGCACATCATATGATCAATCATTATTTCACTGTACTCCAGCAAACCCCAGGAAACAAATGAGTAATGTAAATGCCAAAGGTGTCTAATTTGGAACGATCAAGGACAGAATATGAAATAACCTTTCAACAAGCATATGTTAGATCATATACAACACATGTAGCAAAACTAGATGGTGCCTTTCCGAAGGTCCCTTTTTACATTTTCTTTTTCTGTTTTCTTCTTTGAGTAGCTGGGACCACAGGCATGTGGTACCACACCCTGTTTTTTCTACCTTTTTTTTTTTTCCAGTACCAGCAATTGAACTCAGGGCCTTTGCACTGAGCCACATTCCCCAGCTTTTTAAATTTTCTTTTGGACAGGGTCTTACTAAGTCACAAAATTGCCCAGGCTGGTTCAAAGTTGAGATCTTCCTGCCCCAGGCTCACAGAGTGTTGTGATTACAGGCATGTGGCATCATGCATGGCTTCTTGTAAATATGTACTAATAAAAATTTTTAACTCAAGAAAAAGAGCCTTTAGTTATAAGCAATAACCTCATTAGTATCCCTTAGAATGTTTCCATTTACACAAATGATGGATTAAATCTTTGATTGAAACTAGTATAGAAGAGTATAGAAGGTATGAAACCATAAATATTGTTTTTTTAAAAATGGATTGGAGCAGAGCCCCTATTGTCAGCCTGTTACAATTAACCAAGTCAGATTTTTTGTCTACTTTGAATACGTTTGTGCTTATGTCACATGAATATAAACCTTTAATCTTGTGGCATTAAATGATGTTGAACATTTGCTAGTGATTATCCAAGTTTTTAATAATTATGCTAGATTATTAGTATCTATGGTATGGAAAATGCTAATGTAATATTTCCAAAGCCTCTAGTTTGTTTATTTTATAGATGCAGTATAGGAGCAAAAGGTCACAGCTGGCACAAGACCATATTTAGTGCTAATCAAACTATAATATGTATTTCTTTGAAGCTTGGATGAGCATGATTTTGCCTTCATGATCCTCTGTGAACAATGTATGCAAATGTGAAATAAGGTCTAAGATTCATTTCTTTTAGACCACAGTAATGAATACAATATTAGAAAAGCCATCTATTTAGCAGAGTATAAAGTTGTAATACTTCTGTTTTCAATACACCTGTGATCATAGGCAAAATATTCTCCCCATAACTTAATCACGTATCTGTGCAGTGTGTGTAATAACTGTGCTACATATTTTGAAGAATTATTGGGAAACAAATAAAACAATACAATGTTAAAGATATTATATTTTGCAATATAATATGTCTCATCATATTATGAGTTTTTGGTGATCATTCTTAATCACACATAACAAATACATTGCTTCAGAATGTTATATTTGCTATCTAGGCAAATATGAGAAGAAACTCATTGAAAAATCTGTCTGAAGTGGAGCAACAGGTAAGGTAGACATGTTTTTTTCCTTTTTCGTTTCCTGTTGTAAATTTGGAGGAATAAATTCTTGAAAATGACTCACCCTTTCCACATGACTAGTATGAGGTCAGAACTTTCCCTAAAAAGTTTGCTGTTGACATAAGAAATGGTAACTATGAAGGGTTTTAGATTTTAACATTTAGGCTGCTATGGTTGCCATAGAAACACAGCTCCAGACATTGAATAGAACAAACCATATGTTATTCGTGAGGGAAATTCCTGAAGATTTTCTTAGTGGAATGTCCTGGAAAACTAGACTATAAAGTATATGGAAAGATATGGTATGGAGCATTTTGCAGGACTCTGACTACAGCCTCTGGGCTTTGTTTAAACTACAGACATATTTTCCCAGTGTGCACCAGGGTACTGCATTTGCAAAAAGATAACTAGTGAGATTAGAGCCCTTCTCTATGGTGCATAACAGGTAGGAGTGCAGAGATTTACCAAACAGCCTCAAAGTAGCCAGTGGCTGCTGCACTTTCTCATTAGAAAATGTTATACATCTTACTACTGTATTTCCAGAATTTGAGCAGATGGAAAATTTTAGTATAGAATTTTGAGATTTCACCTGGCTGCCCTGAGGTGAACAACTTCCCTCTGCCATGCTGCTTCGCCCATGGGGCTAGCTGAGCCTGGACCCAAGACCCCAAAGTTCCTCTCTGATCCTTTAGTGACTGATATATCCACTAATCTTATGGATTTAATTGAATGAACTTAATATTAAACTTGTTCTGGTTAAAATAAACTTCATTCATATTGAACCTTTTTTAGTAAGGAAAATGTAAACCAGAAAACATGGACCAAACTGTCCAGTTAAGACGAGCAAACTGCAAATTAAGAATTTTAATTTCTCCATATTGGCTTTAGAATACTTGTACATATGGCTGCTATGTTTTCTAAAGTTATATTAAAATATACAAAATTATTGTACATACCTTAATTTGAAATTTTGGTGTGTATATACATTCATACATGTTGTGAGTATTCTTAGTGTAAAATTGTCTGTTGATAATCTGGAGGTAAGTATTTAATTATGCTGTTTTATATAATCTTGGTTTTAAACAGGTTATCTCCATTTTAAAGGTAAAGAATATCTAATTTCACAAGGAAGATAAATAAATTGCTGAGTTACATAACTAGCATACTCCTTTAACAATAGTTTAGCATAAGTATGTGATTACATATGAAGTTATTTATTTATTATTTATTTACTCAACTTTTTGTGTGACTGGGGATTCAACTCAGACCCCTATTTGTGCTAGGCAAATGATCTAATAGTAAACTACAACTCCAGATGCATATGAATTTATTTAATCCAGGAATAATACTGAAATATTTATGACCTTTTATCTGAGTGCATGACACATTGTCTTATATCATATTTCAGGTAAACTTTAACTTTGTTTTCCAAAAATTTTGCTGTCTGTTTTCAGATCTAAAATTTCTCTCATAAAGGCAAATACTCCAGATACTCTTTCAGTGTTTATATCTTATTTACTTAGATATAACAGGATTCTGAGAGGCTTTGGCCCATAGATATATAAACTACAGTAACATGTTTCATTTCTGTTATTGAAAACCAAAGAAAAGATAAATATTTGAGGACCATCATTGTTCATTTCCTATGAACAGGCTTTACAACAAGTGGGTACTAGATCCATGCTGAAGCATATTCCAAGTATGTTCCTATTTTTAAAAAAGAGGTTATAATAATATTTAAATATTTTAGTTTTACTTTTTAACGAGCTACCATTTAGGCCTAACGGTAATGCTTCCGTCTGTTACTGTGCATGCCAATTTCTTAAAAATATAGTCCACATAAATAATGTCAGAGACTATAGTACAACAATACTTCTAATCATGAAAGAGATATTCTGAAAGTGTTATGGTATTTAAAAATATTTGCACATTAAGGAATATTACATGCTTCCATAGCCAACATAGGTCAATTTAACTATTGAAGAAATAAACAATGTAATTTGTCTAATGTATTCACGTCGGGAATGTAAAACTGGCTCAATAAAAAGTTAGAAGAAATATCAATTCTTGCAATAAAATGCTATTAACTGAAAGTTTCTGAATCTTTAGTTTATTAATGAAAAAGTATAATTTAGTAGTAACATACAAAAATGCTAATTTTAATATTTTTTATATTGTTAATACTTTTTTCAGATCAAGCATATGGGATCTGAAAATAAGGACTCTAACCATATTTGCATGTAATTGTTTTTGTCATTTTATTGGATGTTCATTTAAATAGATCTGAAATTTATTTGTAAAATCTCAGCAGTAAATTTTTTTTTTCTTTTGTATTTTAGGGAAGGGTCTACAGGGTGTTCAGGGTCTCACTACTAGATCAGACTCCTACTGATCCACCTGTTTACAGCCTCCCAAAAGCTGGGATTACAGGCACACGCCACCACGCCCAGTCTCAATTGCCATCTGAGCGCGCCCAGTGGGCTGGGCCGGGGGCGGGGCCAACATGGCTGGCCCGGGGATCAAACCCCTGGCCCCTGAGCCTGCTTGCATGCGGTTTAATCTGCTGAGCTATGTGGCCAGCCTCAGCAGTAATTTCGTATAAAAATCATTCTAGGATGTTTTCCTTCTGTTTTGTTTATACCGAGGGGCATAATGAAAATTTAAATATTAATCTCACTTTTATTTCTCCACCATAAATTCAGACCTGTACAGAGACAGTTTTAGAAAGCAGAAAGTTATTAGATGCATCCTAATGGACATTATTTATTAGAACTATTTCACAAATCAAATAAATGATGTAAGTCAAATTATGAGACCGGGCCATGGTTTTTTTGGCATGCCACCATGCATATATTCACTGAATATATTCTATATTTTTAAATAGGAATAAACTTTTAATCCATTCTCTATTCAGATCTGTTGTTAAATGTACACATTAATTATAATGCAGACTACTTTTGTGACAGACTATTTTGCTCTGAATATATCTTATTCAGGCAAACTGACTACAAGGAAACACACGCCCAGCTCATTCCAATGATCTCGATTCTCCTACAGGAAGTATTAATCATCTCTCTGCCACAAATGGATATATTTAGTTAGAAATTTAATATAACACATAAAGTTAAGTTTTGATTAAACACATATTCATTATTCAGATTGAACTCACACTAAGATATTAGTAATAGCAAGCTAAACTCAAAGCAAAACATTAATTCCCTTTTAACTGCTTATTCAGAAGAAGAATACACATTTGATTTTTTTGTTTTTTGTCTTTCGTCTTTTTTTGAGACAGTTGCACTATGCAGTTAAGCTGGCCTTGAGCTCACTTTGCAGCCTTAGCCACACAGATCCTTCTGCCTCAGCCTTCTGAATGCTGGAATTGCAAGTGTGTACCACCATGCCAGGCCTATATGTTTGCTTTTCACCAAAGGGGAGTATAATATGCAGTTAATAAAGACTAAACGTAAAAGTAGTGATTTTATGAGCACAAAAACAACAAACCTTATGAAGTAAATTGTTAAAAAGTTGTGTCAACTCTTCCAATTATGAGCTGTGTGATCTCGGAATAATTTGTCAAACTTCTCTGTGACTCTTTCCTCAACTTTTTAATGGTGATGCTAACAAACTTACTGTACAATGTTTTTCTACAAAGACAAGGAAATGTGCTTGCAATTCCCTTAAAATGATGCTGGGCACCTAGTAAGTGTTCAATAAACGTGGGTTGTTACCAGGGCAAAGTATCTCTAGTTTGCTGATCCAAAGTATTATTTCTACTTAGTGTTTAAAATATAGAAATGCAGGTATTCATAGTTAATATACCTTTCCTAGTACTATTAAAAGCAAATTCTAAGAAAAACAAGTCTTCACTAAAATCTTCCGTAGCACTGTTTGAATGGGAAGAGCTAAATGCCACATGAAAAATATGCAGAGCTCAGAATTCAAGTGACTCATAGTCACCAGTTTAGGAGACTCAGGAAATAACCAATTTTTACCATGCCAGAATCACTTTTTTTCTCCTCTTCAAAGAAAATTTTGAACATAAAAGAATTTTTTAGGCAAGCATTGAATAAGAAACACTGAGGACAACGTTTTTGATGGCGATGGGTTTAATTCACTTAATAGCAAAAATGGCAAACTTCATGAAGTAAATTGTTACAAAGTTGTGTCGACTCTTTCTCATAGGGGCTTGGAGGATGATTATTATGCTCAGTTAAAAGATTCACAATTCATCTGATCATCAAACTTCTAATTAGTAGATAAAGTGGCTTAATAACGATTTTGGTATCACACATAAATCTTTAAGAAATTAAGCTTTCTGAACTTTTTTTTACTCAAGTGCAAGAGCTGTAATGTACCAACTAGCTTATCAAATTAAAGTAATATTTCACATGCTGAGAAAATTAATTTATTACCAGCAAATTATTTATATTGAATATAGCTCTTAGATTAATTTGTAAGAAAAAAGTAGCCGATGACTGCTATAATTTTATCATACTTCTGATATCTTACCTATTAAAATGAAATTTAATTTAAAAAAACCCTATGGATAGAAAATGCAGTTAAAGGAGTAATTACTCCTATTCTCCTTTAATGTCAAAACCACTGATACAAATATGGAAAAATATATCATGCACAATATTGTATATTACACGTGTTTTTGTTTTGACCCTTGTAGGTCATTGGCAAGAAAATGTCTGTTAATGCCCTGACACAGCAGCCCTGCCATAAAGGCAAAAATCACTTATTTGAAAAATAATCTGACCCAGGTATGGCAGCAAACACCTCTAATGGCACCTTCTTGGAAGGCTGAGTCTGAGGATACAAGTTCAAGACTAGCAAAATTCAAAAGGGCGGGATATAGCTTAGTGGTAGAATGTCCCAGGGTTTAATAGTCAGTACTACCACATATGTAAAATCTAAACCAT
>NW_004524693.1:1401511-1409481 GCF_000260255.1 Octodon degus
TTTTTTTTTGTATTTTAGGGAAGGGCCTATAGGGTGTTCAGGGTCTCACTACTAGATCGGACTCCTACTGATCCACCTGTTTACAGCCTCCCAAGCACTAAATTACAGGCGCACGCCAGCACGCCCAGACTTAATTGCTATCTCAGCGTGCCCCTGGGTGCGGGGCTAGCATGGTAGGCCCAGGAATCCAACCCCTGGTCCCTGCGCCTGCTTGCAGAATTTAAGAATCTTAAAACTTGTTTTCAAAATTAGACATTATGCTGTACAATGGATAATATTCAAAGAAAAAAGCTATATATATGATTACCAAAGAAATATCTACCCTAAATGACTTTAAAAATCAAGTCAAAAACAAAAAAAGAGATATGTTCAACTACTGGCATAAATAACTAAATGCAAAGCTTTTAAATTATGAGTCTTCTCCATGCTATTACCAAATCCAAAATGAAATCTTTATTTCTGAACTGAATTTCTCCGATTACCATACCTAGTATGGTATCTTGGCAACATTAATATGACAAAAAAGATAATCATAGAGTAACATAAGATAATTAAGTATTAGAAAAAGGGTTGTCTGAATAAACACTTTTAAAATTATGTCTTAGATACTCAGCTTATTTGAATTCAGTCTCTCCAGAAATTATATTTGTCCCTATTGTACTATATTAGTCTTTGCAATATTCTTTAAAAGTATCTCTGAAAATTGATTAGCTATATTTACTCCACTTTATGTAAAGACAACTGAAGACAGCAAGCTCAAAACAGAGTTGAGCTAAAAATTCCCATTTGTAGCTTTAATTTTCAATGTGTTGTTTAGCTCCAGGTCATTATTCTTTCTTATTATTAATATATCTCCCCTCCTTACTGTAGTTTCTTAATAATGAAATAAGTTGCCTTCCATATTATCATTATAAATGTATTGTCCTTTAAAATTTTTGAAAATTATTGATCTGCCTATATTAATTGTACATATTAATGGAGTGTGCAGCATATAGCATATAAACTTTATTGAATTCATTCTTCTTTTATCTTCACTTCCCTTTCTACCAAAGCTTTAGCAATCATTTTTCTACACTCAGGTAGACTTAAAAACAACAACAAAATAAAGAAGAATTTCTATATATGCTAGAGAGTATGCAATACTTGTTTTTTTCCATGTCTGGCTTTTTGTACTTAGCATAATTTCCTTCAATTGTATCCATTTTTCTCTAAATGGTAAGATTTTACTTATTTATGACTGAACAGTGCTGCATTATAAATATGACTCATAAATATTAAGCAAGAAAGTATATCCCTATATGTACAAGTTCTGAACCAAGAAATAATTAGCTTCTAAATGACGGAGATGGAAGACAGTGTATCAGAAAGACGAAGAAAAAAATTTAAGAAGAAAAAAATCTCATGTAAAAGAGAAAGTAATGTATAATGAATATTTATACAAGAAATTGCGCATTTATTAATGTCTACAAAGTATCCATGTTAAATAGAATGATATATAAAATTAGTGTTCAGAAATATCTTTGAAATAAATATTTATGTCAGACCTATATTAAGCAAAAATTATGGAGAGTTATTGTTTTGGATCAAGTCCTGTCCTAGGAACCAACAAAGCAGATCAAACCATGATGAAGTCACTCTTGCTATAATCTCCATAATGAAACCAAAGCTAAGGAAGCAGATAGAGTCCCCTGAGTGATAGTATAATTGGTGAAGTCCACAGAGCTTTAATACTTACAAAGAGTGACCTGCAGTAACATTTTGTTAACCAATCAGGTTTTTTTCCTCATTGTTCTGTTCTCTTGTCCCCACCTTACACAATTCAGGGCTCTGCCATTGCCCAGTGGGAGTGATCCTACCACTGAGGAGGGAACAGAGGCTGTCCTGGTTTGCGTGAATAGTAATCAAAAGTCCTTTACATTTCTAAATTTATTGTAATTTTGCTTTTTTACACTTCCATAAAGTTGTTAAAAAGTTTAATACAATGTTCGTGAACATCAGTAGTGGAAAGCTAAATACATTTTAGTATTGTGGAAAATTCTATGTACATTACAGAACAGCTTGAACTTGGGTAAAAGGATCTAATTTAAAGGACCTGGTCTTTCAGAAATAATTTTCCATCATGCATGTATATATTCAGGATAGCTGAGATGATTGTAGTACTAATTTCTATCTGTTTGTTGAAAGTAGCAGTTAATGTTTAAAATTTTCCCTTTGACTAACTTTATATGTTAATATCTATAATCTGAGCAACTACACCAAAGACAACGAAGTGCAATGCAAAACCCATGGTTCAATACCTCTAATCTTGTTCTTCTAAATGTGTACCAGTTCTAATGTCCTATCCATTAGTATACACTTTTTAAAACAAATTTGAAAAAAAGTAAAAAAGGACAAGAAAAAAATTAAGGCTTATTGGAAGTAAGCATTACTGTTTAATTATTTGACCCATATTGCATACCTATATCTATTAATCTGAACAACAGATTTGACAATGAAAAAACGTAATACAACAACCATTGTTAAACTTTTATTCTTGTTTTCAAATTCTGTACCACATGTATTGTTACTCTGTTTCTGTCTTTGTCTCTGCTATTTGTTTTTACCCTTTAAAATAAAACTAAAAATAAGTAAAAAATAAAATAAAAATTCAGAAAAACAGGAGAAAGAAATTATTTTCCTCTCTGCCTGGGCTTTCTTGTCATTCTTCTCCAGTAGCCTACTAACAGCTTTTCCTGTCATTTAACATCCTGACCACAGTAGATTGCCTGCTCCATCTTGCCCTTCTGGTCTAGTACATTTTTTCTTTCTAAAGAAGCCTACATGCTGAGACAAAGATCAGACCTATTCGTCTAACCTAATTTTCTCATAGATCTAGCACACCCAATTTGCTCAAAGATGTAGATCCATAAATTAGTTTAGTTGGTAAATGGCAGAAACCTGACTATAAGACAAATAGATTTAAAGGTTTCATGGAATGTCTGGGGTGAAAACATAACTAATCTTACAAGCAATAATAGAATAGGCGATTCTGTACTTTTCTTCTATAAAATGGGCCATTTTTCCTTCTGTAAAATCTATTATCTTTCTACAAGTGGAATGGCCATATTTTTCTTCTGTAAATCCTTGAAGAACTTCCTATGGATTCACGAATTCCAGAAGCCACTTTCCCCAGACAGGATATTTCTCCCGTCCACAAAATAATGCACCCCTCTTGAGGGCCATGTTCTATTTCTTTGTGTGCATTTTAAAAATTCTACCTAATAATTCCTTTTATATCTCTTAAGTAAAAGTATTTAAGAAATAAATGGATTGATATTTCTTCCTGTTTAACTTCTGGAACAAGGTAAACAAACCTGGTAAATTAAAAAAATATACATTTTTAAAAGTTTTGGAAACATTTTCTCCTCATTCAGTCACCACTGAATAGAAGATATGGAAATTAAATATGGAAAAAAGCCCTGAGATTTTAGTATCATAAAAAGTCAATCCATCAAAAACAAAACAAAAACCTTAACGGGGAGATGAAAATAATTTTTAATGTGCTTGGTTTTTGTTAGATTGTCTAAGGGTTTTGAGTGAAAGTTGCAAGCATAAATGCCAGTTATTTATAAACCTCTTGGTGCCATATTTTTGCTTAAAGTTTCATAAGAAATGTGACTATATATTCTATATACTACTTTTAAGTTTTAATATCTCAATTTGTTTAACTTAAAAATCCATGCCAATGTCAATTTCCAGTTTGTTACCCCCATTCCTCAACCAAACAGTGCTAAACCTATTGCTAGAACAAATACTTATATATTTAACAAATATTTTTTTTTAAGTTCTACAGGCAACTTGATTAAAAAACTAGTACAGTCTTAGCTACTATGAAAAGTAAGCCAAAAAGAAGAGGTAACCGATGATGACACAAAGCAACTTAATGATATCATTGTGAAGGTAAAACATAATGACAGTAGGGGCTGGGGAGTTAGCTCAGTAGAATAAGTGCTTGCCTGGCAAGCACCAGGGCCTGAGTTCAATCCCCAGTTCCACACACACAAAAAAAAACAACCAAAAAAAAAAAAACCCAAACCAACAACAGAAAACCAAAAAACCAAAAAGACATAATGATAATTACAAAAATGGGGGGCCTGAGGAATAGAGTCAATCAAGCAAATCCACAACCAGGTTATGCTGTCCTTGTCAATCCCATGTGGGCTTCCTGGATGACTTGCTTCCCAATTTCATCCCCATTTAATCAAAATTACCTGAGTATTACTTGTAATCTTATTGGTTATCCATAGTCTTATCCCACCTTACAGCATCTTGTGATTTTTCTGTCTGATCAATGTTACCTAAACCCACCCTCTTCTGTTAATAAGCACTGAGTGCTCTGTGCTTGGACTTAGCTACGTTCTTGAATTTAGGACATTTACATTAGCTATCATAATTATTTTTATCAAAGTACTTAAAATTAAGGACAGTACAATTATACACACTTTATTTTATGATGATTTTTCTCTCTCATCTCCTCACTTATTCCCCACATAGAATAGGTACATTGTCTTGTTTGTTGATAATTTCAACATGAATAAACAGCCATCTCTTGGCAAGATTCGCATTGTTTATTAGTGTGAATTATTAGCAGCAAAAGAAGTCATTGATCTCTTTAGTGCATGATACCTGTATATGTTCATATATTCATTTTAACAAATACATTTCATTTTATTGTAAAGATTTTGGGATACACTATATATTATATATTATACATGCTTGTGTATGTAAAACATACACAATGTTTTAAAATCACTTATTCAACTTACTTGGTTTTAAGTAGTAAGTCAAGGGACCAGTTTCCTTCTTGTATATGTTATCATTATCTTGGTGCGTGTAGGAACAGAGACAGAGACACAGAGAGAGAGACAGCAATTCCATAGGGATGTCCCATCAGTAACTATGTAGAACTAAATCATTTCAAATTTGTGAAGATATTTGCATATAAAATGAACAAAATTAAGGTTAGGGGAGCTTATTGAATTTTATTATTTATTTCAGTGAAAGAAAAAACATAATTTTATAATAATAATGCTGATATAAACAATAGTAAGCAAAATATTCAGTAACCCTTACTCTCATGAACATTTTCTACCATGAGGATGAGAAGTTGAAATGAAGAAGTATTACCTGAGAGGCTTAGGTGTGTGGTAATTTCAAAGAGGCAGGCTTATCCTCTTGTATTCTTAAAGAACTTTTTGAAAGTGTTCTTCTTAAGCATGCATTTTAGCCCAAGAGGAATACAATTGCCAGTAATCAACGTGGAATGAAACAACTTATTTTTATTTTATTTTTTAAAGAAACAACTTATTTATTGTGTAATACATATAAATTCGCTGCATGTGTTGAAACAAGGTGAAATGTTTAACTAGTTAATTAGTTGGGAGTAAGACTATCGAAAGGGCTGACAAATTGACTAATTTAGCTTGGAGATTGGCTTGCAAATCAATATTTCAAAGAGTGGCATACAGGAAATACAACACTTGATTGTATCTGCCTGCAAGGAAGATTTAAGTGAAAGTCAAGAACAAAGCCACACATGGGTATAACATAACTGTCCTGTAGTATTTGAAAGCTCTGAATGTCAAAAGAAGGGAGGAATGCAGTACATAAAGGGCAACATAAATCATCACTTACAATTAGATTTCCAGAAATGTGGGGAATACTGATTGATTCAGAAGAGTGAAAGAATTAGGTGACTCTTCTGTATTGTTGCTGAAGATGAGATTTGTACTGTATAATTAAGCAAGCCTCATGCTGGATGTCCAAGGAGATCATAAATACCATGAAGTCACTATTGTCATAAGTCAGCTGTGCCTAAATGTACAAAACCTATTTTTTGGCTCTATAATCATAGCAATGGGTAATTGAAGACACACTCAAACTCTCTACACTCAATGCATTATTTTTACACTGTTACAAATTCTCTAATAACAAGAGAAAGGAAATATTAAACTATAAAACTAGAGCAACAAAATGCATACATATTCCCTTATAGTCTTATTATTAGTTCAAAAGTTGATGCGAAAGATAAAATTCACAAAGAGGGCAATTGAGTAATAATAACTGTAATTCAATTTCAAATGAAAGGGAAACTCTAAATTTGAGAAATAAAGATGTTCTGCGGATTGAAAATTCAGCAATAATTTGTTATTTTAAATTACAGCACCTCACACAAGTTCTAGTTGCAGCATTACTGACATTCTGTGGTAAAGAAAAACTTAATGGCATGGACTGCATATTGTATCTTACCTCCTAAAGCATGTTTCTTAAGGGAGTGACTTAAACATTATAAAGCAGTGTGGCAGCATTTTTCAAGTTCACTCATACTGTGCAGGCTAATTGTCAAAACAATAACTGCCTGTGTGTGTGCCGGCTTTTAAAAGGCACAAGTGAAGTGCGTGACTTAATTCCTGCCTGTGAGGTACAGAATTTAATTCTGTTGATAAGTATGTAAAAAGCAAAATGCTACAACTATTTAGTAGAAACAATCAGAAGAAAATAATGTATTGAAACAGTAATCGAATACCACAAAATGACAGTAAGTGTATAGAGACAGAAGACAAAACAACAGGGACCCTACAGATGCTTGCTGAAAGGGGCCAAGTTAGTGTCTTCAGTACACATGTACTGCCCAGGAAGCTACTATGCAGGGCTCTATATGCTATGGATTCAAAGGTGAGTCAATCCGAGGCTTACACATAAAGGATGAGAGTCCAAGATAATCTGTAATTTCTTTGAGTTTAAAATGCATTTGCTTTGTAATGTTCAAATTGTATTGACTTCTGTCTTAAAAATAATAGTAATATTCTATTGATCCCTCCCCCAACACACTCAACACCACCACAGGAGTACAGAGACAGACAGAACAGAAAGTAAAGGGAGAAAGAGGAGATGGGAAAAGGGCAAAGCAAAGGTTTGAGAAATTCATAGCTCCTTTACTTTCATCCTTTTCTTGCTCAACAGTCAATTTAATTAATTTCTTAACATTTTTTATTTAAATCAGATGCTTGAGCTCTCTGCTCCTGAAGGCAGCAAATGCACTCCTAGAACCACTTTACTTTAGGATTCTAGTTTCCCGTAAAAATAAAGTGATAAGGAAATAGAAAGTTTTATGTCAGAAAAATATGAAAACTAGTGTTTTTAAGTTAGGAATTCCTTCAAAAACTCTTGAATTATAATTAGAATCTTAAAAAATAAAATAAAGAGTATATTTTCCTGTCTTTCAAGTTAGCATACAAGCTGTTTTGATCAACAGAGTGTGCAGGTGTGGCTTTAAAA
Source organism: Octodon degus (assembly GCF_000260255.1). Lineage (NCBI taxonomy): Eukaryota > Metazoa > Chordata > Mammalia > Rodentia > Octodontidae > Octodon > Octodon degus. The sequence continues at coordinate 1,408,829 of NW_004524693.1, forward strand.
CACTGTTTTCTTATTTACACTTTATTTTGAAAAAGTAGAAGTTGCAAAACTAGTGAAGAATGCCTATATACCCTTCACCCACTTCCTCCCAATGTTAATAACTTTGGTAACCACAAAAATGATCCAAACTGGGAAATTAACATTGCACAAATGCTTTTAATTCAACTATCAACTTTACTTGAGTTTTACCAATTTTTCTATTAATGTTTATTTCTATTTCAGTATTCAGTCAGGATCCCACATTGCATCTAATATTTTTTTTGTCCTTAATCTCTTTCAATCTTTATAGCTCCTCAATCTCTTTTTTTTGTTTGTTTTTTAGATGGAGTTTTTCTAAATTGTCCAGGACAGGAACTTGCCATCCTTCCCCAAGGGCCTCCCAAGTATGGACATTTCAGGTGTGAACTAACATACCTAGCCATAACTTCCATCTGTTAGTGAGTACTGATCAATTATTTTGTAGAATGTTCCAACTTGGGTATGTCAGATGATTAGAATGAAATTGTTCTCTTTAGGGAGTAGGCAAGAATACCACAGGAAGGATGCTGTGCTCTTCTTGGTGCATGTTATGGTGGTGGTGTGGGGAGGAATGTGAATAAGGTGTTAGTATGTCTCATTACTGATTGTGTTAGTCTTTTTTTTTTTTTTTTTTT
>NW_004524693.1:1409581-1411418 GCF_000260255.1 Octodon degus
TATTATTGTGAACTTTTATTGGTTTGAGAAATGTAAATTGCAATTGCACAGTAAAATGACACTAAATTTAGAGTACTTGCAAGAAGGAAATGGAATAGAATATACTTATGGAGCATATACTATAAAACCTATTTTTTCTCTCTCTGTGCCTTAAGAGAGGTTTGACGCCCACCTATCTTAAATTTAAATTTGGTCTAAAAGCGCTTTTTAAGATAATTATTCCATTTTGTCCTTCAGAGAAGGTCTTCCCTCAAAGCATCTTGGAGAGCTAAGGAAAAATTTCAAAGCAAAAATGTGTGGGTGAAGCGTAATAGTACATCTCAGCATTTGTCAGTTTGAATTGGGATTAGTCGTTAACTTTAGATATTAAAGCATGTTCTCCAAGTATCTTCCAATTTATTGTGGAAAGCTTGTGATGAAAAAAATGTTTCAAACTAAAGGAGTCGCCTAGAATGCAATTATATGCTAGGACAATAAACTCATTAATAGCCTCACTTGAGAATATGGAATTTTCTAAAAAGAAAGAAAAAGCCATAGGATTTGTCATTGAGGATATATTATATCAGAGAACCACCACTGTTTGCTGTAGTAAATGTAAAATACATTTGTGTTCTGGATATGTGCATATATTCTTTTCATTATGGACAAAACAAGTTTTTATGTCTTTTCCAAGACATGGCTAAGTACAAGTTATAATTCTTACCATGTTTAGAGGAAAACAATTTTGATCATATATATATAAAGAAAGTACAAAAAAAGTACATACATGGATTTTGCTAGCATTATTTTAATGCAAGTATTAAATAGATTTGTGGATTTCTAGAGTTGTTTGAATAGCTAATAAACATGTCCCTGCCTTTCAGTAAAGGCCATGCTTTTGCTTCATAATGTGGACACACACTCACACTTCGGTAGCTGCCTTAGGTTTGCGATTTGGAAGAGGGTCTGTGCTCACTGAGCTAACTGGTCAAATCTATTGCCTTGGATTTTTAGAAGTCACTGTTGCATGTGACTTACACATCATTGAGTTTCACAGCTCCAGGTTCTCAATCAGTAGCAAATAAACAGTCTCAAATAGCTTCAAAGTTTAACAATTAATTTTTTTCTTTATCTATTTTAGGCTCATAATAATGCAAGTCAATATCCATGTTATAGGATGTTCACAATAGAAGAAGTGTTGAGTGTCATGGTGGTCAGTGGTGAAGAGAAAATAAGTTAATGAAAATTCAATTGATTATGCTAAATTATAAGCTGATTTAGTACTTAATATTTAAAAAATGAAATAAACAAGAAATATGATCTTCTAAAATTCACTTATCTGTCCTATTTCCAATGTCTAAGAAAAACCAGCTAAAGATAGAAACTATCCTTCCACGGAGAGCAGAATGAGAACCATTTGTAAATAAGTTTTATTGCTGTTCTCCAGATATTTTTGTTGAAATCCAATTAATTCTATAAATAATAGTTTTACTTATCAAATCACCCCATTATCTGTTGTTTAGAATTGTTGTTTGAGACTCTAAATATTTTAAGTATTTTAGAATACAAATCTACATTATCCTCTGTTTGGAGGACACCAAAGTTTACTTAAAACTCCATAAATGAACAAATGTGTGTGAGTTTCATGATTCCAGTATTCTATAAACTACAGAATTCTATACTGCTTAGCAGAAGATGACTGTAATGCAAAGTTGTTTGTTTTCTATTCCACTGCTGTAGTAATGTTATTGCATTTCTAAGTAATTTTTTTTAATGAAAAAGATAAAGGTTATTCAAGACAAAGGTCAATAACTTAGTGACAGTACATTATCTAAACTATGCTATTCTTTTTTTTTTT
>NW_004524693.1:1422808-1424859 GCF_000260255.1 Octodon degus
CACTACTATTGTTGTCTTTTTTTTTTTTTTTTTTTCATGGTACTAGGTATTGAACTCAGGACCCTGCACTTGCCAGGCAGGTGCTTATTCTACTGAGCCATGTCCCCAGCCCCAATTGTGTTAGTCTTGATCACTTACTTAAAGTGGTATCTGCTGACTATTCTTCTATAATACTGCTATTTTCCCCTTTCTAATGAAATGAAGACACTTTGAAACTGTTACTATCCTGTTTCTCTTGGAATCTCCCTCCCCATTTGACCATGCATTGGTGGATCTTGCCTGCAATGCTGATCACTGTGTTTGCTTGATGATGAGTTTGTGTTGTTTAAATTAACTCTGTATTTATTAACTAGAATTCTTCATTAAAATAGGGCTGTTTTCTTTCTTCACTTTATTTACATATTCTGTCATTTAGATTGGTATAGAATTATGGATTTATTATGGATTTTTCATAGTGTATTTATATTTACTATGGGAGAACGTAGCTATTCTTTCTGTATCACACTGATTCACCATGCACAAGAGATAAAGTAGATACCCTCCAAAATTCCTTATCATCCTTACCCATTAACCATCATTTTATGGCCTAAAATAAGGTACAAATGCACAGTCATTTTTTGGTTATTCCCTAGTGACAGTGACAAAAGCTTTTCTGGATATTTCCAAACAAAAAGTTAAAAACAACTTTAGTTTGTGGTTGATTCTTTTACGTATTTTGATCCTTCTAGCTATTCATTTGATTTATTTCTTAAGTATTTCATATTTGATTGGTTAATCCTTTGTATAAATAAGTAAGGATTACAAACTGTCTTTACCATTTCTATCTACTTTACAAGAGAATATGATAATTCATCAATATTCAAGGTGACAAACGAGTTGGGCCTTTCTTTCTTTCTTTCTTTCTTTCTTTCTTTCTTTCTTTCTTTCTTTCTTTCTTCTTCTTTCTTTCTTTCTTCCTGGTACCAGGGATCAAATGTAGGACCTTACACTTGCTAGACAAGCACTTATGCCCTGTGCTATCTCCCCAGTGACAAATGAGAATATTTATCTTTTGTAGTTACAAAAACTTGATCAGTTAGGGCATTTTATTGTACTTGCTTAAAGGTATTTGTTACAAAAGCAAAAGTAGATAAAATAAGTTAAATTAGCACCATATTAACGTAAAGATTATGGAAGGAGAACAAATAAAGCCCCATTAAATTATTTTACTCCTTTATGAAATAAATTTCCAATTGGTATTATTTCAGAAACATTACTGTATTATAATCAAGATATTTTTAAGCCAGGAGACCTTGTGTCTATTCTGGAAGGATTAGGTCTTCAAAGGCTAGAAGATTGCCTTTCAAGCCATCAATTAATTAACAAAAGTCAATAGTTCTACATAAAGGGACCAAAGAAAAGAGCAAGCTATTGGTTTGTTCTTTGAGAAATTTAACCTAGAGTTACAAACAATTTATTTATAGTTTGTAAGCTATGAACCTTGGAAATATGAACATAAAATAATTACATGCCTTGAATTGCATTAGGTGTTCTGAGAAATACAGAAACATACTATTGCAAACTGTGTCCTAAGGGAAGTAGATTTACCACATTAAAACAGACTTCAGTTATTCATTAAAATTGATTATATTTTAATATCACTAAATGTGTTCTATATCTAGGTTATACAAAATAATCTTGGAGGTGTGTTGCTGAATCTGCATGAGTTACATAAAAAGAGAGAAACTTCTATACATACCCTTATTACAGATTATATGCATGCATCCTGCTATCAACTATCACTAGCAGCATGTGAAGGCAATTCAAATAATTAAAACTTAAAGATAAGGGCCTGGGAAATGTCTCAGCTGTTTAAGCACCTGCTTACCAAGCACAGGGAGCCAGGTTCCATCCCTGGGACCACATGTTGCCCCAACCCCACTTCCACATGCACTGATCAGGCCACCAAGACCGGATGTGGTGGCTCATGCCTGTAATCCCAGTGTTGGGGATGCTCAAGATAGGAGGATATCTATGAGTCTGAACCAAATAGCAAGACCCTGTACCAAATA
>NW_004524693.1:1424959-1428352 GCF_000260255.1 Octodon degus
TGATATATATAGTATTTTCTGGGAGACAATTTTTCTGTTTTCATTTCTTGAAGTTAAAAAAAAGTTTATGGAAAATATATGACAGCCTTCCCTAAAATACAAAAAAGAAAGAAAGAAAGAAAGAATGAAGGAAAGAAAGAAAGAAGTAAAGAAAGAAAAAAAAACAAACAAAGAAAGAAAATATATGACAATATTATTTTCTTTTGGTCCAGGACCCCTCAGGGTCAAACCCAGGTCTCATGCATGATAATGAAATGTTCTACAACTGAGCTACAACTTATCCTGAGAAAATTCCTGTTTCAAACTAATATTTTGAAAATCAAGAAAAGTGAGAAAAAAGAACCAGTTGAACAAGGTTGAAGATGTATGTTGCTAATTTCAATGAGGTGCACATATTTATTTGTAAGATTTCTTTGTAATCACAACTTGAATAATCATTTTAACTTTTCCCACTACAAGTACGATTTATTACTTTGCTATGTAACATTTTTAAAATTTTTAATCTTTATTTATTTATTTATTTATTTATTTGGTACAGGGTCTTGCTATGCAGCTCAGACCTGTAGTGATCCTCCTGTTTCAGCCTCCGCGGTGCTGGGATTATAGGCATGCACCACCACACCCAGTTTCTGTGGTCACCAATGCATGTAGTACTGGGGATCAAACCCGGGTTCTTCATCTTGCCAGGCAAGCACTTACACTGCTGAACGATCATCTTCCCAGTCCCTTTGTTGCATAACACTTATTTCTCGAGGTTGACTTTATCTTTTCCTTGCAAGTTAAACATGATGTGAGCGCATCTATTTTGTTGGGTTGTATTTCCCAGATGTTCATTTATAAATCAAAACTTCTTCTGAACAAAATTGAAATGAGATTATCAATTTGTTAACATTTAAGTTACATGATGTGATATAAACTGTCTATTTTAAAGTTTTTTTTCAAAAGAAGGTACAAATTAAAATTAAAATAGAAAAAATTGTAAGTGACACAGATTTTCACTTAACAAAGTAATATGAATTTCACAGTATTTGTTGCAATACATAGTGTTTTCTTCCAATAAGCTATTCGTATTACCAGATATATACATGTAAAATTGGAAGAAGAAAGAAAAAAAGAAAGAAATGCATAAGAAATTAAGGAGAGAAAAAGGAGAAAAAATTTAAAAAAGAGACAACAAATTAAGCATTATCTGTTCATTTCCATAGAACAGCTTGTCAAACCATCCTGCTTACATGCATCAATGAATCTCTTTCCCCCACTCCCCCTCCTGCCCTTAACTTAGTAACTCTTTTCTTTTGAGTAAGTTCTTCAAGTTCTTTCCCTTTTATCAGTGTCTATTGTATCCTTCAGATTCAATTTTTCTGTTTCAGTTTCTCACACTATGGAGACAATGTGATTAAACTGTCTATATTTAAAAATGACTTTCCTATCTGGGTGTGGTAGTGCATACCCATAATACCAGTACTCTTCAGAGACTGAGGCAGGAGGATCTCAAATTGTATCCCAGTTTTGGCATCTAATGACCTAGTAAGACCCAGTCTCCAGTAAAATAGAGCTGGGGATTCTGTTTAGAATGCCCTGCATTCAATCCTTCAATCCCTAACACGAACACATACACACAAATCACCTTCCATGGAAAAAATTTCTGTGTAAAGTCTGTGATAATGGATGATAAAGGCAAATATCAACCATTTTTATTTGTGACAACTTTTGCTCTAAGCCCAGGGTACTAGGGTTTACTTTATCAAACTCTTATTAAAATCTTTTTCTTTCTTTAGATTATAGGTAATAGAAAAATCATAACCTGACTCTGTTGAAAGAGGGCTTGCTATTTTGTTAAAAAACTAAAAGAGGGCTAGAGATGTAGCTGACTACTTGTCTAGCTCGTGGGAGACTCTGTTCCATCTCCAGCACTGCCAAAAGAGACAAACAAATTCAAACTAACAAACAAACAAAAATACTGTCAAGGATAATATGCATACAAACAAAAACTAATGTAAGCCCCTGTGCATTGTTTGTGAAGTGTATTGTACCGACAGAAAATAAGTGGATATGTGGATGGATGGGTGATCAAATGAGCATTCCCTTTCCTCATCTTGAAGTAATGCTCTAGGAAAAATATTGTGTAAGGGCAGGTAATAATGAAGTTGTAAGATAGATTGAAAAAAAATCTTTCCATCTCTATCCTCATTTTGAATTTTTCTACCTAAATAGTAACCAATGAGACATAAGTCATCCAAGAGCAATAAAGTGAGTATATAAAAGACAAGAGGTGATTGTGTGATAAAGAGAAACTCAAAAAAGGTAATAGAGCAGCTCAGAAAAGATCTGCGGCAGCTCAAAGGTATAGACAGTAGCAGAAAGCAATCAAGTGGGTGAAACACACCATTCATTTTCTCATGCAGAGTGGCCTGAATGAAGGTACACTAACATGATGGTGTAAACAAAAATTAAATGTATATTTGAAATGATGATGAAAATGTAAAGAAAGCCAGGATAGGAATAATAAAACTAAATGCACTGTGACTCAACAAAATATTTTTGCAACCTTAATTAACAGGTCAATGGGAACAAGTAGAGCCTTTCACCATTAAAACTGGACAAGGTACCTCATCTTCCAAGGAAACTCAGATAAATGAACCAATAGAATTTAAGGGGTAGAAAATAATTGTATACTATATAATCTTATTAGCCACCTAAAAATGCAAATGTAAATGTCTCTTCCAGTGTCATACTAAGGCAATTCATGACATTTGGGGTTAATATATGATGTAGTTATAAAAGTATATTATAAAAATATTGTAAAAAAGCTGGGTGTAGGGCCAGAGAGATGGCTCAGTAGAATAAGCGCTTGCATGGCAAGTGCAAGGGCCTGAGTTCAATCCCCGGTTCTGGAAAAAAAAAAAAAGCTGGGTGTAGTGACACATGCCTGTCATCCTAGCTTCCCAGGAAGCAGACAGAAGAAGATCACAAGTTTGAGGCTAACCTATTCAACATAAGAAGACTCTGTCTCAAAAAAAATAATAATAAAGGGGGTCAGGGATGTAGCTCAGTGACAAAGCACTTGCCTAGTATGTGTAAGGATCTGGGTTAAACCCTCTGCTTTGGAAAGCAAGCCATGCCTATTAAAAGCAATCACTGCATGTCAATGCATTTTGGCTAAAGGATTGGTTAGCTATCCACTACATTTCAGAAACTTAAAGAAGGAATGCAGTAGCAGTTCTACTGTTCCTTCTGTGAACAAGCTCATATGCACGGTTCAAATTGTCTGTTTATTTATTTTTATTTTTATATATATTTTATATTTTTCCATAATTTTATTGAGAAACAAACAGCAATGAGACAGTTTCAAATCAAATTGGTAGGACAGCTCCAATAATTAACACATTGCAT